>NW_006159525.1:2151589-2192597 GCF_000334495.1 Tupaia belangeri chinensis
CAGAGTTGGCGTGCCTCCATTCCAACACCCCCGTGGCAAGGCAGCCTGGCTTCCGTGGGTTAGGGCCCCCATGAGTCCTGAGCCCCATGTGTCTTACATTAAATCAAAGCCTGGCCTGGCGGGCAGGCCCTCAGAATACTCACACGTGGCCTCGCGGGTACCCTGGTCTGGGCTTCCACATCTGTGGAAGAACCTGCCTGACTCCGAACCTGCCACGTGAAGCCTCTTTGCTGGCTGCCTGCGTTAGGTCAAGTTCTCTGAGTAGATCCCAATGCCCACCACCTGATGGTGATTTCCTGAGGCTGTGTGCCCAGGAGAGAGACCGCAGGAGTTCGGTGGAAGAAACCAGCAAGCGGTGAGGTTCATGAGGTTCAGGGCCGCCCTGGACTGTGCTCCCAGGGAGCTCTGTGGGTGAGCCCCAGGCCCTCACAGCTGGGCCTCCCGGAGGCGGGGGGGGGTGGGGGGGCCCTAGATTTGCAGTCACCACTAGGGGCTGCGAGAGGTAAGCCATCCTGCCCTGCGGCTGCAGGCAGAGGCGCCCAGGAGAGTGGCAGGTGTGGGGCCTGAGGGCTCCAGATCAGGATCAGGAGTGGGCACAGAGCCGGAGGAGCCTGGCAGATGCAGCTGAGCAGAGGGCTGGGGAGGGAAGGCAGAGCAAAGCGGGAGAGCAGGGATGAGCTGGGGCCCACGAGAACAGACCGACTGCTGACAGCCGGGCCTTTCCCTGCAGTGCTGAACACACACCTGGTGCAGGGGTTGGCGAAGCTGCCCAGGAGCCACGGCAGAGCACTGGCAGGCCCAGCCGCTGTCTCAGTCCAGAGCTCGGGCCCGACACGGTGACATGTGTGAGCAGAGTTCTGCAGCGTCTTGCTGCGTGTCTCACACCAGCTCAGCGTGTGGGTCCCTGTCGTGGGCTGGATTGTGTCCCCGAGTTAGGCTGCAGTCCTGACCCCAGTGTCTCAGCATGTGACTTACTTAGAAGGAGGCTGCAATGGGGATATTGAAGCAGGGCGAGATCCTCACCCCACAGGACCAGGGTCCTCACAGAAGAGGCGGGTTTGGACAGACACTCACACAGGGTCGACAGGGTGGGAATGTATGTGGAGAAGGCTGTGCAGAGATGGAGGCAGATACCAGAGTGACACGGCCTCCAGCCACCCGCCCTGCCCACACCAGGGCACACGGATTCCAGCAGAAGCTTTGCAGGGAGAGCAGAGCCCTGCTGACACCTCCATCCTGACTCAAACATCCAGAAGGGGGAGAGGGTACATCTCTGTGTCCTTAAATCCATCGAGGACTTGGATCTTCGTCTCAGTGGCCTTGGGAGCTAGGACCAGTCCTCCCTGACACCTGCCGAGAAGGGGATTGTGGGAAATGTGACTCGGCCTGCCCGTGCTGGGCCATCAGAGCTCCCCTACCCCAGCCTCTCAGATGGACAGCACCTCTTCCTAGGGTCCCCTGAGCACCTACCCAGGCCAAGACCCAGCTGAGCGCCTTCCTGGTGCTAATGAAGAGGCGAGGGCCCTCCTAGAGCCCTTAGCTCTCCCTACACCTGTTACTTCTCCTGGCTGCCCCAGGGCACGGCAAAGTGTCAGGAACCTTGCGGGGGTGTTAGAAACTGATGGATGGGGGAGGTGACAGGTGGTGTGGTGGTTAAGGGCCCTGGGCTGCCACATGGTCGACCTCGGTTTGAGTCCTAAACCTGGCAGCTTGCTCTCTCTCTCTCTCTTCCCCTCTCCTTCCCTCCCTCCCTCTTCCTCCCTCTCTCATCAAATTTTAAAAATAATAAAGCTAAATAATTCTTTAAAAAAGGAAAGAAAAGAAACTGATGGATGATGGTGGAGTTTACAGGGAGAGGGGTTACCCTCCCTGGTGGCACCTCTCTCGTGGTGGTGCGGGATTCTGTCCCCTCCCTGCACCAGCCCAGTGGTTGACTCAGCCCAGAGAAAACCCAGCTTTTCTCCCCAAGTCCTGTGGGACAGACAGCCCCCAGTCCCTGCCCACCAGTTCCCTGCGAGTGTTAATTTCTCTGGACAATAATCATCCTCCTATGATTTACGGTGTGGAGGGATTACCAGACTGTGGTGGCGGAGCTGATAGGCGTTTATTACCTACTTAACCATTTAAGTAGAACAAAAAGAAAACCCTTGTTGCACAAAAGGCGATGAATGTTTCTTTTAAACGCCCTATTAAAATGATTCATTAACATGACAAAGCGGCCGAGTCCGCAGCTCCAGGAGCTGGGAAGACCGTCCAGACAGGCGCTCTTGGGGGTGACAGGAATTTGGGGATTTGCTGCTGCTCCGTTTGGGTGGGGGTGGGACGTCTCTGCTGGGGCAAGCCCTGCTGCTTTGGGGGATTTTTTTTTTCTTCAGAGCACTGCCCCCATTCACTTCTTCTTCTTCTTCTTCTTCTTTTTTTTTTTTTTGAGAGGTTTTCGCTATAGGGCACCTGCGCTTGCCAGACAGAGAGACAGAAAGCGAGAAATCACCCCCCAAGGGGGATGGTCACGCCGCAGTCCCTTCTCCTCCATTCTCCTCTCGGGATCTTGGGCACGCACGCACATGCGCCCGGCGTGAGTTTTAAGCCACCGGGTCCGGGACGCGAACCGCGGTCGACTATGTGGGAGTCCAGCAACAGCCATTACACTAACTGCTGGTTCCTATGCCCTCATTCACTTCTGATGGGGTACTGCAGACCCTGTCAAGCAGGGGAGAAGCCATGGCAGAAGCCCAGAGCTCTCTCCCAAATCGGCTCCTTGTGAAGCCGTTTGCCCTCTGGTCCCTTCTAGGCAGCGTGAAGGTGTCACGACTGCACTGTCTGCTGATATGCGGTGACTGACACTTTTTAATGACCATAATTACGGCGGAGGGTTGGGGGCTGGGTCGGGGTACTTGGGCGGGGCTAGGTTTAAGTCCTCACCGCCTGGTCCTGACTGTGGGGCCTGAGAAAAGCATCTTCTCTCTGAGCCTCAGTTTCCTTGTCTGTACCCCAAAGCTCATACCCGGACCTACGTCCCAGGATGGTGGCGGGAGCAGAAAGAGCGACAGGGCTCTCGGCAAGTTCCTGGGCAGAGGTGGGCACCCTGAGGGCAGGGAGCAAGGCAGGGACAGTAACTAGGAGGTCATCTTCAGGCTGCGTCACTAAAACGCTCCTTTTGGCAAAGACACCCTCTGGCCAGCGCTCTCCAGCTCAGCCGGGCTCCATGGCCCCGCCTTGTCGTTACTGTGTGTGTGTGTGTGTGTGTGTGTGTGTGTGCACGCGTGTGTTGTGCAGGCATGTGTGTAATGTAGAGACGGCATGTGTCCAGTAGCCCCTCTTCCTTCCCTCTGACCGCAGTCCTGGGAGGTATGCACTGTCATCTGTCCCATTCTCCAGATGAGCTAAATCGAGGCTCAGAGAGGGTTAAGTGACTCGCCCAAGATCACATGACCAGTGAGCAGTGTGAGCCCTAATCTGTCTGCGTCTCCGCCATCGCTGTTTACTGATGTGTCTTGCCAGTTGGGAGAGGCAGGAACTGGGCGAAGGTTTCTTACGGAATCACGAATCAGATTATCTCGGTGAATCACCCCAGCAGCACTTCAAAGCAGATATTTTATTCGCTTTGATTTATAGCTTCTTTCTCATGGTGTTAGTCCTTCAGTAGAAGGAGTGGACCTGGAGGAGGCAGGCCGGCTTTGGAGACAAACCACATTTGGTTTGAGCCCCACACGGGAGCGGTGTGTCCCAGGGTCAGCTGCTTACCTTCTCTGTGCCTCAGCTTCTCTGTGACAGTCTTGGCACCTGCCTGCACGGTGGTCTGAGGCTCAGTGACTGCCTTTGCGGAGTGCCGGCCGTGGCCAGTGGCGTGGCCGTGGCCGGGGCCGGGGCCGGGCCTCCGAGCCCGTCAGCCGTGGTTACTCTGCAGCAGCAGCCTGGTTTCCCGCCATCAGTCAGCGGAGCCCTGGATACCTGCCTGGTGGAAGGTGCTTCCACTGCTGCGAAGTCTGCTCAGACCTGACGCGGCACCTCCCTGCTCGTTCATTTGCAGATCGAATTCATACTTCTACTATCTGCTTACTTTAGGTGTGTCTAAGAATCAAAAGAGGGGGGAAAAACAACCTGTAATTTAAAGCCTGGAATTCAAACTCTTCAAGCCTTTGAAGCTACAGCCAGCTGAAAAAATTGCAGTCAACTGTAGTCACTCATGTTTATCACGGAGAGGAGAAAGGTCCACTCCAAACAAAAGCCCTTACCAGGGAGAGGAAAAATATGAGAAGTATTTGGTCAGACGCTTCCCTTCACTCAGGAGGCCTGCCTCGGCTTAACCAGCAAGGCATTCCACCCATGGGGCTGGCCGCTCCCCACCCCAGGAAGTTAGTAAGTTGAAAATAATTAAGGTTGCTAAGTGATTTCACCCCTGGTGAAACTGCTAGGAAAGAATCCTGTCCTTGTTTAATTAAAAAATGGAGAAAAGAAGAGTGAGAAGGGAGGAGGACGGGAAGGGAGCAGGTGAAGAAGGAAGGAAGGAAGGAAGGGAGGGAGGGAGGAAGGAAGGAAGGAAGGAAGGAAGGAAGGGAGGGAGGGAGGGAGGGGGGAAGGGAGGGGAGACTGGAGCCTGGACCGCGCTTAGAGGACAGGGCTCCAGAGGCCCGGTAGGAGCGCCTCTTCTCATCACAGAATGAATCTGACTCCTGCTCAGCAGCACAGGGGCTTCTGCCATCGCCCTCCCTTGGAGCCACCACCCCTGGCTGCACCTGTTTGGGCGGTCACATCCTCCCTGCTGCTGGGGAGGGGACAGAGAACAAAGCGAATCTACAGCTCAGGCCAGTTCCCTGAGGATCAGAGGGACCATGCTTCCCAAAGTTGGGAGACCTGGGGGATGGGGCCAGAGGATACAAAACAGTAGGTGGCCATCATGCAAGGGCCAAGACAACCCAGGCACAAGCGGGGACTCCGCCTCCCAGCCGCGCTCTGGTCCCAAGGTTCTGCTAAGCGAGTGGCTGAAAGCCGCTCATGCCATGGCGGTGAGATGGTGGCTGCGTTGAGTTCTTCCTCTGCAGTAACCTCTGCAGTGTGTGCAGATCATACATGATCTGAGACACCGGCTGTGCCCCTCACACAGTAAAGCTGAGAACTCTCACAGCAGAGCAGATGTGGGGTGTACGGCCTAGGGCAACGACCCTGGAGTGTGACCAGGGTTTCACTCATCTGCCAGACAGGCCTGCATCCTTAGACTGTGTCTCTGACCCTGACCCTCCGGTAGGTCCAGATGGCCACGTGTCAGTGTCCCCATGAGCTTCCACCTGAATCGGGTAAAAGGAAGAGTGTGGGGTGCCCTGAAAACAGGCACGTGTTGTGTATTCACACAAGGCAGCACCCAGGGCCCACCCACAGGGAACCACCCGCATCTCCCAGAAGCCAGCACTAGGTTTGGTCGTGTGAACCATGGACACAGAGATAGACACGGCTGTTCCCTCATCACGTGCATGAGAACACTGAGGCTCGTGGCACAAGCCATGTGCCCCAGCACATTCGACTCCAATGTGAGCGGCCCGGACTTGAACCCAGGCAGGTTAGCTCCAGAGACCAGGCCCTTCCTCATTAACTAATCCATCATCAAGTACTTGGTCAGCATGCACGTTTATCTGGGAAGCAATCTCTGAGTGGACCAGACACTGTTCTAGGCTCTCGGAATACTTATAAGGAAGTCTTCACCCCTAGGAAAAAGAAAGACCGCCATGCGCCGTTTGCAACGCGCCAATTCTAGAAGGAGGATGGCGCTGCTTGCTAGGTGGTCTGTGGGGAATTTGAGGAGTAGGCCAGGGGTCTGGAACCCAGAGACAAGCATGACCAGGGCAGTCAGAAAGGTGAGTCAGTTGTTGACGATGGAACAGTTTTCTGGGCCAGGAGGGAGCTGTGGCCATGACCCAGTCCAGAGGCCACCTGGATGCAGGGCGGGTGGAGGAAGTGGGTGGAGAAAAGATGGATGTTGAAGGTAGAGGGGCGGGACGCTGATGGATTAGCTGTGCAGAGAGAAAGGGAAGGCTGTGATTTCCGTTACCTGAAGTCCACAGTGGAAGGTGCAGAGGAAGGCTGGAAGCCCAGGCTCTCGACCTGGGGCAGCGATCTCCTGGCCGTTCTTGCGCTGATGGGCTTCTCCTGCACGGACCACGAGCTCGCCGTGCGCTCTTCTGAGGCCCCGGCAGCCCTTCACCCCTCACAGACCTTCCATTCCGAGGGCGAGGCAGGCGCTACCAGGACAGCGCTGCCTGCGGTGAGAAGCCACATCGTTCCGTGGGTGCGGTGCTCCCCCATCCCGCAACGCACTGCAGGGGGCTGGGCCCCGTCCCCTGGGCTCCCCAGAGCCTGCAGAGGGACCAGCCTGGACCAGAAGGATGACCACCACCTCTGCCCTCCTCCCATTTCCCAGGGGCCCGCAGGTACACTAAGCAGCTTACCTCCACCACCACACCGCCGCCCACTCCCCCTTCCAGGTGGGAAGCGCAAGGTCAGGGCAGGAGCCCAGTTGTTCCAGGTCACATCAGCGACAGAGCCAGGGCTCAGCCCTGGGCCTCGGGCCCTGCTCCCCCTCTCCTCTCGGTGTGTTCCAGGTTCTCTGGCATTAACCCCTTGCCACTGCTTCTTGGAGAAAAAGAGCTGGAATTCATCAGTCACTATGTCAAACAATAAGCATGTTCTATCCCCACACTGTCCTCCATGATAGAAGCATTGGTGTTTTTTTTTTTTTTTTTTTTTTTTTTTTTTGAGGGGTGGAGGAGAAAGGAAATGAGTGAAAGTTGGTGAAAGTCCAGAATGTTCCCCACCGAGTTCTCCTGACCTTTAGTCACTTACAGATCCAACAGAACCTCACCCCACATGACTTACTGCACAGACTGGCTAGTGATACAGCGTGAATTGTATTTCGTTCCCCCACACAATTTAAGATGATTTAGTGCAAGCAAAGACTAGCCCCAAAGTCTTTCCTTCAGAGAGCCACAGTCCCCCTCATTGTTCTAACACGTTCACGAGCCAGCTAGACGGGGCTGGATCTGTCAGACCCTTCCTGGAAGTGAGGAACCGGGTCCTGCCAGTCTTGGTGATGGGGGTAGCACGATGGGCTTTGGTTACCTTTTAGATCTTTCTTCTTTCTCTTTCTGTCATTTTCTTTCATTGCTTGCTTGAGGGCCTGTGCCAGAGAGACAGAGAGAGGGAGAAGACACCCCCTGGGAGGCTGTTACGTCACAGTTCCTTCTCCATTTCTCCATCCTGTCCCTTCGGGCACACATGCGCACGCACTGGGAGTGTTTTTCAACCCTTCAGGGCGGGGGCTTGAACTGTGCAGTCAGGCATGTGGGATCCGGCTCCTTTAACCACCAGGTCATTCCCTTCTGGTCAGGGTTTTCCAGACAGTGCGTCCGACGTTCTGGCCAGAGCCTTCACTAGGGGACACTGCTCTGTGCCTTGGGGGAGCAATGTCCGGTCCCCACCCACTGGAGGCTAGCGGTGCCCTTCCCCGTGGCGGGGACTCCACCGCCTCAGACATGGCCACGTGTCCTTGTGGCTGCTCAGCTTTGCCTGCTGAGAACCACTGTCTTGACCTCACAGGGAGGGGACCCACAGCGTGTTCCTTAGAGGGAGCTTAAAATTGCACGTGCATGATTCAAAGTGGGGAGCGTTCTCTGAGGGAGAGATCTCAGCTTTTGGTTTTTGGTCCATGCGTCCCTGTTGCTACAAGGACTATGTCCTTCAGCACCAGCAGGACACCCTCAGTGGGCTGGTACTTGCAGACACAGCCCCTCGGGTTTCAGCAGGGGCGTTATGCCCTGTGAGTGGCGTATGCTTCCATCTGCCTCTCCCCTCCTGTGGGACCCACAGGCCCCCGAGGCCTCCTTACATGGCAGAGTCCTTGGGCCAGGGGAACGCACGCTGTTCCATTTAGGGGAGTTGCTCTCCCAGCTCCTGGGTTTTCAGCTTTGGGAGCCCCCACCCCCGTGCTTCCAGGATGACATTCGATGTGATGGTGTGTGCACTGTCCCTAACACTTTGCAGGCGCTAATCGTGGAAATGTGTGGACAGTCCTCATCTCGCTGCCCCCCCTCTGCCCAGCTCCCTTTGCGGCAGGACCACCGACGCGGCACCGAGGCCAAGGGTTCGCTCTTCTCTGCCCCCTTTCAGGGCGTTCAATGAGCTGCCTTGTTGAGACTTCCACTAAGGCGGGCCTGGAAGGGACCATTAAAAACAGTTTAATCAGAACAAAAGAAGTTCTGTTCTCATTATCCTCCTGCTTGCAGTCAGGAGGCAGAGGCCGAAAATCTATCTGGACCCAGCAACAACCCTGGGTGCAGCCGCCCTGACGGGGTGTGCTCAGCGGATTCTGCACGGACCCTCGGAGCAGGTAATGTACAGTCCCAGCCCAACACAAGGAGAAGCCTTTTCACTTGGCCCAAATGTTTTCTATTAAAAGCCTTCGGAAGCCCCGGGTAACTGGAGCTCTCTCCTTCCTACAAGAGCTCAAGGTGATCCTGTGTGTAAAGGAAGGCCTGTCTCAATGCCGGTTCTGTCTGAGGAAGAGTGTGGGACCAGACAATGAGGACATACAGACCAGAAGCACACGCAAGGGGAATGTCCTTGGGCGTTTTTAATTTACTGGAGGACACGTGTGCTTGCAGGAGACAGGGAGAGAAAGAGAAGGAAAGCGAGAAGGCATCCCTGGGGTGGTCACACTGCAATCCCTTCTCCATTTCTCCCTGGAGGGATTTTAAGCACATAGGTGCACACACCTGGCATGTGTCCAAGCTACTGGGTCCAGGCCTCGAACCACACAGTTGGCCACATGGAATCTAGCCACCTTAACCACTATGCCACGGCTGGCCTTGGGTTGGTTTTAAATGGCTGCCATGGAAGCTTCGTGGTCAGTGAGTTTCTGCTGCTGAGAAGAACCAAAGAGGCAGGAGGGTTGGTGGTAGACCTCCAGAACCTTCCGGAAACAGGTGGAATGGACCCAAAGTGGAGCTGCTTGTGGGCTGTGGGGGACAGAAGCTTTTGTGGCCAGATTTGGGGAGCATCAAATGAGTTCCGTGCCACTTTGAAGCAGCCACCTGGAGGGTTAGTGGGACTGCAGCCATTGTGAAATTAAGAAAGGCCTTTAAGGGGAACCACCTGACCAGGCGTGGCATCATGGGGAAGCTGTCTGTGGAGCGGTCAGATGGGAGCCAGGAGAGGTAACTGGGTAAAACAGGAATCAGGATAATCACCCAGGGAAGCGACCTCCACTGATGGTGAGGAACGATTTGCATCCTGTCCTGCAAGTACTGAGAACGCGTTGCCCTTGAGAGCACGTTAGGGCGCACGCTGCCTGCCTCCCGGTGACCGGCTATAGAAAAAGCTCCCTTCTCCAACCTCGCCCTCCTGTTCATCCACGTGAGGGAAAGCAGCTGGACTCAGTTTGCTGATGATAGCTTGTTCTTAGGACTAAACCACCTAGCAGGCTTATTTTAGGGCTGGCCCTGTAGCCCAGTGGTTAAGGGAGTTGGATCCTTCATGGCCAACTGTTCGAATATTGGCTTTGGTAGCTTGCAAAAACATGCTGGATGCATGTGTGTGTGTGTGCCCTAAATCCCAACAGGGTGGAGAAATGGAAGTAGAGATTTTTGGAGTGGTCACACCCACTGGGTGGGGGTGCTTTCTCCTCTCTTTCTCTCTCTGTCACTGGTGAGCTCATGTACCCTGTGACAATTTTTTAAAATATTTAAGGGACCAGTAGATGGTGTAATGGTTATGTCACTGGGCTCCCAGCTGGTCAACCACAGTTCGAGTCCTGGATCCGGTGGCTTAAAACTCACACTGGGCATGTGTTCCTGTGTGCCCACAATCCTGAGAGGAGAATGGAGAAGAAGGGACTGTGGTGTGGCCATCCCCCTGCGGGCAGGGGGGGTGTGATTTCTCACTTTCCGTCTCTGTCTCTCTGCTCTCTGGCGAGCACATACACCCTACAGCAAAAATCTCTCTAAAAAATTATTTAAAACATTTTATTGTTTTTAATTTATTTTTAAAGCATTTTTTTTGGAATTATTTAACTTTATTTTTACTTTGATCAGAAAGGGACAGAGTGAGAGTGAGAGAGAAAGTAAGAAAGCAAGCTGCCAGGTACAGGACTCGAACTGTGGTCGGCTATGTGGGAGTCCAGGGCCTCAACCACCACGCCACCTGCAGGCCCCCATTTTATTGTTTTTTAAATGAGTGTGTAGACATGCCTTTCCTGCATTGCCCTAGATGACATTTGCGGGATGGCGAGGCTCAGAAGCTGGTGTGAGTGTGCCCTGCTCTCGCCGACACCGCGGCCCACCAGCCATGCCTGCCGGGGCAGGGATTTGGTGGCGCTCACAGACTCGTCTATGGTGAGTCAGTGTCCTTTTTTTTTTTTTTTTAATTGATTGATTGGAGAGGTTTTTGCTGTAGGGCATGTGTGCTTGCTGGAAAGACAGAGAGACAGAAAGTGAGAAATCACCCCCCAGGGGGGCTGGCCACGCCACAATCCCTTCTCTTCCATGCTCCTCTCGGGATCTTGGGCACGCACGCACACGCGCCTGGCATGCGTTTAAGCCACTGGGTCTAAGACTTGAACCGTGATAGACTACATGGGAGTCCAGCGACATAGCCATTACACCAACCAGATCATCCATTTTTAAAGTTTATTTATTCCATGACAGAGCGAGAGCCCAACAGGCTCTTGGTGCTGCACTGCACCCCAGCCTCTGCCACCCCGGATCATGCATGTGCCTGTGTACTCAGGGGCGTCTCCAGATGGGAACACGGGACCTTCCCGTGTGGATCAACCTCGTCGAGCAGCATATTTTCCTGCTGTGCCAACATCTGGCCCCAGATTGTAGATACTTTTGACTCTGCAAGCCAGTCAGTCTCCGCACGGCTTCCCAGCTCTGTCCCTGCAGCACACAAGTGGCCATGACTGTGTGCGGATGACACTTGCAGTTGAAGTAGTCCACTGGTTTGGCCCTGGACCGGAGTCTGCAGGCCTTCATCGGTGGCTGCACATAGTCCTGGAGGAGGGAGAGGAGCTGAGCCTGCCGTGTGCGGGGCAGACGCTGACCCGGGACCCATTCTCCCCATCCTTCTCTACCAGAGCTGGCACTCTGCCAGCCAGCTGGTCAGCGTACCTTGCAGCTAAGGGTGCCTGTGCGACCCTGTACTAGCTGAATGTGAGGATGAGGGGTGATGATAGCGGGAAAGCTGATAAAACAGCTTTTATTTGATTGTTTTGCAGATAAAACAGGGAAGGCTCAGCTGGCAGATGCCCATGGTCCTTCCTCCTTCCTCTATGCATTTTACCTGGGAGGCTGATATGATACTTGGAGCTGGAGCAGCCACCTTGCAACTGTGAGGATGCAAGTATAGGCTAAAGACAACAGAGCAGGAGGCTTAAGAGGAGGAGAGTACTTGTAACCCTGTGTGAGAAGCTGTGTCAGCACTGGGCATCTCTGCGGGAGGATGACGAAAACTAAAAACAAAAACCATCCCTGTTTGGTTAAGCAGCTATGGCTAAGGGCAGGTTTCTGTTTCATGCAGCCAAACATAACACTAATTAATCAAATTTCCAAGCCTGGTGCTGGGCACCTGGTAAGTACTCCATGAGTGATAATTAGTCCATGTTGGTAAAATCAGAAGTATCTGGGGACCAGCAGATGGCATAGTGGTGACATTGCTAGACTCCCACATAGTTAACCACAGTTTGAGTCCTGGACCCGGTGGCTGAAAACTCGCTCCAGGCGTGTGTGTGTGCGTGCCCAAAATCCTGAAAGGAGAGTGGAGGAGAAGGGATTGTAGTGTGGCCATCCCCCCAGGGGATGATCTCTCACTTTCTGTCTCTCTGTTTCTGTCTCCAGCAAGCGCACGCTCCCTACAGCCAAAATCTCTCTCTAAAAAAAGAAAGATTGACACCCATCACCCTCTTGGGCATGTTGACTGATGGGTCGCGCTGACACGCTCTGGCATGGAATCGATTTTAACTGCCACTGTTTTCCAATTCCATGAGCAGTTCGGGGACTCGCAGGGGTGGAAAGGCAGTACTTAGTACTTCTCTGTGTCACGTCGTCATTGTGGCCACCTCTCTCTGCTGGATCGTTCCTGGTTCTGGAACATGCCCACCACATGGCTGCAGAGCTCCACGGTGACGCCTCCCAGCCCGCCGCATCCCCCCACCTGCCTGCGTCCGCTCTGCACCTGCTTTCTCTAGCCAGTGGGATCTGTTCTCTTAAAAGCATCTGAGCTAGACAAGGCACTTCTTTTCCCACACCCCTGGCTGACCATGGGACCCACTCTGGCCACGGGGGTGGAAAGAGAGGTCCACTGGGCATCTGGGGAAGACCCGTCCCCTGGGAAAACGAGGCTCTGCTCTGCTCACCCCCTTCTGCCTTAACACATGGGGCTGCAGCAGCTGCTTGTTACCTTACAGTGACAAGCCAGGGACAGAAAAGCCTGTCGCAGGGCAGGTGGGGCAGGCATCAGAGACGGCCACCCCTGTGTTGCTGTTGCATCCCTGCGCCAGCTCCCAGGCCATGTACCCCTCACCCGTGACGCCTGGAGACCTGCCCGTCTTTACAGTTTGATGAGGGCCGCCTGGCTGATGTCGCCTTCTGTGGGTAACGTCGAGGTCGGCAGGCACACCTCCGTGGTGCCTCCCCACCCCAGCCTCCTCTGCTTCTGTGTCCCCCCCACAGCAACATGCCTGCCCTTCACCCTGGTGCTTGGGCCCAAATCCTTGGCGCCATACTCTCTCCCTCCCACATCCTACAGCCAGCCCATGGCAAAGTCCTGCTGATCCGCCTGCAAAAAGGGTCCAAAATGCAGCCACAGTTTGGCAGGGCCAAGGCCGGGTTCTCATCAGAAGGTCCCTGAGGGGGACCAGCAGTTAGCGTAATGGCTGTGTCGTGGAAGCTCCGCCTCCAGGCTCCCTTGGCTGCAGACCCAGCTCCCTGCGGATTGTGGGCCAGGGACTACCTGGTTCTCTGCCGCCCTGCCAAACCATAGCGCAGCCCAGGAGGGGCGCAGTCACTCTGTCAATGCCAACACGAGTGTCTGTTACTCCCATAATCACAGAGGGCTGTCCCATCACCTTTGCAGTTTCCTATTGGTGAGAAGTCCAGATCCCGCCCACACGCAAGGAGGGTGGGGAGGATGCGAGTGTGAACACCAGGAGTTGGGATCAGGCAGGGCCTTCGAGTGTGTCTGCTGGGTGTGTGCAAGGCCTCCTCAGCATAGGGGCTGCTTTGACCTCTGGGCTGGCTTCTAACCTTCCACTTTGCTCACTGGTGTCCCAGCCACAGGGACCCTCTGCCTGTCCCTTAAACACACGTTATGTCCTGCCGCAGGGCCGTCACACCTGCTTCTCTTACCTCGCTGCTTCTCCCCCCACTGCCTTCTGGGGTCCCTGCTCAGAAACGTCTCTTGGGAGAGGCTGTTCCTGGACACTGCTGCTGGAGTGCCACCCTGTCCCTCCCTGAACTGCGGTACTGGGGGCCTTGTCTGCGAGCCCGTTGGGTCAAAGCTCGCCAGTCAGGAAGTCTGGCTCACGTGAATGCCCGGCTCTCATAACATGGCCTGGCACGGGGTAATACCTGATACACACTTGTTGCATGAGGACGGAATGAACTAGAAAAGCAAATTGATGAAGAGGAAGCATGGCCTTGCTGTGGCGGCCCAGCAAGATGAGAGGTGGGGCCCATCCTGGTGGCGCGATCGGTGGCACCGGGCTGCAGTGCTGGACGGCACGTGGCTGGCTGAGGGTTTAGATCCCTGGTCTGGCCTGAAAACATGCCAGGCATGCGTGTGTGCCCAAGATCCTGAAGAGCTGGAGGCCTGTGGAAAGAGGATCATGCCTCGACAAGGCCTGCCGCGGCTTCTCACGTGCTCTCTGCCATGAACAAAATGAATAGACACAGCTTAAAGGTGGGCACAGGGCAAACTCACAGGCAGCATGAGCGGGCAAACGCCGGTCTGCCCAGCTCCGCAGTTTGGGAGATGCAGCTGGTGCCGTGCTGGGCAGGGTGCTGTGGGACCCACACTGGGGGAGGGGAGTGGGACCTGAGTTGGGCTGTGAGTGCCCCTGCCGATCTGGGCTCGGCGGGCCTCTGAGCGTGGTCCCACGTCAAACAGACTCGACAGTGCTGTGCGCCCTGCCTCGGGGGCTCAAGGTCAGGGGCACACGGCATCTAGCGCTTAGCGTCTTCATGGCCAAGCGAGCACAGAACTGAGACAAGAGGCCACTTTCTGCAGGGAGAGGGCTGCCTCCCCGGGCACCGGTGGTCTGCACAGCCCCTGCACAGCTGGCGGCCTGACCACCAAGGGGCCTCCTTAACCAGACTCGGCTCCAGGGCTGCCCTCCCAGGGTCCTCCTCTGCCTTCCCCTGCAGCGTGGTTTCTGGGGGCTGACCCAGCATCCGGACTTCCACCCCGATCTGGTCAGCAGGCGGCCGAGGCTGGGAGCCCGGGTGCTCCGCTCCCTATACACCACCTCCAGTGCACCAAGTGAGCCCTGGATGCCTCCCCGAGGGCGAGGCTCCCTGCCCAGCTCTACAGCCGGCTCTGCTCACCCGGGTCAGGGCGTGAGAGTCCCCCACCTGCAGAGGGAGCCGGTTATGGTAGGAAACCACAAAACCCATGTTCAGACAGACGCCGGATCCAAAGATGGAGAGAGACAGAGAGACGCGCCGTGGAGACAAGTCAGCTGGGAGCCGCTGGGTCGCACAGCCGGGCAGGACTGCCCAGATGGGTCCCCCACTCTGACTGGGCACTAGGCCATGTGGTTTGGGTGTATGTCACTCACACTCCGCAGACTCCCGACCAGGGCTGGGCCGGGGAGGTGTCCTCGGCTCTCGGGGGGGAGGAGCCCGCAGTGCAGAGGTGGGCGGCCTTCCTCAGAGCTCGCTTCCTGCTCACTTGACGAGAAGTGTTTCCCCACACTCCAGGTGTGAACTTAAAAAAAAAGTTTGTCGATTCCTTCTGTGAGAGAGAGAGAGAGAGAGAGCGAGCGAGCGCACCCCAACGGGTCTCTGACGCCTGTGCTCACCCCACCTCAGCCAGCTTGGACCGTGGGTTCGTGTCTGCCTGGCACACTCAGGGAGGTCTCTGGATTTGAACCTGGAACCTTCCCACGTGTCAGCCTCCCAGAGCATCATGTCACCAATGTGCGTGGTCTGCCCCAGTGTGGAGACATTGTGATGACAGGGAGAAAGAGGCCTTCCAGGGGTGCAGCAGCAGAGCTGGGGAGCTCATATTTGCAACTCAAAACTTGTCCGGAAACAGGCTGTGAGGGGCTCTGGGCGGCTCCTCAAACCAGAAGTAGAGGTGTCTGGCCCGACCTTCCTGAGCGGTGGGAGGGTCACCTGGGGCTGCGAGGGGCTGTGCTGTGTGGGCCATCCCCACACCATCTGCTGTTTTACCTGTAAACACTGCCCGGGAGCCAGACCCCTGAACAGCTGTCTGCTCAGCCTGCTTCTCGCTTAACGACAGCAGGGCTGTCTGAAGTCGCAGATGCCCGAGCTGGCCTCTGCTGAGGGCGCTCAGAATGACCACACTGGGCTGAGTTTTCTCTCTCCTTCAGAAATGGAAATGAAAGAACCACGAGCCCATAAATTAAATTTCCTGGTTACAAGGAGGCTTTTGAACCGCAGTAAATCATCCTTTTGTTTCTGATTCCCACCCCACCCCCAGCAAGCCCCCCATGCATCTGGGAAGCAGAGACTCTTACCGCACAGAATGGTCAGGGCCACTATGCCAGAGGCCAGGATCATGGGGGGAGGGAGGGTGGAGGTGGCTTTCACCACGGCCTAAATACAAAGTCCCGGGGGTGGCATCTCAACAGCAGCACAGGGAAGGTCTCTGTCCCAGGCAGCCAGCCCCCTCTGCCAACCCCTGAGGTCTGGGAGGAGCTGTGTCTGCTGGCTCTGTGGTGGGTTAGCACACGGGGGCCAGAGGAGGGCCAGTAGGGTCAGGCTGGTGAGGGCACTGGCCAGAAGGAGCAGCCAAGGGCTTTGTAGTGCACGTGTCCGCGTTCTGCTATGGGACGGGGACCCAGGCCAGTCTGGGCTGTGTTCTCAGCTGTAAGAATTAGGTGCTAGGGCCAGCAGGCGGCGTGGAGGTTAAGGCACTGGCTCCCATATGGTTGACTGCATGGTTTCGAGTCCTAGACTCTGTAGCCTGTAAACCACACCAGGTGTGTGTGTGTGTGTGTGTGTGTGTGTGTGTGTGCACGCGCGCGCGTGCGTGCCCCAAGTCCTGAGAGGAGAATGGAGGAGATGGGCCTGCAGCATGGCCATGCCCCCGAAAGGTGATTTCTCACTTTCTCTCCCCCCTCTCTCTATCTCTCTGTCTCTTTCCAATGAGCACAGGTGCCCTTTAGTGAAAAAACAAAAACACAAAGAACTAGGCATCCACTTGAGGCTCCCTCCCCCACCACCCTGCCCCAGGGAATGTGGCAGTACCCTAAAGAAACAGGTGCCTGGGAATTTGGCACTGGGCACCGCCAGGCTCCAGGAAGAGCCGAGTGGGAGGTTTCTGGAGTCGAGTGGTGCAAACACTCTCGTGGCTCACCCCAGGGCCTTTGCACCTGCTGTTGCCTCTACCAGAAACATCCCTTCTTCCCAACTCATCACATGCCTGGCTCTCCTCAGATGTCGCCTCCCCACCGCGCCCCCTCCTCTCTGCCCTCAGCCTCCACATGTTGCTCACGCCCGGGCTTGTTGCTTCCCTACCTGAAGTATAAAGGACCTTGGGTGTCTTTCCACCGCTGCTTCCTTGGGACCTGGAGAGAGAGCGTCTCCTGGTGGACATGCATAAAAGGCATGAGTGAATTACAGCCCAGGGCTGGGGTGCAGTCGCTCAGGGTGAGTACTGTAGGAGTCTTGAGGTCACCCTTCTCAAAGACGAGAAAGGACTGGCGATCCAGGGTGTGCCCCCGGACACAGTGGCTGTGGCCCCGTCTGGCGCCATCTGCCCCTCCTTGTTCGTACCCGTGCCGGCTTCACTCTCTGCCTCCTGACGTGGCTTCAGCCCCACAGCCTCGTCTCCTTGGAATCTTCTCCTTCAAACACCCAAGGAGCCCAAGTGGGGGAAGCCCAGCAGGGAGTCTTGCTTAACCCAAGTCACTGGTCACTCAGGCCAGCTTGGAACGGCGGCCTTTGGGTGACAGCCTCCAGCCTATGGTTTCTGCGAGAGGGCGGGCCCAGGCCTCCCGTGGCCATGCAGGCCCATCCGCAGGCCCATCTACTTCGTCCCCACCACAGCCCAGAAGGACCGGGCTGTTTACCCCGTCCGACCGGTGAGGCTCCAGACTCAGCTCTTGGTTGGCTGAGGTCAGCGTGCCTCCGACGCGGCTGGGAAAATGCTTGATCTCTTAACGGCGGTAACAGGGAAGTGAGGATGAAGGAGGCGGCGCAGATGCTTTGACGGGAGGTGCAGGCTTTGCTGTCGTTGGTACCACGCCCCTTGAGCTCTCCACCCTCCCGTGTGCCAGCACTTGGCACTCCCACTGTGGTGACTCCGGGGGCCAGGCCAGCCACGCACTGGGAATGTGGGGTGAGGTGGGGAAAGCTCTCATTCAGGGGTGAGTCTCCGGGCTCAGTGGTGGGTCTGAGCCCGTGAAGGAGAAACAAACCAGCCCAAGTGCTTGGACATGCTGGCTCAAGTCTGCGTCCCCGCCAGCAGAGGCCACGTCTCCTGATCTCCCAGTGACGCTGCGTTGTATGACAGACCCTGTCCACGGGGCAGGAAGCTCGGGGAAAGCCTGCCGTCACTCAGTGCCCGACAACCCTAGCTCCTGGGTGGGTCAGGCAGTTTTCCAGAGAGCAGCCGGGACGTGCTCTCGGAGATTGTCCACCCATGTGGCAGGTGTTTGAGGAGTGGCGGCCTCACTCAGGGCACTGTCTCGGTTTCCGTTCATGACGGGGAATAAATCTGACCGAATCCATGCCCACGTTTTTGTTTGTTTGGTTTTGGGGGCACATGTGCTCACCAGAGAGAGGGACAGTGAGAAATCACCCCCTGGGGGAATGGCCATGCCACAATCCCTTCTCTGTTCTCTCTTGAGATTTTGGGCACACACACACACACACACACACACACACACGTGCCTGGTGTGATTTTCAGGCTGCCAGGTGCAGGACTCCAACCTTGATAGGCCATGTGGGAGTCCAGCGCCTTACCCACCACGCGCTGGCCTCCGCCATGACCGCATTGTAATGACGGGGGCTGGGGACAGATAATAAACAATGAACACGCACTATGATATTTCAGGTGGTGTTAATCTTACGGAGGGAAAGAAACCATGGATCATTTCTGGCAGGGCGGTAGGGGAGGCTCCCACACTGGAATGACATCTGAGCAGAGTCCCAGACGCGTGCATATTGGCAGAGGGGACAGGAGCAGGTGCGAAGGCCCCGAGGGGGACACTGGGGCCGTTTCTTGCCTCTCTGAGAAGAGCACCAGCGTAGAATTGCCAGATAAAATGCAGGATGCCTAGTTTACTCTGAATTTTAGTGGACAGTGACTAGTTTTTTGTCATTTTTTTAAAAGAGAAGTTTTTGCTATAGGGCATGTGTGCTGGCCAGGATAAACAGAGACAGAGAGACAGAAAGTGAGAAATCACCCCCGGGGGGATGGCCATGCCTCAGTCTCTTCCTGTCCATTCTCCTCTCGGGATCTTGGACACGCACGTTCACGTGCTCGGTGACAATGACTAATTTTAAATATAAGTATGTCCCCATACGACTTGAGGCATATTTACACTAAAAAACAAAAACAAAAACAAAACAAAAAAACAATATAAAACAGAGAGAGTAAAAGTAAGAAGGCCATTTCCAACACAGGAAAAGAGGCAAACTCCAAAAGAAGGAAAGCAGCAGAGGGGCCGGCAGGTGTCATGGTGGTTAAAGCACTGGACTCCCACAAGGCTGACCACGGTTCAAGTCCTAGACCTGGTAGCTTGTTTTTTCACTTTCCCTCTCTCTGTGTCTCACTCTGGTCGACTTAACAAATAGTAATGATGATGAATAAAATTAAATAAAATAATTCTTAAAAAAAAAAAGAGTAAAGCAGCAGAGGTCACACTAGATGTTCTAAATGTTTTCTATAGATTCCTGGAGGGAAGAAAAAGGGGGTGGGGAGTGAAAGGAAACTAAGCTTGGGGACTCTGGGTCCCTGCTAGGGGTGCCAGATAAAATGAGGATGTCCAGTTCAATTTGAATTTCAGGTAAGCAATGAATAAATTTTTAATATAAGCATGTCCCAAATAATATATGGGACATACTTATACTGAAAATGGACTCAGAGTCAATGTGAAATTTGATTAAACTGGGGACCCTATTTTTGCTTCCTAAGTGTGGCAGCCCCAGCCATGCCTCTACTCTGTTTAACCAGAGAGACTCTCTTCCTGCGTTGGGCATCTGGAAGGAAAACATCTTTGACCACAAGTTTCAGCTGCAAAAAAAAAAAAAGAGGTCTGTAAACCTTTAACTGGCGCAATTCCATGGCCCCTCGGCTCCCCCTCCTGCAGGGCTTTCAGCTGCAGGTCACAAAACTCATCCTGGACTGACGGTGCAGAAAGGATTTCACGAAGGATCTCAGGGTGCTCACAGAATGCCCAGGAAGGCCAGAGAGCTAAGCTTGGGGGCTCTGCCACTGGGAACGTGGCCCCAGATCACTCCGCAGAATGGTCTGGCCACACGCGACAGCTTCTGGGGCAGATCTCACTGACGGGCTGAGGCATGGCCCCATGTCATGCTCAGCTGCAAAGCGGGCTGGGACAGCGTGTCTCTCTTCTTCCCAAGATGGGGACTGCCCAAGCGTAACGAAGGGCTCTGACGTAGCAAGAGCAACGGACACTCTTCTCTTGAAGGAGTTCTGGGGCTGGCCCATGGGCTCTGGGGGGCTGGATCCCACATGGCCAACCACATGGCTAGAGTATCAGGTCCAGTGGTTTAAAAAACATGCCAGGCATGTGTATGTGGGCCTCAAATCCTGATAAGATGGGGAAATGGAGAAGAGATTGTGGCATGACCCTGCCCCATTGGAGGGTCCTATCTCCCTCTCCCTCACTCTGTCTCTCTGTCTCTCTCTGGTACGTACAAACATCTCCTACCAAATAGAAAAGAAAAAGAGGGTTTTTTTTTTGCTAGTTTTTAAGTTTTGCCAGAGTGTGTGGACTTGCTAGAGAGAGACAGAGAGAGAGAGAGAGAGCGTCCCCGTGGGGGATGGCAATCCCTTCTTCTCTATTCCTCCTTTTCATTGGGACTTTGGGCACACACGTGCACAAGCCCAATGTGTGTGCCTGTGTCTGTGTTTTAATAACTTTATTTTAAAAAAAGAATTATTTGTTTAATTTTATGTGTTATTATTATTATTATTATTATTATTTTAAGTTTGACCAGAGAGAGGAAAAGGGAAAATAAGAAAGTAAGCTCCCAGGTCCAGGGCTTACACCATAGTCGGCCAAACGGGAGTCCAGCACCCCAACCACCACGCCACCTTCTGGCCCCGCCCAATGTGATTTTCAAGCCCCTGTGTCAGGACTCGAACCAAGCAGCCAGCCACGTGGAATCCAGTCGCCTTAACCACCATGCCATCATTTTGGATGTTTCTACTGGGAGGGGAGTTTGGGAGGGGCAGTCTATCCGCAGTCAGTCACCAGAGCCAAGTGGTAGCATATCCATGCAAAGGGATTCTGGGAGAGTTGCAGTTGAGTCTTGCCTTGGGGACGGGCAGTCTCTGCCCCTCAACCTCTCACACAGTGGTCCCTAAGTGAGGGAGCGGCGCTGCCTTGAAATGTACCAGCCTCGGCTAGCCTTGCTTTGGGGGCTGTCTTGGGGTTCTGGGTCCATCCTCTAAACCCAACAGAGTCCTTACAAGGCCAGGGACACCGTGGAGTCACCAAATCTGACTGGTAGATGTATCCTCTTCGGTCTAATGGTTGGAAAAAACCCTGAATTAGTTGCCAGCCAATGAAGAGAATTGTCATGTACAAACTCGTTTCTTGCTTCTCTTGAAAGTCAGAACTATGTGGAAGCACTGGGACCAGACTGCTGGATGGCATCGTCCATGGTCCCCAGTTTACCCAGCCCTCACCCCTCTTTCCAGGGTCTAGGCTGGTGTCTCTTGCCACCCAGCACCATGTGTGAGCCCTTACGGGATTAAGAGGGATGTAGGCATTCTCTGGGTGTCGCATGACCGACCTCCCTGCGCTCAGGGCAGCTGCCGGGCCTACGGGTTTAAGAGCATCACTTCTGGAAGGAGGAGGACTTGAGGTGCTCAGAGGCAGGCCGGCCATTCGTGGAATGCTGACAGGCACCCACTGCACACAGACCTCTCAGACGCCGGGAAACCCACCCAGGGCTAAGACGCACCCTTTGCATTTTGAGCCCCGATGTTTAAAGACTCAGGTCCTGTTCACTCACCAGCAGTGTGGCTTGGGGCAGTTTCCCTGGAGGAACTGAGCCTCCATTTTCTCCTCTGTAGAATGGGGGATAGAAATAATCAATATACTATAAGAGTACCTGATTAATAATAATAATAATAATAATAATAAAGCACTGGGGTCGTAGCCGCGAGACAGCGACGTTTCCGTTGGAAGCCTCTAGCAATGTGTTGGCTATAATGTCAAAAGTTTAGAGCTTCATTTTTTGTTTGTTTGTTTTTTTACCGTGAATTAAATTTCCCCAAAAGGGGAATTTTATTGATTACTTTATTCCCTCACAAAAAGACCAACAGGAATCAAATGAGGTGAACATTCACCTCAAGATTTTGTCGTCTTCCTACTAGAAAAGATGAGGCTTCGAACTGGCCCGCGTGACCCTCTCCAGATGCTCACACCTCTCACTAGCCAGCGTTCTCAGATCTGCAGCGGGGCCCACACACTCCAGCCTCGGCACGATCTTTGTAGTTTTTACCTTTCCCCAGAAAATAGGCTTAGTCTGTCCACCACGGCCACTCTGCTTCCCTCACAGCGCTGCTCGCCCTGGGCACACAGAATCCTTGCCCTTCTTGTGCTGTGTCACTTGGTGAGGTTGGTGCTGGTCGCACTTCTTACAAGGCCCGGCGGGCTTTAGGGACGTTCACCGTGCGTGTGGGCCTGCTATCCGCACCGAAAGCCTCGCTCTTCAACACGGAGCACGAAGACCACTCCCTAGGGAAGGCTCGCACAGCACGTGTGGGAATCTGCACTTTAACAGGTCAGGAGTGCAGGGGGCAGGGTGGGAGTCAGGGGGACCGTGTGCAACAAGTTATAAGAGAGAGGAGTTGCTTTAGAATAAAGCGAGAGGGGATGTACTTCCAGATCACTACAGCACACCGATGTCTGTGTGGCTGCACGGTGTAGACTGGCGTGGCTGCGCTGTGTAGACTGATGCGGTTGTGTTGTGTAGACAGGCGTGGCCTTGAACTCCTGACTCTCCCCTGGATGAGCTGTGAGACTTTTCCTGAGTTGCTCTCGAAAACTCAGCCTCGTTCTCTGTGATCTGGGAAGCAGAACCAGCCCCTCCACATGGAGAACCACATGAGCTAAGACGGCCCGGGCTTGGCAGGTGCCGGCCAGAGCGAAGGCTCGGGACAGGGTGCCTGGTCTCCGGCACATCCAGGACAGAGAAAAGGTCTCCCTGGAAAGCTGGACGGAGGACAGTGAGTGCTCAAAGCCAAACCAGGCTTCCTCAAATTGAGGAAGAAATAACAACGAGGATGATAATAAGCTTCCCCTGTGAGACCCTGGAGATCCCGCCAGGACACCAGCGTTCTCTCTCTCTCTCTCTCTGTGTGTGTGTGTGTGTCTGTGACCGTGTGTGTCTGCATTTTCCATTTTGAACTGTGGCCACCGTCACGTGTATGTAAGACTGATGTTCGGTCTCTTACTCTGAACAGCTGTGCAGAGAAAGGCCGGAGAGAGGAGAGCAGGCAGGAGCGGGAGGCTGGCAGGGTGGTGGAAAGCCCGCGTGGAAGCCCCACTTTCTTACAGGTGTGCCCACATCACTTCCTCTGCAGGGAGGGTGGCCGGTGCAGGAGGATGCTCCAGCCTGCGAGGCGGTGGCTCGGTGCCCTGTTCCCTGCTGGGGTCTCAGGTCCAGGTCACCCGACCTTGGCCGAGAAGGTGTGTGCAGGAGGAACAGCGTCCCAGCCCCCTTGGCTGATCTGGGCACCCGTGGGAGCCTGCCGGCTGGCTGGGCTTCCCCCAGGCAGATGGTATGAAGTTCTGCACATGAAGATGAGGTCCCCACCTCGCTCAACAATGTCCGTGTCAGCAGAATTCTTTTCTTCTTTTTACTGCCTCGGAGACATATGCTGACTTGGTCAGAATCGCTCCTGCATGATGTGACTGATGGTGTATGAAATGAAAGCTCCTCGCCCAGCGCTAAGCGAGAGGGTGCGGACACCGGGCCGGCAGACACAATAACACCCTCACAATTCCAGGCCATCTTTCATCCCGGCAGAGGCGGCCCCAGGTGCAGAGCAGACTGGGATAGATCGGATTACGGCCCTGGAGTCCAGGGGTGGGTGCCCTGGCTTGGGGGTGTGTGAGTGGGGGGCTTACTGCCAGGGAAATGAGATAGGCCCCAGGGAAGTCCCTGGGCCCCACTGGCCTGAGATGGGGCTGGGGGGCAAGGAGAGGCTGTGAAAGCAGGGATCCCCTTTCATCTCTAGTATCACCCTCCTGCTTTCTCTGGCTTTCTGTTGTTCTCAGGGTCAGGATAAATTTGCTTTTTTTTTTCTGTTTGGCCAAAAAGCAGAACATCATGAAAAGTTTTGTTGTTATTTTTAAACTTGGGAGGCTTTCCTGTTAACATGTTTTCCTTTTCATCCAGATGTAACAAACATTTATCAAGGGCCTCCTCTGTTCCCCAAGCACCAGCAAAGCCCTCCACGCGAACCACACTGATCATGTTCTGAATTCTCCCTACGACCTTAAGACAGATACTATGAGTGCCTGCATTTTACAGAGGGGGCCTGGAGAGGGCGAGCCCATGCGGTGATGCACAGCTGGAGGTGGCCCGAATGGGGGTGTGAATCTAGGCAGGCAGGCTGCCGGGGAGCCTAGGCTGCTACCTCCCCATCCAAGCCTTTTCCTAAACAATCTTGAAGCCGTTCCTGGTGGTGGCCTCAGCTCCCAAACCAGCATCTGGTGTGCTCCTGGCTGGGTATTTCTTGCTTGTATGTTTGTATTCATTCATTCACTCGGGAAGCATTTGTGTAGGGCCTGGGCCAGTTTGGGGACTCCTCTGGAGGAGAAGGCAGGGGAAGGACGCAGAGCCACCCCTCCCCCAGCATGGATTACAGGCCAGATAAGGCTAACTGGGAGCTGGGGAGTTCAGAGAAACCTTATCTCTTCCAGGTCTTGGAAATAAAGAGCATGCTGTCCCTTTGCCTTGCATGAGAAAAGATGGCGTCTCAGAGCAAGGCTGCTGGGGCGAGGGTCCGGCGACGGCTTAGCGTGTTGCACGTCAGCCCTGTCAGCCAGGTCTTCAGGCACCCACTGCGTTCATCACCATGGATTCTGCAGGTGTTTGCTGGGCAGCTGCTGCGTGCCAGGCACAGGGTGCACGCGGGCCAGCTGCACAGGCGGGGTGCGGGAGGCCTGAGGGGGGACAGGAGTAGCGCTGGCACAAGGGTTGTTTCCACATGTAAATGGTCACATCGATACCTGCCCCCATGACTCCCAGCCTCCCTGCTTGTAAAGCTCCTCCCCAAAGACTTGACAGTGGCTTAGGCACCGAGAAGGCTGCAGAGTGGGAGCTCTTTTCATTGCCTGAGGGCATGTCTCCAGCCAGGGGCTTGGGGGCGGGACAGTGAGCACCTCAGTCCCTTCTCTCCATTTCTCCATCCTGTCGGGACTTTGGGGCACACATGCCCAGTGTGTTTTTCAAGCTCTGGGGCTAGAATTCAAACCCACAGTTGGCCACCAGGCATCCAGCTTCTTAACTGCGAGGCTGCAGGGCTGGCTGCAGAGGGCCACCATCTTTCCTGCATTTCATTTAGACCATGAGGAAGCTGAGCCCCTCCTCTCAGCTGCCATCCCATCGCCATCCCATCGAGGGTGGGCCACGGCTGCAGGGCATCCTCTTCCCTCCCCTCCCTGTAGACCAGTACTGGGGTTCTGGGCCGGGCTGGCCTCTGTTCATCACTGCAGGGCCCACGCACCAGACGCCTGTCCCTGGAGAGGCTCGTCTCTTTTCTGTCCTTCAGGACTCAAGCGTCAGGGCCTCTTCACTGAAAGTCCCCTCTCTGGCCCCTCGCTTCATTTTCTCTTCCCTGTCCCATCACTTGTCACAGGTCGAAATCATCCAGGTTCTTTAGGGGCCTTCTCCGATGGTCACTGGCTGCTGGTGGTGCTCCAGCCTCGGAGACTGGAGGTTCCAGTTGCCGCTGAGAGCTGAGTGGTCACGCAGTAAGGCCGGTGGCGTGAAC
Source organism: Tupaia belangeri chinensis (assembly GCF_000334495.1). Classification (NCBI taxonomy): domain Eukaryota; kingdom Metazoa; phylum Chordata; class Mammalia; order Scandentia; family Tupaiidae; genus Tupaia; species Tupaia belangeri. The sequence goes on from NW_006159525.1 coordinate 2,177,027, forward strand.
AGGAGAGCAGAAGGAAGACCGACTGCTGGGTGAGGGCCAGGCACAGACTCGTGGAGGTGGCCTGGAGGCCGAGGCCAGCTGCCTGTCCTCTGCCAGGCCAGGTGGAGGTCTGGTGGGAAGGCAGGCAGGGGCAGGGCTGGGGGTGTGGTCCAAGGCTCAGAGAGGTCAGGAATTTCCAGGGCGACAGAAGGAGGGGGTGGGGAAAACTCCCCAGTCGCTCATTTCGCTTAGTCCTGCAGGCCGTGGTGGGGACCTGGTGCAGGAGATAGCCAGGAGGTCACTGTAGTGGGCCCCAGGGCGCTTAGAGTGGAGTGAGGGAATCCACACGATAAAGAAGACACCAGAGAAGCCCAACAGCCATTCCAGACAATTAAATACATTAAAAAATAAAGCAAGCTGGGTGGGAGCGAGGAAAGGAAGAGACCTTAGACTCGCTGCTCTGGGAGAAGTCTCCAGAGGAAGCGGCACCTGAGTGGGGTCCGCGAGAAAAGGCGTGAGCCGTCCAAAGACATATAGCAACTGACTTGAGGAAGCTTGGAGGGGTCAGCCCTGGCTGGAGTGAGGGTGGTGAGGGGAGCACAGGGGTGAGGGCTCAAGGTCACCGCCTCCAGGAAGCCTTAGGTTTCCGTCTGCCCCCTGGGTGGTTTTCCCCACCAAAGCCCGAATCCCACTGGTTGGTTTAGGCCTCCTCCGCCTGGATTTCCAGTCCTAAGAGGGCCGGGCCGCCTCGAATTCCTCTCTCCGCGTCCCAGCAGCGACCGGCCGGGCTCTGGGCACCCGGTGGGCACTTGGTAAATATTTATTGAGCGCTGGCAGAAATGAATGAACCGATTGGGCACAACTTAGGGAGGGCGGGGCCGAGGGCAGGTGGGAGGCCGCCCGCGCGGGAGGGGCCCCTGGAAGCCCGTCCTCCTCCTCCTCCTCCTCCTCTTCCAGGCCCCAGCGCGTACCACTGTGGGGCTCCCGAGGCGGCCTCTCCTGCGATCGAGGGCGCGCAGCGCCGGGAGAGTGACCCCGGGCCGCTGTTTTCTGCGCCGGAGGTCGGAAGAGGGTGGGTAGCCGCCGCGCGAGGGCGAGAGTGCGAGAGGAACGGGAGGAAGGAGCGCTCGCTCGCCCGCCGCCTTGCCGCCTCCCCGGCGCTCGCTCGCTGGACTCCTAGGTGTGCTGGCTGCTCCTCCCACCCGTGCCCGCCTCCTCGCTCGCTTGCTCGCTCCCAGGAGCTGGTTTCAAAGCCCCGCGGTGCGGCCAGGCGAGTGCGGGGCGAGGGGCCCCGGGCCAGCGCCGAGCTAGGGGAGGGGGTCCGGGCAGAGCGCAGCCAACCGAGGAGGGGCCATGTCTGGCGCGGGCGCAGCGGGGCCCGTCTGCAGCAAGTGACTGAGTGGCGCGGACGCCCGCTGCCCCCCTCTGCCACCTGGGGCGGCGCGGGTCGCGGTGCCCGAAGCCCGGGTCGCGCGTAGAGCCGGCGCGATGCACGTGCGCTCGCTGCGCGCCGCGGCGCCGCACAGCTTCGTGGCGCTCTGGGCGCCCCTCTTCCTGCTGCGCTCCGCCCTGGCCGACTTCAGCCTGGACAACGAGGTGCACTCGAGCTTCATCCACCGGCGCCTCCGCAGCCAGGAGCGGCGCGAGATGCAGCGGGAGATCCTTTCCATCCTGGGCTTGCCGCATCGCCCGCGCCCGCACCTCCAGGGCAAGCACAACTCGGCGCCCATGTTCATGCTGGACCTGTACAATGCCATGGCGGTGGAGGAGGGCGGCGGGCCCGACGGCCAGGGCTTCTCCTACCCCTACAAGGCCGTCTTCAGTACTCAGGGCCCCCCTCTGGCCAGTCTGCAAGACAGCCACTTCCTCACCGACGCCGACATGGTCATGAGCTTCGTCAACCTGGGTGAGTGAGGGCAGGCGGGCCGCGCGCCTGTCGGGGGGCGCGCTTCGGGGCCGGGAGGGGACGGTTCCTTACCGCAGCCCGCCGGGCTCTCCACTCCCGGCGTTGGCGAAACCGCGCGGCTCGCCCGAGGGTCTCCGCCCTTGGCCGAGCGGACCCCAAGTCGTGCGAGCCCCCAGGGAGCGCGGGCCGGGCTGTGCTGGACTCTGGGAGTTATTGGGAGGGAGGGACCCGTTCCCGGCCCCCTTGATGTTTCGCCGCCGGCCACATCTCGGGCTGGAGGCGCCGGCCGGGTCGCGGCTCAGTTCAAAGCGCCGGGCTCGGTCATGTGAGCTGTCCCTAGTCGGCGCAGCCCGCGCTACCTGGATTTAAAGGGCCCTTTTCTGCAAAGCTGCCTTTCCGCCCTTCCTCCGTCCCTCTCGGCGCTACCCAGCCCTGGCATTCCCTTGCCCGCCCTGGCAAGCCCTACCTGTTCCCTCGCGGTGCGCCTGCTTCAGCGTGCTGCGCGCCCGGAGCGCCTCGCGCCCCCTCTCCCGGCCACCCGACGCCCCCCTTTCTCTGGGCTCCCTCGGCTGGAACTGGGAAAGAAACATTGCCATTGCGAGCTTTCTATTTTAAATATTTAATGATAGGTCCCGGGCGGCAGAATCCATTTTCAGCGTTTATCTTGTGTGGCGCGCAAACCACCAGTTTTGCGATGGGGTGGCGCGGGATCTCAGAGCCGACGCCGCCGAGGGCGGAGGGCGGACCGGGTCCTCGCCTGGAGCCTCGACGACCCCGGGACTCGAGGCCGAAGCTGCCGCGGGAGCCGAGCTCCCCTTTCCTCTGCGCGCGCTCGTTTACAGACTTGCTCAAACTAACCCCCCGGCGGCGCGCTGGAGGGCTGCTGATCAAATATTTGGTTTCTGAGATAACACGCCCAGATAGCGCTGTTTCCTGAGCGGCTTTCTTACTACTTGTATAACTTGCAGCGAAAACCCTAACCAAGTCAAGACAGCAAACCCCCGCCCACGGGCGCTCTGTCAACGTGGAAATAATGACACTGAAGCCTCACACTGGGCACCTGGGGCTTGGATGGGGGAGCCGGGAAGCTAGAATCCGCCTTAGTGTTTCCCTCCCTAGATAAGGTCCCTGGAGTTCTCGGAGAGCCTTTGTCTGCCCTTAATAACAGCCAAAATCAAATAGTGAACCGAGCTTCAGCCAGGGAGGGGTGGGAGGTTTAAATGCCAAAATAACTTCAAGAAAGTTTCAAGCAGCCAGTTAATGAGACGGCTCCGTCTGTCCGATTTAGGGTAATCTGAGATGTATGAGGTGGGAAAAAGCAAGGTGCAGATCCTTCGGGCTCCTTGTGCTGTATGTCACCCGGCCCCACTGGAAGGACCATGGGGAAGAGGCGTGACCAGGAGGGGGCACTTGCCTGGACTCCACTCTCCTCGTCTGCACTCCTGTCCAGGTGATTTCTCTCACGTGTGCATTACCCATACCAAGAACTGAAGAACAAAGCCACAGATACAGTAAGTTAATGAGAGCAGACCCCTGAAGCCCTCCTGAAGCTTCTGGTTACCCAAGGGTCTTTCTCTAGCCAGGGGCTTCTGGCTTTTTCCATTCTGGGGGTACCTTGACTCTCACTGAATGCAGCAAGTCCCTGCAGCTGCCTTCAGAGCCTGACAGGGGTCATTTAAAAGGAATCTGAAATCCTGGCTTCTGTAGACAGCTCTGCAAACCCAGTGCAAAGGTGCCCTGGTGCTATGGACCAACAGCGTGGTCAGACTCCAGGGCCCCCTGCACCCCAGAGGACTGGGCTGCTAACTGGGTGCCTCTGGGAACTTTGGGGCAGGGCTGTTTGTTCCCCCTGGCAGTGAAGCAAGTGGGGACTTGTTTGGGAAGGCCACAGCTGGGTGGTTTCCCTCCTCTGGCTGCACACACACCTTTCAATCCATTTCTTTCATCTTGAAAGGACAAAGACCAGCTTGTCTAAGCCTCTTAATCAGTCCGGCTGGCTTTGGGCTTTGTGGGACCGTCCTGACTTTCTCGGGTCTAGCTTTCTGGAACATCACTCCAAATTAGATGGCAGAGTGGCTTTTAACAGAGCACACTGACCTTGTTTTCTTTTTCGCTCTGTCCCTAAACTCGAAGTAATTAGTTAGGTGAAGACCTGGACTGCAGATTGGCAAGAAGCCTCCTGTAGATGCTTCTGAGGTTGGCCTTTAACTTCTGCTTCGCCAACAGCACGGGAATAACCCCCCAGTCTCTTCTATACTGCTGGGGCTCAGAAATTCTTCATAGGAGGGACTTGGGGGTGGCAGTGAGATTGGAGAGGGTTGGAGGGATGGTGTAGACTTGTCCAGACCCTGGACCAGTTTGCTGAGAGAGCAGGCTGGTTTTCCTTGGATTGCAAACCACATTGATCTGTAATATGTGAAGTTTCGTAAAGGCGAGTTCATCCTCACACTTTACCAAGGAGTGAGAAAATAGCCCTTGCTCGTATCACACCATTACTGGGGTCCTTATGAGGGGCCTCTAAGGGGCCTTTGATGAGGATCTTGGGGAGAGGTTGGCTTTCTCCTGGCCCTCCCCCCCACTGCATAGCTCTGTTGCCCTGCAGGCCGCCTTGCCTGGGGGACCCCTGCCTGGATGCTGAAGGCTTTTGCAGACCCAGTAGGCTATTCTTCCTCTGTCTGCAGCCAAACTGGTTTTTGTTCCTATAAGTCGTTCTGTACGGAATTCAAGCTTTTTGCCAGGTTAAGCAGGCTCTGAACTAGAGGGGAAGCGAGAGGAAATTTACAACAAAACCAGGTGCAGAGAAGGAGGACTTGAGGCTGCACCTTGTGACCAAGACCAGGTCCTGCGATGAAGCCTGGAGCAGTGTGGGCTGGGCTGCTTGGGCCAGCCGGGGTCCCTTAAGTTCAGTGGCAAGATTTGTAAACTGGTTTGGATTAACAAGCCCCTGACACCTCTGTGTAGACTTCATTTTGGAATTTAAAACAGGCTCCTCTCTCAAACAGTCCCCAGGAGACGGAACCTAGCAATCGCTCCTCCCCATTCTTTCTTTGGCAACACCTATCGGCTCTGTTTGGAATCTTTTCAGGAAGCCACTGGCATCCGGGGTGTGTGACACATGTTTATCTCTGGTCCCGGGCATGAAGGAGTGAGATTCGTTTAGTCTTCGAAGCTAGATTGGACAAGGAGAAAGTTGGAAACCTATGGCCAGGGTCAACATGTAAAAGTGGCTTTTGTTAATGTAGCTGAACACGGGACAGAAGTGGAGAGAAGGCCATGCCTGCCGTTTGCTTGTTGCTTTATCCATCGAGCTGTCCTTTTTGTTGACAAGTGTTTGGCATTAAGATCTCTCCTTTTGCCCCTTAAGAACAGGCCCTACCACTGTAGAGTATTAGAAAAAGATTCTGTTACAGTTTAAAAATTTCCTTCAGGGAGTGCTTTGGGAAGGGAGCGTGGACTGCAGGCATTTGCAGCTGTAACCTGGCTTGTGTTAAAATTTGGAAGGGGCTGTTCCACATTCCAGCACTCAGAGGGCCGGCCCTCACTGGTAAGCAGCCAGAGGTTAATATAGATGTCACACAGCCCCCCTCGCCTTCTGCAGCTCGCCCTCACCATAGGAGTGCACCGACAGCTGGGTTTCTAGTAACCCTTTCAAAATCACTTCTTTTAAACCTCATTTTCCTGCTTGTATAAATCAAAGATCCCCCCCCCTTTTCCCAAGGATATATGTGACCTAGATTTGAACTTTTTTGATCTTCTGTGCATTTCTCTTCTGGAATCAAGGCAGGTGAAGGCTGAGGCCTTGGATGTTCGCTTGGGTGGCTAGTTTTGATTTCTATTCCATAGTGGTTGTTTGGTTGCTAAGTGGTCCCCGTCAGAGAGTTTAGGAGAGGTGGCCCGGATCAAAAGCACCATAGGAGTGCACCGACAGCTGGGTTTCTAGTAACCCTTTCAAAATCACTTCTTTTAAACCTCATTTTCCTGCTTGTATAAATCAAAGATCCCCCCCCCCTTTTCCCAAGGATATATGTGACCTAGATTTGAACTTTTTTGATCTTCTGTGCATTTCTCTTCTGGAATCAAGGCAGGTGAAGGCTGAGGCCTTGGATGTTCGCTTGGGTGGCTAGTTTTGATTTCTATTCCATAGTGGTTGTTTGGTTGCTAAGTGGTCCCCGTCAGAGAGTTTAGGAGAGGTGGCCCGGATCAAAAGTGGTTTCAGGGCAGCAAGGGGGGATGATTTTTTGCACAGAGAAGACTCTGCTTCTCAGATACAGCTCTCGCGAGCCGCGGCTCAGGGCTTGCCTTGGTCCGCAGGCGTTCGGGCGTTTGCTGAGCTCAACACAGCTGGCGCGCGATGTCCTGACCACCGGCCTGCCTGCGATGTGAGCGAGTGTCACATGTCTGTTGAACTTGGAGACAAGTGATGACTTCATTCCAGGGAGAGTCCCATCAAAATTGATTGATCACCCTATCGCTTTAATACCCCCCTCCCCATTCAGTAAGGTCATATTTGGCCCATTGCGAGAGTCATCATGTCCTAAGGCTGCCCCGTCCCCGCCCTCCCCGGCCTGCCCATCCCTCTCACCCGCTGACGGATCTGAATGGAGAGCCCTTTGCACCAAGCTGCCGGCTGTGTTAGTTTTTTCCTGCTCACCCTTCAGACCGCACCGGGGGCTGTCCTGGCCCTGGTGTTTGGCATGTTGTTGCAGGGCTTCACTGGCAGTGTCGCCAGGGCAAGGGGCCAGGCAGGGATGTGTAGGACCTGTCATGTTATGTCAGAAGGAATGCGAGGATTAGCCTTTACAGCGTAGGGTGGGCGCGGGCGCCGCAGCTGTGTACACTTATTATAAAGGTTTAAGTCCCACCGGTAAAATCAATATATTGAATTGCACGACCCTCTGCTTTTAATTAGTTTCAATCAGATGTGCCGGTGCCATTTTGCCTCCTCTCGCCTTCGCGGGTGAAGAACTATCAATATTTACGTAGAGACTGTTCATTGGTGGTGAAGAGGATCACGCTGTCAGCTTTGCACACTCAGGTTGCTCCAGTCTGAGGGACCCAGATCAAGGTGGAGTTGGGGTTGACATCACCAGGGTGGAGGGCCAGGCGGGATGCCTGCTCTTGGACCTTGGAGGTGGGACCAGGAAGGCACATGTGCTTGTGGACACCAGTCTCTCAGGACACTGGCCGGTTCTTCCTAGTGCAGGTCCCAAGTTGAGAGACTCACCCACGCCATCTCCAAACTGCGAGGCAGGCACTTGCTTTTGGTTGGTTTTGAGCTGGGTTTCCCTGCAGGCGGGGTGCTTGGTAATGGGCAGCTCAAGGCACAGTGCTTTATTTATTCCAGAGCTTCAGATGCTTTTCTTTCCAGTTCCTGCAACAGTTTCTAGAGGACGGGGGTCTACTCGCTGCCCACGAGCCTCCGCGCGGCCACGGCTATGGTGCGAGTCACTCGGTATCAGCTGTATGTTCAGCTGGGATCGGATTCTGGGTTTTGCGGCCAATGGTATTTGACAAATAATATTTGACGAAAATGTGACTTGGTATTTCTTAAATATGGAACAGATATTTCGTAGTTTACCTTCCCCAGTGAAAAGCTGCCCCTCACCCGACGTGAAATGGCAGTGCCAGGGAACGTCGGCTTCTGTTGTGCAGCTTCTTCTCTGTAAAGTGCAATGTTTACGATTTGGGGGGCATGACGTTTGCCACGGACTTCTGTGAACCTCGGAGTGGCATGTGCGATGCCGTCCTTTCAACATTTGTGTCGAAGGCATTGTGGGGAGCCGCGCAAAGCCTCTGCTGATCCGCGTGGAGTGGATTGAATTAATGACAACTCCGAGAGCCCCGGTTTTAGGGTAATTGCTTTATTGTTTCGGAGCCAGGGTGCTTATAATCCGGTTCCTGTACAAACATGTTTAACGTGTGTTAATGCATTTCCAGACCAGAGCCTCTCCGCACAACCCTGCTTTTCATTAATTGATGTCGGTAGCATGGTACAGTATTTCAAAGGGCTGGCCAAGTATAAACTGTGTTTCCAATTTCCTTCCTTTCCTGTGTTTGGAATGCCAATGTTAATTTGTTCCCATGCGGGAGCAGGGCCTGCCAGCCGCGGCTTTCTATAAAGGGCTTCACAGTGAAGGGTTCCAGCCCTCGCTGATGCTTGGGGCTGCCTGGCCAAGTTTCCTGACACTTTGCAGCTAATTCTGGGTGATATATGGGGTGGGGGGCTGGGGGGCTTCGCTGCTGTGTAACGGAAGTTCTCGGTGACAGCGGTGGGTGTGACTTGGCAAGGGAGGACGGCAACCACAGTGATTCTCTTTAGAAACAGCTTAACCCACGTGTCTGCTTTTACTATGGCTGCATATCAGCTGTGTGACTTAGGGCAAGTTACTTAGCTGCTCTGAGTTCGTCTCATTTTTTTTTAAGTGATTTTTGCTATAGAGCACATGTGCTCACAGATACAGACAGAAAGCTAGAAATCACCCTCTGGGGGGATGGCCACCCTGCAATCCCTTGTCCTCCATTCTCCTCTCAGTATCTTGGGCACGCACGCACGCACACCTGGTGTGAATTTTAAGTCACCGGATCCAGGGCTTGAACCATGAGCAACAATATGGGAGTCCAGTGACGAAATCATTACAGCATCTGCTGGTTCCTCGTCTCATCATTTTAGAAAAGCTGGATAATAATCTCCTCTCCCGCAGATTTCCAGGAAGATGAAATCATATTGCTCACGTGTGGAGTCTGACACACAGTAGGTGCACAGGTAAACGGTAGCTCTTGCTTTTCATTGTAGTGGTCAGATTAATATTCGCTTTGGTAAATTAGTCCAAATTTCAATGTCTAGGTACTTAGTTTTAAAATCCTGAAATTAATCATCCATGTTATTTTAAAGATGTCACAGCAGAGGTCCCACAGGTGTGCGTATATATGCATTTCTCTCCTGTTTCAGAGATCAGTGACGTTTGAATGAGTACACTAATCGTGAGAATCAAGAGTCTAGTGCTGTCTTTTTGTATTTTAGCATCCATGGCTATTTAAACATTTCACCCCTGGGGTCGTCAGGTGGCGTGGTGGTTAAGGTGCTGGACTCCCACATGATCGACCGCGGTTCAAGTCTTGGACCTTGCTTCCCCACTTTCCCTCTCTCTCTCTCTTTGGTCAAATTAAAAATAGTAGTAGTAATAAAATTAAGTAAATGGTAAAATTAAGTAAAAAAAAAGTCTTATTCCTTAGGAAGTTGAAACTGTGTGAGGGGTATACAGAAACTCTCTGTACTATTTTTACACCTTTAAATCAGAAATTACTCCAACAGTCAGCCAGGTGGTATGGTGGTTAATGTGGTCAAATCCCACATAACTGATTGTGCAGTTCGCATCTCGGACCTGGCAACTTGAAAAACATGCTGGGTGCATGTGCATACGTGGCCCAAATCCCAAGAGGAGATTGAAGAAGGGATTGCAGCGTGGTCATCCCCCCTGGGGGGTGCTTTCTCACTTTCCGTCTCTCTGTTTCTCTCTCCCACTCTGTCTTTCATTGGCGAGCGCACACGCCCTATAGAAAAAAAAGAAAGGAAATTATTCCAAAATAAAAATGTTTGATTAAAAAAAAACAAATCCCATGACTGAAGTATTTCTTCCCACCCATTTCTGGAAGACGGTCAAAGTACAAATTGTCTCTCCCTGCAAGGGAGTGACAAGCCCAGAGCGTTTATTAGCAGGCCAGCACAACGTCCCCACTTTCCCAGAGCAGGTGCAGGGCTGCCGCCTGTGCAGCTGGGGTCGGCTGCGACAGCACGCCCTGTGTGGATTCGGTGTGTTTAGAAGCGTCCGGAGACCAGAGGCCGAGAAGGAGCACCTCCAGGGCCTCAAGGTTCCCCATGAGCTCCCTTTGGTCTTCTGTGTTTGAAAAATGCACCTTAGTGAGTATATTAAGTTTCTCTGCAGCTCTGGGGCTACGTATTTTATCACATCTTTATCTCTCGGGAGTAGCTTTCAAATTTCGATCTTTTGTTGTCTGGCTCAATTAAATTTGGCTGTGAATTAAAACTTGCACTGTTTCCAAAACTGAGGCCATGCGTGTTTTGAGGCATTGGATTTAGGCCTGTGCCATCCTGTAAGTCCTGCCTCTCTCTTGCTTTCATGTCCTTTGAGAAAAAACATCTGAGCACTTAGCATGACAGTCGGCATGTCCCAGTCCAAGCCCTCCCCTGCCTCGCAGCTGAACACACACAAAGGCGGGCAGGCGTGTGTTTTTTTCTTTTTCTTTTTTTTGTGGTTTCAGTGACTTGTGTTTTGGCCTTTGATAAAGGACTCTTTTCTTGACTAGTTTTACAGACGCCCTTGCTGTTCTGCCCATGCGCTGGCCGGCAGGCTTCAGGCTTCTGGAGGCCGAGGCGCTGCGAGGATGTTGGCTGTTTATGCGTGAATGGGGTGAGGGCGCTCCAGGCCGGGTCCTTTGGTTGTTTTTGATCTCAGAGTTCCCACCAGCAAGTTTTTGAGCACACCCTAAATAGAAATAAATTATATAACCACTACTGTGCCAGGATCGTTTGCACTTTACTAAAAATAGACAAAAAGAGACGTTTTAGTTGGAGGCACTAGAAATAAAAAAATACCAAATTTTAATGTTCGTTAATTAGCCTTTTATTTTTTATTTTATTATTTTTTTTAGTTTTGGCATTGGGCTCATGCACTTCCCGGGTGGGGGTGGGGAGTGAGAGGTTACTCTGCAGAGGGGAAGGCCACACTGCGGTCTCTTCTCTTCTCCGTTTTCCTCTCGGGACTTTGGGCATGCATGCATGTATGTCTGGTGTGATTTTCAAGCCATCAGGTCCAGGACTCGAACTGTATAGCCGGCCATGTGGGATCTAGCACCTCACCTGCTACGCCACCTGCTGGCCCAATCAAAACAAATTTTAATAAGTAACTGACCATTATTAATTAGACAGAGCTTAACACACTTGTAATTAAGAGAGCAGTATAGACACAATTAACTTTATTGTCACTAATGCCTGGCGGGATGGATGGAATGGTTTCTGCTGTTTTAAAATCGGGTTCGTAGTTTGGGATCAGGGAAGTAAAGTCTCGTCCTGAACTTTGGTGATTTTGACCCTTCACGGTCAGCATAAACGAAGTCATTGTTGTGTAACAAAGAATCCCAAGATCCTGTAGCTTAAATATCACAGAGGGGTGGCTAGCCCTGTAGCGCTGTGGACTGGGAGCTGGATCCCACACGGCCGACCGCGGTTTGAATCCTGGCCCCAGTGACTTGAAAAACATGCTGGCGAGTGAATTTGTGTACCCCAAATCATGACGGGATGGAGAAATAGAGGAAAAATTGTAACATGACTATGCACCACTGAGGGGTGCTTCCTTTCCCTCTCTCAATACACAAAATCACAGAATTGTGTATTGTTTGTTTGCTTTTTTTTTTTTTTTTCAAGAGAGATTTTTGCTATAATGTGCATGCGCTCTCCGGAGAGACAGAGAGACAGAAAGCGAGCAATCACCCCTCAGAGGGATGGCCACTCTGCAACTCTTTCTCCTACATTCTTCTCTGGGGATTTTGGGCACACACACATATGTGCCCTGCATTTTAAGCGAGCAGGTCTTGGACTTGAACTTTTAACTATGGGATAGTCCAGCCATGTAACCATTACACCATGTGCTGGTCCCCAGAACTGTGCTTTCATTTGCATTAAATTACAGTTACATTGTGGGTCCATGGGAGTTCTGCACATGGAGATCAATAGAGGGTGTGTGTGTGGGGGGGGCCCAGGTCCCTAGCATGTCACCAATACAATGCCAGAGTGAAAGACAATGAGAATTGTGCACTGGCTTTTAAAACGTCCATCTGGAAGTGACACGGTGCCTCTGCTCACCTTTTGCATGACCACACTGGACCCAAGTCAGGCAGGAAACTATGATCCCGCCCTGGGCTTGGCAAGGCCCAGGAAGAATCTGGGAGATGGCACTGACGACTGTCACCCTGTCGAAGGCGAGAAGATGAAAACGGAAGACGTGATCACTGGCCGCCATGCTGAAACCGGACCCTCAGTTTTCAGTCCCATGCGTCAGCTCTGCAGAGGCCTTGGCTGAAGTTCGGCTAGTAAACTTCCATGATGATAATTATTTTATTTAACTTTATTTATTATTCTTATCATTTTCCAGTTTGATCAGAGAGAGACAGAGAGAGAGAGAGAGAGGAAGTGAGAAAGCAAGCCACCAGGTCCGAGACTTGAACCGTGGTTGGCCATGTGGGAGTCCAGTGCCTTTAACCACCATGCCACTTGCCGGCCCAATGATAATTATTCTTGAAACTTACCTAGTACATTTTTTCTCTGGACCTCAATGGATTTTTCTTGTTTCCCCCCAAGGGCTTGCACCCCATTTTGGAGACCAGTGTTTCTAGAAGCGTTCATCCCAACCGAGGTATCCGCGTGGTCCAACAAGAATAACCACTTCTTTGGCTCCCACTTGTAAGTGACTTGCCTATTCGTGCGTGTCCTTCCGTAAAGGCAGGCCTCGGCACAGTCTGGCTCCCTCCCTGGACAATTAAAGAGCCTCCCTCTGCTCCTGGCTAAGGAGGCAGCTGGGGCTTCCCTGGAAGGTGCAGGTTATCGCCCCGTCAGGAAGTCTTGCCCTGAATGGAAGAGCTGGCCAGGGAGGCACTTCCCAGTCCAGACAGGATTCCGCATGGCTGAGCCTAGAAACCGAACCCAGAGACTCCATCATCCAAATGCGTCCTTGAAACAAATCGCTGTGACAGGGCCAGCCCGTGGCTTGGTTGCTAAGGAGCCGAATCCCACATAACCAGCCACTCGCTTGGAGTCCCGGACCTGGCACATTGAAAACCATGCTGGTATGTGTGCATGCGTGTTCCAGATCCCAAAGGAAGGTGAGCTGGAGATAGGGTTATGGCGTGACTGTCCCCTCACGGTGGTCCTTTCTCACTCTCCCTCTCTGTCACGGCCTCTCTCTCGAGTGAGTGTATGTGCCCTCTGGCAAATTAAAAAGAAAGAGAAAGAAAAAAAATCATGTGGCAAGGGGAGGGTAAGAGCTTTCTGCACAGCGCGGGTTTCTGATAGCCGTGTTTGTCGGGTTCTTCATCTAATTCCTTTGCCTTCCGCAAGGTCAGTACGGCCATCTCCACCTTGGGGAGGAGGACAAGGACCCTCAAGGGGCCCAACCTTATCTAGGGGTATGAGGTCGGCATGTGACTCTCTCTTCTCGGCCATGAGGGATGTAAATGAGGGAGGCCCGGAGGAGGAGGCATTGAGAGCCCTGAGAGGAGCCAAGCCTGGGATCTGAGCACCGCGGAGCAGTGCACCTGTCCCTTCTGTTACCCATCCTCCTTGGCCAGACTCCTCTCTCCTCTGTCTTTGCGGCTTAGAGATAATAGTCAGGACTGAGGTCCTGGAGTGTCCGTGTATGGAGACCCCTTCATGCACCCTGCACCCTTCCGAGGGGGACGTCCAGAGACAGTGGGATTAGTATTTTACACCAATGCCTCCAGACACTGTATAGAGAAGACCACAGAAACGGTCTTCCATATGTCCCGGATTGCCTGTTGATGTGGACTGTCATGTTACAAAGTCACCAATGCCCAGCTGTTGGAGAGCAGGGACCTGGAGAGGACTGTGGGCCAGGAGACCTGCTGCAGGAGAGCCTTTCTTTTTTCTGATTTTTAAAGAGTTGCTCTAAAGTGTGTGCTTGCGAGAGAGAGAGAGAGAGAGAGAGAGAGAAAGAAATCACGTCCATCAGGGGAGGGGATGGCCATGCCGCAATCCCTTCTCCTCCAGTCTCCTTTCAGGATTTTGGGCACACACGCACACATGCCCAGCACGATTTTTAAGCCATCAATTCGGGGCTGCAGCCTCACGGTCGGCCCTTTGGGATCCAGCGCCTTAACCTCCATTCCCCCTGCTGGTCCAAGAGCTTCTTTTTGGAGTGCATCGACACACATGGAATAAGAGTGCCCAGAGAAGAAAGTGAGTGGAGAAAGATGCTGAGGATTTACCCGTTTGCCAATGCACGCTCACACACGTGTGCACACACCCACACACATGCACGTATGTATGTGCACACACACAGAGGCACCCGGAATGCTGTCTACAGATGGTCTCCCACTTACAGTCATTCCGCTGAAGGATTCCGGCTTCTTGATACCCAGTAAAATCTGTACCCGGGGTGCCCATACGCCATTCTGCTGTCCAGCTTTTGAACCAAACCCAACAAATCACGAGTGCCAGTCGCACATCAGTGTCAGGTAGGCTTGCTGTCGGGTGGTTCTGCCTGGCGGGGGCACGTCATGTCCGCGTTCTGGGCACGTTTAGGGCAGGCTGGGCTCAGCTGGGTGTCTCGGTTCTCAGTGGGTTATCTTAGGTCGGAGGGCATCTGTATTTGCTGTTTGGGCTCTTCTGCATCATAGTAACAGCAAGGAGGCGTGGGCAGGAGGGGTTGCCACCTCTGGGAGGGACGGCAGGGACGGGACTGGGGAGTTTTAAATCAATTCTACCTCTCCAGTCAAGCATTCTTTTTAAAATAATAACCGAAAGGAAGTGAATGTGGTACCCTTAGTTGGATTTGGGGAGAAACTGGTGCAGTTTGAACAAAATCTGGGGCTCAAGGAGCAGCAGTGTGTCGGAGTTGGTCTCCTAGTTTCAGCGTCCCGTGATGATGGAAGGTCTTCAACCCCAGAACTTGGGGAGGGGTACGTAAGAAGTCTTTGCAACTTCCTTGTAAATCTAAAATATTCCAAAATAAAAAAATCTGTTTCTTAAAAAAGTAAGCAACCACGTCAACTCAGTTCATTCTTAGCTGTGGGTTCACAAAGAGTTGCTTTATCTTCCTCAGCATTCTTCTTGGGATTAAATTTTCCTAAGCCCCAACAAGCCAGAAAACCCTTTCGTTTTTCAAAGAGAGATTTTTGCTCTAAGGCACAGGAGCTCCACAGAGGGACAGAAAGTGAGAAATAACCCCCCAGGGGGTGGCCTTCGAAGTCCCTTACCTCCCAGTCTACTCTTAGGATTTTGGGCACACACATGTGAGTTTTAAGCCTTCGGGTCTGGGACTTGAACCGCGCACTTGGCCACGTGGGAATGCAGCACCTTAACCACTGTGCCACCTGCTGCCCCAGAACCTCCTCGTGGAGACAGCGTCACTGGGCGTCAGGGACTCCCTGAGCTCTTTGCTCAAAGGCTCTACTTGCAATGCTGTGGTTCCCAAGCTTGGGGCGTCACACCCAAAGACCAGTAATGAACCACGCTATGGACCCATGAACAGAATGGGGACTCAGTGAGCAAATGAAAACCCACAGGGCAGTGTCCTGGGACCTTTAAAACTCTGCCTCGCTCAGGAGATGCTCAGTAGAAAGCGGCTTTGTTTATGAGCGGGGCTGGGAGCAGTTTCAGTCCCTCTGTTCTCCTCTTGGTTCTGAACTTTGTGAAGTGCCCCCCCTCCATCGTCCTCCTTCTCAGGTTCCACTTTCTGATTGACTTGACCTAACGTTTGTTGAGAGAGAAGCCCTTAAAAATGGCAGTGGGGCCTTGGAGTCTTCCAGGGCTAGTAAATGTTTAGTGGACGGAGGCGCTGGTTGGTCATTTCCTTTAGGAGGAAACAATAAATGAAGTGACTTGCCTTCTACCTCCTCAAACCCCGAGCTCCTAATTGTCTTAATATGCCGGCC
>NW_006159525.1:2192640-2207837 GCF_000334495.1 Tupaia belangeri chinensis
CCAGAGGTCCCTGGGCTGCCAGCGGATCCGGACCCCAGGAACGTGGAGGTGCCCTCAGGCAGGTCTAGGCAGAGTTGCTCAGCCTGGGCATTGGCATTTTTAGCTAGAAAGTCTGTGTGTTGAGGGGTGCTTCGTGGCACTCCTGCCTCCACCTCCAGATGCCGAGAGAGCACCCTTCCCCCACTCTGTGACAACTGTTTCCAGACATCGCTAAATGTCTCCTGGGGTCCCCCTTTCGAGAAACACTGGCTTAGGGTGACTGTCCTCCAACTTGGGAATTCATCTGGGAGCTTTTGCTTCAAACCCACTGGCCCATGGCAGTGAGTGGGAAAAACAGCCTTTCTAGACGCACGGATTATTTTCCGGTTGAAAGGAGCACAGATTGCAATCAAAACGTGAGCCTCTCCTGGTAACTCAGCTGGCCCCCGCCCCCACCCCTGCCCCTGCCCCCCGGGGCTGAGATGGAGGGCGGGTGGCCTGGGACCCGAGTGTCCTGCGGTGCCTTTCTCCTGATGAGGCTGGAAGATTGTTGAAGACACACGTAGGCCTGTCTCCTCTTTCTCTGCCAGAGCTTCCCAGGAGGCCCCAGCCCTGCTCTCACCTTGACTGCCCTGCCCTCTTTCCCCCAGGGCAGCTCAGTGGCGTGGGTGGGAGCGTGGGTGGGAGAGGAGGCTGCAGCCCTCCTGTCCCCTCCGTAGTGTAAAAGCTGCGTTTAGGCAGAGGGGCTGCCTGCCTGGGCGCTAGCCTGTGTCCCCCCAGTGCCTTGCTTTTGGACAGCCTGCGAGCTAAGAGCGCCTTCACGTTTCTGGGAAGGCTGATAACTCACCGAAAGAAGAAAACTCCATTTCACAAGGGAAAATGGCATGTGAGTCTGATTGGGGGTGTGTAAGCGAGGCTTTCTTGAGCCCGTGTTCATGCGTGGTCTGGCACTGACTCCGGCTCAGGAGGTATGCCTACCCCTGCTTCCCAGGGTTGCAGCTCCCACCTGAGGAAGCAGAACAGGAAGGAAGCCTCGTGGTTTCTGCCCCTTTTGTCCTTCTGCAGCGTCCAGTGGCTCAGAGATGCCCTCTCTCCTCCTGTACGGCTCCCAGCCAGTGGAGCCAAGAAGGTGCCTCCCCTGCAGCCTTCTTGGGTCTTTAGGGGACTCATGCCTCTGTGTCCCCTGAGCTGCGGAGCACATTGCCGCGGGGTCTTCCTGTCCACTCGCTGCGGGCCCTTCCTACCCCGCGTTCTCAATTTGAAAACCTGAAGTGCTTCAGGGTAGTTAAGACTGCAGCTCTGGGGTCGCTCTGTGACCTTGGGTGAGCTGATAAACCCTGTCCTGGTCTCCTTCCGGGGTTAACACTGGTGCCTGTCCCCGCTGTTCAGTGTTGTCGCCTGCCTCACCCGAGCCCACCGGACGGGCCCCCCGGCTCTCAGTGTGCCTCTGGACATCAATGCTGTGGGCTGCGTTGCCCAGCTTGTCCTGTGTACCCAGCTGAAGTGACGCACGGTGACCCGGGCCTGTCCCTGCCGGATTTGGGTCGGGGTGGCCCTTCCTAACCCCGATAACCCAGACTGGAATGGGAGCCCGACCGTGTTGAGGCACGAGGTGAAACAGGAAGCTGGTTTTACAATGGCGAGTCCTGCCGCCCTAGAATGTTGCCCTGTGTTTATTGGTGCAGGGTTTAAGGACACCCTGCGTCCGGGCCTGCTCTGAGAGTTCTGCCCACCCAGGGCACAGGCAGCCTGTCACATCCAGACACCGGACCTTGGGGTCTTCCTCACTCTCCCGAAAGGAACTCATGTAAGTGACAAACACAGTGAAGCTCACTATCCGTCTGTTCCTCGAAACGGCATCTGTCTGCATCGGGGCTGGCACCTCTGGGTGCCCCCATTTCTTGATACGGACAACTGACATTCCTCCATCTTGAGCGACCCTCTCGGGCCAGCTGTTCATGGAGCAGCCTGATTCCTGCGTGGGATTGTGCTCGGGGAGGTGTGTTCTGGGGACAGCTTTGGGGACAGCAGGTCGTCAGCTTTTAAGTCCAGGTCACTGCTGCGTGACCTCAGGCAGTGACTGGAGGGAGGGTCATGGTGCACTAGGCCCTGGTTTCACCCTAAGTGACTCCGGGCCCCGGGGTGGCCTGGACTAAACGAAGCCGTGGCAGGGGCTGTCAGGAAACAGGCCCACGCTCGCCCCCAGGGCTGCTCGGTCCCAGGGCTGCTTGGAGCCCAGGCTGGCTGCAGAGCCCCAGCCAGGCCCGTTGGCTTTGAGGACAGACCAATGGCTGTAGTACAGCCACTGTAGCTCCTCCAACTCCTGTGTGGGCCCAAATACCCAGACGCGGTATTCCCCTAAGTAACCTGACATTGAAGCAACTACATTTATGGTTTTCACTCAAATCCCATTTGGATTTTGACAAGAGGCCTAGGGTTTGGAAACGCGTGAGGCTGCACGGCCCCTTCCTGCTTAGTCTAAAGGCTGTGGGACAAATTGGACAGAGGGAACTTACCTCGAATCCCGTAGGACACCACCACGCTGGAGATGGGGGCGTGGTGTCCATGCTGCCGGTTCTTTTTTTCCAGGGCTGTGGCACTTTGGTGCTTCTTCCATCATGCAGGAGATGAAATCTTTGGCTTACACTTCAGGCTTATATGTACCAAGATACTTACCACTGAGGACTAGAACCACCCTTTGGGACTGGAGCTGTTAAAAGATAACAGCCTACAACCTGTTTCTGTGAAGAGGAATAATATCCCATGTAGACTCCATCCCACCCCCTCCGTCCTCAAATTCCTCATGCCTGTTACCTCCTGGTTACAGGATGGCTGCTGCAGCCCCAGGCATTGCACCTTTATATAGTCTCACACTCAAGGTAGGAGGAGCAGGAAGGGTCCAAAGAGCTCTTCTTGCTTGCCTGTCCCTTGGTTTTCTAGAAGTTCCATAGAGGACTTCTCCTGAAGTCTCATGAGCCAAACTGGGTCTTAAGGCCATGCCTTGCTGCACCGGAGGCTGGGAAGGTATGCAACTGGCCTCTCGCCAGAACAGGAGGCAAACGGGCTGCAAGTGGTTATTGGGTAGCCACATTCGAATAACTGAGCTTGTGTCTGTGCCCTGGTCTTGTCTGCTGTGGTGTACAGAGCGCCATGATGGGTGTGTGGGGTGGGGGGCGCTGCCATATGCACAGGTAGAGGCCCTAAGCTGCCTGCAGGGTCTCTAACTCACAGCCTACCGCATGCGTCTAGGCAGAAGGTGGGTTGCACGTTGACGTTAATTTAACTAGACCCCTTGTAGCCCATAAAGAGATTTTAGCTTTGCTTTAAACTCACACCTACAAGTGGGTACGGCAAGAGCTCTGAGTTTGAAAACTGCGTGGGACTTTAGCCAACAGCCAGCGAGTGCTGAAGACAGACCTCCTTTCATCAGTGTGACCCTGATCTTCTGAAAGACCTCGAAGCTGGGCTGAGCAGGTGGGCAGTGCTTGTCCCCTGGGAGGAAGCAGAGGCTGGGGTGGGGCTTGTCTGCGTCCTGCTTGGAGGGCAGGGGGCTCCTGTTCCTCTGGGTAGGGGGATGAACAGGTCAAGATTGTCGAAGCATTTTAAAAGTCTGTGTCCGTGTTTTTAGCCGAGTGGGAGCTGTGGGGAAGAAAGGCCTGCCTGTCCCATGGGAGCCCTGTGGACGCTGAGAGCCCGCTGGAGCTTCTGGGCGCCTGTTACTGCTGGCCGTTCCCGGGGAGACCGACAAGGGTCTGGGGCACGCTTAGGCCCTTCGCTTGGAAGACATGGTCAGGGAAAAGCGGAGTGGCAGAAGACATCTTCAGGAGTTCTTGCTGGGCAGTGTGTATTGTGAACAAAAGGGCTTTTGTGGAGATCTTTGGCTGCAGGCAACAGAAATCTATTCTGAGTGGTTGGGGTGGGGGTGGGGACTGTGCATCCCAAGCCTGGGGAAAGGACACACCTGACCAGCAACCGGCAGGCCCTAGAGAGTGCAGGGGCTGTGCTGTCCACGCCCCGCTTGTCCCTGGACAGCGTCCCTCACCGCTGCCTCTCTGGACCCCTCTGCCCGCTGGGGAAAGACTGGACTGTGGTTGATTATGTTCCTCCAAAATTCATGCACTGAGATTTGGTTGTAATGGGATTAAGGGGTGAAAGCTCGGTCCTGTTACTGTGTTGAGGGTGGGGCCTCCGGGAGGAGACCAGTGACAGGGTGATTAGGACAGCCCCATGACTGAGCTCTCGTGGGTTAATACGGACAGGGAAGGAGACACGTGCCTCGCGCTCCCACCCCCCTCCATGCTATAGTGCACCCCGCCAGAGATGGCCCTTGGTCCCTGGACCCCAGGACCCCCAGCCCAGTGGGCGTGGACCTCTGTGTTTTAAACCCCCCAGTCGCAGGTACTCTCTGTCACTAGCCACAGAATGGATTCAACTGACGGCTGCCCACGGTCACTTGGAGTTAAGCTGTTAACCAGCCATGTTCTCACTTCCCAGCTTCCCTTGCAGGTGGGAATGGCTGCTGGTGGCCCAAGAGGAAGCCTGCTGGGCTGGGAGGTGGTTCTGAGAAGTATTTTGCTTCCAGATGAGAGACGGCTGGCCCAGCAGAACTGTGTCCTGTCTCCCGTGTCTTGGCTCTGTGAAGATGGCTCCATCCTGTGACCATGAGATAACCCTGGGGATTGAAAGTCAGGGTGTGGACAATGCAGAGCAGAAAAGCTGGGGTAAAAATGTCAGAGGGCTTGTGCACTCCCTAGAGAGACAAAGAGAGAAGGAGAGGGAGAAAGCACCCCCACATGGGGTGCGCTCACATCACAACCCCTTCTCTTCCATTTCCCGTCCTGTTGGGATTTGGAGCACCCATGCGCATGTTTTCAAACCCCAAGCTGGGATTTGAACTGCGTGGCCCGCCATGTGGGTTCCAGCTGCCCAAGCCAGCTCCAGGGGCTGATCTGAAACTGGGGTTCTCGCTGCTATGGCTGAGCTGTGTACTCGGGAAATTCCTGCAGATGGAATGAGTAGCCGGAATCACAGCGCTCACCTGAGAGCCAGCTGGTCTAGGAGACGGATCTTGCTCCGTAATCAGAGTTGCTGGGAGTCAGTCTCTGGCTCCTGTGGCCGGGCTGGGGGCACGAGGCTGTGCCAGCCACCTAGTAATGTTCTTGATTGCCGGCATTTGTCAGAGGCTTTTCACAGTGTGGTGAGCACCTGTCCCCTCTCGTATCAACTTTCTGAATTTCCACAGCAAGCATGTCAGGCCAGACTTCTTACCATCCCCGTTGTACAGGCCAGAACATCGAGCATCGAGAGGCCAGTGGCTGGCCCAAGGATGCAAAGCCGGCCAGTGGATTTGGTTCGGAGCCCAGCTCTGGAGCCTTCCCTCTTCCCCTCCATCCTGAGCTGCTTTCGGGCCCCAGTGGTGGCGTGGCACAGGCCAGGAAATGGCCTTGCTAACTGGAGCGTCTTCGTGGGGGCAGAGGGAGCCAGAGAGGGTACTGCAGACACTGCTCAGGCCTACCCTGTTCTTGATTCTCGGTGGTTCTGAAACCAGGATGTCTTCCAATCGGCCACAGTATTGGTGAGCTTCTCCGGAGAGCTGCCATCTTGTAGGCCGCGCCTCCTGTAACAGGAAAGGTGACGGGTGTGCTGAGAACGGGAGACGGATGGGCACTGCTCTAACTGTGGTGACACCATGGTCAGCGTGTAGCGTGAGTTCAGGACCGGACACAGGTCAGGACAGCTGTGGATCTTCACACCACTGGCATGCCCCGGTAGCTCTGATAACAGATAAGAAATGGAACCTCCTTGAACCTACACTCAGGGGTCACCAGTGGCCTGTCTCCTGACACACAGGTCCTCAATAGCCCATGCTGGTCTGTGGCCTGTCAGGAACTGGGCTGCACCATGGGAGGTGAGCGGCAGGAGGCGAGCGAGCGGCTGCTGAGGAGCGTCCTCTGTGTTTACAGCCTCTCCCCATCAGGCCTCGTCGCCTGAACTCCGCCTCCTTCAGACCCTCAGTGGCCTTTGAGTCTCTCAGGGGCCCTGGATGGGACCATCTAGTTGCAGGAAGGCCAGCTCGGGGCTCCCGCTGACTGCGTCCTGGTGAGCTGTAAGCATTTCTGCTGTGTGACAGCACTACATTGTCACAGTGATGGGAATGGCAGGCACTGGAACGTGCTGCCCTGAATCATCCTGAAACCGTCTTCCACAAAACTGGGCCCTGGTGCCGGGGAGGCTGGGGACTGCCAGTCCAACAGCTGAGTCTGGTCCTGGTCTGTCTTCACACTCATATTCATTTCATCGCACGAGAATACTTTTAAAATCACTAATCATAGTGGTGATTTGGAAAGGGAACCCCACTTAGCACTGCCCTCGGGTTGCCTTCCTCACGGGACACACACTGTCACTTAAAAGCCAGTCTTCGGCCATCCCAGGCCCTCCTGCTTCCTTCCTGCAGTGCTGTTCAGGGTGTCCAGGTAGTGAGCCTAGGAATTCAGGTTCGGTTTGTTAAAATGTGAACAGGAGCTGAAGGAGCCCTCGAAGCTTCCCAGTTTACACCGACCCTCCCACGCCAGTCCTGGGGCAGCCTTGCACGATTCCACCCCCGCTTACAGAAATGAAGCTCACGACTGTTGTGGTCCAGGGAGAGCTTGGCTTTCCGGAAGACTCTTATTTTGAAAGGGTGGTGGGAGCCCGGCTGAAGGAAAGGGCCCAAGGAAACGCAGAGCCATCCTTCCCACTCTGCACCTGCATCTCCCAGGGCCCAGTGAGTTTAGGCTGATGGAACCCAGACCTCAGGAAGGATTATAAATTCTCATTTGATTTGATTTGCTTCTAAAATACCTTGAACCAGCTGTGCCGCCCAGCTGACCCAGGCGCCTCTGGCTGCTTTGGGGGAGGGTCTGGGCCGGCCTTCTCCATCCTGGGAAGGGGGGCAAGCCAAGTCCCCCCGTCCCCATCAGGTGCTCTGGAGCCTGGTGAGAGCAGGCAGGGCCCAGCCTCCCTGGGTCTCCCTGAATACATTCCTGAGGACCCACCCTGGCCTCTGCAGGTCCCCATCTTACAGAGGGGGGCTGATTGCCCCAGTCCTGGCAGATGACTGGCAGTGCCTGTGTTTGAATCAGGCCATCGGGCCCAGGCCCTCAACTCTCTGGAGGACCAGGGGAAAGTTCCAGAAACTCTCCCTCAGTTACGCAGAAGCTGCCCAGGGCTTGGCGACCAAGTAGGCGAGGGAGACTCTGTAAAGGACACGGTTCCAGCCAGCTTCTGGGATTTTTCTTTTATTTATTTATTTTATTCTTTTATTTATTTATTAACTTCTCCCATGAGTGACCGAGACAGAGAGACAGAGACACACTCAGCAGGGCATTGATGCCATGACCCACCCCAGGGTCAGCTCACCGAGGGTCGTGGGCACGGACCTCCATGGCGTGTTCAGGGAGGGCCCCGTGCCAATGCGGGATTCCCCGTGGGTCCACCGTGCTTCTGTGCCCCATGCGGCCCCTTGGGACTTCAGGGTGTGCCAAGTGCTTGAGGGGGACCCGCTTCGTGCTGCTCAAGGCCGGGTCCCCAGACCAGCTCCATTACGGTCACCTGGGAATGCACGAGAGTGGCACAGGCTCACCCCAGCCCTCCTGAATCGGGATTGCTGGGGGCGGGTCCTGGCAGCGTGGTTTTCCTGTTATTCATGGTAGTGTGTGTGTGCGAGAGAGAGAGAGAGAGAGAGAGAGAAGAAAGAGAGAGAGAGAGAGAGAGAGAGTCTCCACGGGGTCTGATGACACCACGGTCCTTCCCCGCAGGCCTAGCTCGCTGCATCCTAGGCGCTGTGCTCATGCCTGGTGTGTTTCAGGCCGACCGAGCCGGGGGTTTGATTCCTGGTTGCCACGTGGGATCTGGCCTCTCTTGAGCAGCACAATGCTAAGGAGCTGGCTCAGTGTGTTCTTGAACCAGCTCCGGGGAATCCTGGGGCACCCCATCTGCTTTACGCCTACTACAGCCCAAGGGACTTCAGGGTCATGACTAGCATCACCCCCATGTACAGCTGAGGGGTGACACACCCCAGCACCTGGGGTGAAGAGTGACCTCACACTTCAGCATGGCCCACTGCAGGGAGCCCACCGCCGGGAGCCCACCGCAGGGAGCCCCTGTTCTCACTCTCGGCACGAGGGTCCAGAAGAGAGGACTGTGCATGGCGGGGTTGGCGGGCCAGGCAGTAAAGCCGTCACAGCAGGGAGACCTGACAGCAGAACGGAAAGGGGCTGCAAGGTGAGGGGACGCTGGGGAGGGGTGGCTGTGCTGTCCTCACGGGTCTGGCCAGGCCCCTGTGTTCCTGCATGTGGCATGTCTAGAAGTACCCATGTGACGTCACTCACCAAGTGCTGGCAACACCTGCCTTCCAGGTGACCCTGTGACTGGAGCGGGGTCGCTGTGCCTGAAGGTCTCGAACCACAGCCCCGTGCCCATCCCAGGCCTCAAACCCACAGGTTAGGAAGTGAGCTCTTCCTGCTTCCACAGAGCCCGTCACCCTGAGGGCACCGTGTTTACTGCCACAGAGCTGGAGACAGAGAGAGGGGAGGTGAGGAATCACCCTGAGGGATGGCATGCCACAGTCCCTTCTCCATTCACTTGGGATTTGGGGCACACACATGCCCAGCATGATTTCCAGGCTGTCGGGTCCAGAACTTGAACCTCGGAGTTGGCCATGCGGGATCCAGCACCTTCATTACCATGCTACCTGTTGGTGCAGAGCCTCTTTTCAGAGAAGCGCTTTCCCCCGTCCCTGAGCTCACGTGTGGGCCTCGTTATGACGGGCAGCTCGAGCAGTAGCATCGTGCCAGCGCCGTGGGGTGGAGCCATGGCCAGCTGACGGGCGCACTTGCTGGCTGCCAGGGCGAAGGCGCTGGCCGTGGCTGGCCGTCCCGATCTCGGTGAGTCACGATGGGGTAGGGTTGGACCTCGGTTCCTCAGTGGCCGTGCGATTGGCAGTGCAGTCACAGGTTCCAGGCTCCCGGCGGTGGTGTTAGGCCAAACCACGTGGGGGTCGGGATGGGCAGGACGC
This sequence comes from Tupaia belangeri chinensis, assembly GCF_000334495.1. Taxonomy (NCBI): domain Eukaryota; kingdom Metazoa; phylum Chordata; class Mammalia; order Scandentia; family Tupaiidae; genus Tupaia; species Tupaia belangeri. The sequence goes on from NW_006159525.1 coordinate 2,201,675, forward strand.
TGACACCACTGGGAGAGAAAGGAGACTTCCGGGCCATTAAATCTGACCCCTTGTTGCAGAGGGAGAAACGGAGGCCCAGTGAGCTGGGGTGACACCCCAGTAAACTGACAGCCCAGATGGGGCTGAGGCCTAACTCTTGGCCCGCCTGAGGTTGTCTGTCCAGCTCAAGGCTTCTCTGCTAGGCGCTGCCAGCATTTGGGGCCAGGCCGTCCCTGTGGTGGCCGTCCGGGCTCTGCAGGGTAGTTAGCAGTGTCCCTGCCACTCCCACTGGGCACTACGGCGGCACGGCGCCTCCCTCCAGTCGTGGTGGCAATGAACGCAGACGTGTCCGGCGTGCCTGGATGGCAGTGGGATGGGGGACAGACTCAGCCCTGGTTAGCTGACAGCGGGGACTACTTTCCATTATTTTCCATTGTTTTCCGTCAGTTAGGATGGGGCGAGACCCAGAGATCCCTGGGGGTTAGGGTCCTCCCTGCCAGGCGTTGGGGCCCCGGGGGAGAAGGATGTGTCGGTTCCTGGTGAGATGGCCATCCGCTCGCAGCCCACTTCTCGTCCCAGAGCCCCAGCGTCTGGGGCTTTTTAGGCAAACAACTGGCCGCAGCTCTAGGGATAATTAAACCCATCTTTCCTCCTCTCCCGCCCCATCCCCTGAAGTGCTCAGCTCCTTCGGCACACAATGATAACACTGTCCGAGCAGGGCTGTACATGTTGACGCTGGGGCGTTTAAGCGGTGCAGCCCTTCTGCCCACCCCACCATTTGTGTGGGCCGCAGTGCTCATGCGCCAAGGAAAAGGTGGCCCAAGCCACCCAGCTGGACAGCGGTCTCCCCTCTGCATGCCACATCACTGGACACAGCCCCCCACATCCAAGGGGGCAGTGTCTCCACGGACCATTGTGCACAGCCGGGCGGGTGGGACTCCAGGTGGTCTTGTTCGAGCTGAAGCATTTGGTGGAACGTTCTGGAGCTAAGCAGCAGTTCATAGGTGGGGAGACAGTGCTGCTGGGGCCCTGCACCGGGTGGGGGCTGCCTCTGCGGTGGAGGGAGGTGGTTCGTGCCACATGCCTGTAGGCTGTCAGCCCCTCCCTGGAAGGTGACTCTCCATTGCGAGACTCACAAGCCTGGGAGGGACTGAGTCCAACGCCGAGCCTTTCCTCGCCGAGTTCAGCTCCCAAGGAGATTACTGGGGTGCGCATTGGTGTGCCGGGGCTTGGCTGCAGGGCCGGTGGCGTTACTGTGTGAGGGAAAGCTGGTATGGGTGGGCGAGGAAGAGCATGCCTTCGGGGACTCACCCTGACTGTGGCCGCGGCCACCCTGAGCCTCGGTGTACCCATCTGTGAAATGGGCTTGAGAGCTGCCTCCTCTGAGCAACGAGATGATGTCTGACACCTGTGATGCGGCACCCAGGCCAGCGGGAGGGCGCATCCAATGGCTACCCTCTTCCACCCACCAGGAGGGCTCTTCAGATGGAACCAGACAGAATAGGAAGTAGCACGTGCTGGTGAAGGGTGGGGAACGTGGGACCCTTGGGCGCTGCTGGTGGGGATGTCAAATGGCGTGGCCATGTGGGTCCTCAAAATGCCACGTGCAGTTCTTCTGGGCAAATCCCCAGGAAGGTGCGTGTGGGTCTCTAGGACCCACGTGCACACCCACACTCACGCTCACAGCAGGCTGTTCACAATAGTCAGACGCAGGCGCGAACCAAGGCCCTCAAAACATGGCCTGCGTGTGCCGAGGAGTGTGATCAATCTGAAACAGGGAGAACATGTCTGCACCCGCTACCACACATGTGACCTCGAGGCCATTACACTGAGTGACACGCGCCATCATGGGAGAACACGTGTCTCCTGACTCTGTTTTTGGGAGACACCCTGAGTCTTACAGCGGGAGCGGGGCGGGGCGGCGTCAGCGTCTGGTAGGTTTGGAGTTTCGGTTCTGAGGTTTGAGAGGAGCTGTGGGGGCCGTTACAGGCCACTGTGCCTCCAGGTGAGCAGAAGGCTGCATTTTATGTTACTGTATTTCCTTTGTAAAATATTTTCCCTAGGGCACGTGCACTCACCAGAGACAGACAGAGAGAGGGAGAAAGCACCCCCTAATGGGCTGTGGTTCACATTGCAGTCTGCTCTCTTCCATTTCTCCGTCCTGTCAGGATTTCGGGCACGCGCACACATGCATGCACCTGGCGTGTTTTTCAAGCTGCTGGGGCTGAGATTTGAACCAAGTAATCGGCCATGTGGGATCCGGGTCTCCTAACAAGAGGCCACAGGGCTGGCACTATGTGACGTGTATTAGACCACAGTTAAGAGCTCAAAAGCAGTGCGCGTACCTGGCTCAGCGTGACGCAGCTGAGAGCCGGCAAGGGCTTCTCTCCAGTACTCTATGGAAGCTAAAGCTGACCCCTCCGCCTGGGGCAGTCCGGAAATACTTGCGGGCCAGATGTTGTGCAGTGGTAGCACAGCGCCACCCAATGCTGGACCCACAGGGGAGAGTCCCGGGTTCAAGTCCCAGGCCTTCCTGTTCACGTAGGAAATTGTGTGCACAATGGTGATCCAGGCTCACTGAGGCCAGGGGTGGACCAGGTGTAAGAACCTGTGGGGGTGACCCACACATTCTCTTATCAATAAAATAACTAAATACACTTAAAAAAAGAGAAAAATGCTTGTTGAACGTGGGTGGCTTCGTGGCCAGGGAGATGAGTTACATGTCCGTTGGGAGTTCCCCGCGGTGCTCGGGGCAGGCACCTTTCCTGGCCTGCCCGCAGTGCATTGGTGTGGCCTTCCGTGGTGTAGCTGGGCCGGTCAGTAGCCCACAGGCATCGCGGCCTCTGGTGCCCTTCCCGAGCCCCTTCGTCTTGCCACGGTTCCCACAAAGAAAGCACCATCATCAGATTTCACGTCCCAAAGCTGCAGAGCTATCACCTGCCCCCTCCCCTCCACCCCAGCAGCCCATGCCAGAACTTTCTGGATGCATGCAGCCCTGCAGGAAGGTAGCAGCCCAGGCCAGCAGTTGCAGAGTTAAATGGCGGCAGGGCGGTTCTGGGCCATCGTACCCTGGGCCATGGGGACCCAGGCTGTTACGGCTGTGGCGGCTGCATGCTCACTGCTGGCTGTGATGTGGACGTGGTTGGTTCTCTTGATCCCTGGGCCACACCCTCATTCCCTGTCCTGGGGGTGTCGGCCTCTTTTTCCTCCTGTGAATTTCCCGCAGACCCCTCCCGCCCTCCTCATACCTGGGATTTACTGACAGACTGACCGGCCCAGGGACGGTCTCGCCGGGCCTGTACCCGTCCGTTCTCCGCGGGAACAGCCTGATACATTAACTCAGCAGGCAGTCCCACCCTCCAGGCACCTGCTCCAGGGGACCATGTGTGTGAAAGGCAAGCCGGGGGAGTGTTCACGGCCGCGGGTGTGTAACGACCACGTGCCCGTCAAAGTCAGCTGCGGGGACCAGCAGAGGGCGTGATGGTTACATCCCTGGACTCCTACATGGCTGACTTGTGGGTTCGAGTCCTGGACCTGGCAGCTTTAAACTCATGCCGGGCATGTGTGCATGCGTGCCCAAGATTCTGGGAGGAGAATAGAAGAGAAGGGATTGCGGGGTGGCCATCCCCTGGGGGGCGATTTCTCTCTTTCTCTGGTCAGCACACACACCCTATAGTAGGAATCTCTCTGGATAAAAGAAAGCACCCCGCCTTGCCCACACAATGGGTGGAGAGGAACTGGCCTGTCACTGCCTGTCACTGCAGCATCAGCGTGGGCGAGGCTGAGGGAAGGAAGTGGACACAGCAGGGAACAGTTGGTGATTCCGGCAAGTGTCCTACAGGCAAAGGGGCGTGGTGGTGGGGGAGGAGGGCAGTGATTGGAGGGCCCTGCGGGGAGGAGGGCAGTGATTGGAGGGCCCTGGATGTCTTTGCTGTGTGGAGCGTGCCATGTCTGCCCCGGGCATGTCTGCGGTGGGGACTCGGGGAGGAGGGCAGTGATTGGAGGGCCCTGCGGGGAGGAGGGCAGTGATTGGAGGGCCCTGCGGGGAGGAGGGCAGTGATTGGAGGGCCCTGGATGTCTTTGCTGTGTGGAGCGTGCCATGTCTGCCCCGGGCATGTCTGCGGTGGGGACTCCTCCAGTTCCATGGACGCGGCTCCCTGCGTGCGCTCCTGTATGTGTGAGCAGTCACCTGGTTCTCGAAGCCTAGGTGGGTGCATGTGGAGTCATGTGTTTAATCCAACACGCTGGCCAGCTGAGCACGGAGGTGTGGATCATCGCAGCCCCCGTCCCCGTGGGCCCCCATCCTGCTCCTATGGGCCCTTGTCCCTGCTCCCGTGGGGCCCCCGCCCCTCCACCCATCCCGTGGGACCCAGTCCTTGCTCCCATGGGCTCCCTACCTGCTCCGTGGGCCCCCATCCCATTCCCATTGGGTTGTCCCTGTTCCTGTGGGGCCGCATCCTGGAGTTCCGACAAGGGGTCGTCTTGTGACTGGAGTTTCCCCAGGCCTGGGAGAGCAATTTTCATGGCACATGGGCACCTGATGAGGGTCAGGTTCTGGGTGGTCTCGTGCCTGTCCGTTTCTGGGGGTAACACTTGGGCTTACGTTTGCTTTGCTGAGAGCTGCCCTGTGACTGCCTGCCTCTCAGCAGCTTAAAGGGGCGTTTAAGCCAGTTTACAAGCCCTCAGCCTAACTCCCAGATGGGAAGAGCCCAAACCCCAACTTTAAGAAGAGTGGAGTCAAGCTCACCTCCAGGGTTGCACCCTCAGCCTCCTCCTGGCAGGCACAGGCCACTTTCTCCACGTGGGCTGGCGAGTGGCCACCTGAGGGCAGTTACCTCCCTGGAGTTCACGGCAGAGGACCGACACGGTCTGTCTCCCACCCAGCGCCAGTGGAAACGAAAGCAAGCCCGTGTTTGGCCCGGCATGGGCATTCCTGCTACTTCTCAGCCTGGGAGGAGGAGGTCACGGAGCAGGGTGGCAGCACATTTGGGACCACATGGCTGGGCTGGGAGAATGAGGGCGTGCCCTGCATGGAATGGCCTGGGAACCTGTGCTCGCACACTCGTAAGGCCACGTTGTCACCTTATCTTCGTGTGTTACGTAGACATTGTCTGTACATATTGAGGCTCCTCTCCTAATTTTTAGAGTTAAATGCAGTTCTGTAAAGCTTGGCTCTGAACTCCTGTACTTAAGGACTCCTCGAACACGTGCTGGTCATCTCCTGTCCAGAGAACCCTTCCTGGCAGGGCTTTGCTGAACGCGGCTTGTAGCTGGGGTAGGTGAACCCCAGCTGGTGAGGGAGGTGAGACCCTCCTGCTGGCTGCTGAGGGGCAAGGCGACCCCGAGCTGGCACAGATATCCCCTGGCTCGTCAGAGAGCATGAGAGGGGCTGGGCAGGCGGGTGCTTGTGCTCAGCTGCCTCTAATTCTCTCTGGCACTTGCTAGGTCCAAATTTCCCCACCCAGAGCCAGTTTTAGGGTTCTTGGTTCGGCTTTTGTAGAACAGTCGCATGCTGGGGACAGCCACAAGACGGGTGGCCATCAGGGCGGGCTCTCTTGGAATCCATCTTCTCTGGACTTACCCTTTGGCCTTGAGGATCAGACCCTCCAGCCTTTCATAGATGGAGGTCCTTCTGCCATGCCTGTGAGCTGTCTCTGCTCTGGGCTGCTGCATGGGGCGGGCATGGGCGGCAGCCGATGCCGAGGCGCTGGGTCTCCTGGGAGGCTTTCTCCCGCGGGCACAGGGAGACAGCAACACAGACGTTTATCTACAGACCCGATCCCAGGTCTTCACTGCGGTCCTGAGGAAGGAGGAGTAAAGATGGACTCCCTCCTCGGAAACACACGTGTCCACCTGCTTTGGCGGGGATGATTCAACCGAATGATCCCCGAGCTGAAGTGACGTAGATTCCAGACTGCCCAGTGCCTGCCATCTGCAAGGGAGCCCTTGGGAAGACATGTGGAATTAGGTTCAGACTTTGCACTGTTCTCTGCTCATTTCTTCTTCTTTTCTTTCTTTCTTTCTTTCTCTTTTATTTTTTTGGAGAGATTTTCACTGTAGGGCGCGTGCGCTCGCCAGACAGACAGAGAGAGACATGGAGACAGAAAGCGAGAAATCACCCCCCAGGGGGGATGGTTACGCCGCAATCCCTTCTCCTCCATTCTCCTCTCGGGATCTTGGGCAC
>NW_006159525.1:2208415-2218446 GCF_000334495.1 Tupaia belangeri chinensis
GCCAGACAGACAGAGAGAGACATAGAGACAGAAAGCGAGAAATCACCCCCCAGGGGGGATGGTCACGCCGCAATCCCTTCTCCTCCATTCTCCTCTCGGGATCTTGGGCATGCACGCACACGCGCCCGGCGTGAGTTTTAAGCCACCGGGTCCAGGACACGAACCGCGGTCGACTACGTGGGAGTCCAGCGACATAGCCATTACGCTAACTGCTGGTTCCCTCTTTCTTTTTCTTTTTTGATGGGCAGGGCAAACTCAACGACTGTCCTTTCTTTGAGAATTCATACAGAATTATCTGCAGAACATGTGATGTGGTCTTCAGGAAGGGTAGAATGACCTCGTTCAAGGTCTCAAGGTCTCAGTGTCTTCAAATAATAAATGAAGGGGAATGCAAAGAGCTCACAATGTTGGCAAGAAATTTAGTCGCTCATTTCATCCAAGAGTTTCTTTCTTGAAAAGAAACTTTATAACCCTTCCCTAATGCCCTCTCTGGGTGGGGAGGGTGATGTGTCCTAACAGTTGAGATAGGTCTGCCTTACACATCAGAAGTTACATGCGCACTGGGGCAACAATTTATATCTGCAATTATGTGTCAGTGTCTCGTTTCTTCCTAGGGTGCGACTTTAATGATTGTACCTGTTCGTGCCATATGCTTATTCAACATCCATTGTTTTCTCTATGGCCTTCTTTTCTTTTTAACAAATATAGTTACTTACCATAACTGAGCTGTCTGAGTACCCGTGTGCCCGCGGCTTGTCCTGCAGTGTTACTATTTTAGTGGCCTCACATTAATGGCGAACACGAATTGCTTACCATATGCCAGGAACTTTTCTTTCTTTTTTTTAGAAATATTTCAGGTGTATTTCATTTATGATGGAGTGTGTGTGTGTGTGCACACATGTGTGTGGAGAGACGGAGGAGCCGGGGACAGGGTTTGTCAGACTTATCCTCTTCCCTGGCCCTCTGAGACCATCATGATTGTGGGCCCTTGCAGGTATTTTCAGGCCAACCTGGGGTCTGAGCCAGTGGTCAGCCATGGACTTCCAGCATGGCAGGTCAGATTGCTACTGACTGTACCGCCAGGCTGGGCCGGCCAGGTACTTTTCTGGGTCCTGGCTCCTGCAATCTTCCCAACGTCTCCTTGAGAAGGGCCAAGCAGCTAAGTACCTTGGCCGTGGTCACACAGCTGCGAATCTGCAGCTGCGGGCTAGGCTCAAGCAGCCTGGCTCAGACAGTGTGAAGGTCAGGAGCCCGGCTTCAGATACCAGCCACTAACTGAGCTGACCTCATGCACGTTATCGGCCCCACAGGCCTCGGTTTCCTCGTCTGTACAGTGGGGACCCACCCTGCTTCTCCAGGTGTCTGAGGATGGCTAAGAGTGCCCACATGGGACTAACCACAAGTAAGCCCTCAGCAACATGCGTTTGGACTTCCGGGGGCTAGGCCACACCCAGGAGGTTCCCACCCCCAGTCTGTGTGGTTGGTGGTCATGTTTGTCCCTGGAGTGACTGAAGTGTGGTCCCTCCATGTGCTGGGAGCTGGGAACCGCAGCTGTGTTCACCTTGTTCAGGGCAGCTATGTGGTGGTAGGAGCAGCCCTCTTGCTGAGAGTTAAGCATTGCATGCTTAAGGCTCTTCCTGGCCTTTGGAAGTTTGGCTGTGCTGGCAGAGGAAGGGTTAGAGAGAGGCTCTGTGTGGCCTGCCAGCGACGGGGTAGGGTCAGTACTCCTGGTAGTCTAGAGTGGAAATACCAAAAGGCTGCCTCCTCCTCCTGGCAGCCCTCGAGACTGGACTTCTGGCAGCTGCAGAGCAGTGAGTGGGTTTAAGAACTAAGACGGGGGACCAGCAGTTAGCGTAATGGCTATGTCGCTAGACTCCCACATAGTCTACCGCGGTTTGCGTCCTGGACCCGGTGGCTTAAAACTCACACCGGGTGTGTGTGTGCGTGCCCAAGATCCCAAGAGGAGAATGGAGGAGAAGGGATTGTGGCATGACCATCCCCCCTGGGGGGTGATTTCTCGCTTTCTGTTTCTCTGTCTCTGTCTGTCTGGCGAGCACACGTGCCCTATAGCAAAAACCTCTTTAAAAAAGAAAAAAGAACTAAGACGATACAGAGCTGTCTAGGATGACTGTAGGGACTCAGCTTGAGTAGGGGCTGGGTGAGGGGACCTTCAGCTGGGATAAGGACGTGTTAGAAGAGACCCAGTCTGGAGCAGAGGGAGTTCCTGTGCGGCTGGAGCAGATTTAGAGTTGTTATTTGAGGTGCACCAGTAGCCACAGAAGAGGGTCACAGGGAGTGGAGCAGTGGGGCCGGCGGGCAGGAGCTAGGTGTGGAGTCTTGCATGTGGGGGTCGTTGCATGTGTACTCTAACCACAGTTTGGGGCTACACGAGCTCCCAGGGGAGGCTGCGGAGTATGAAGAGGGCCGAGCGTGAGTCTTGAGGCACACTAGCCAGGCAGGGAGGATAAAGAGGCCGAACACAGTGGCTGGAGGGTTGGGAGGGAGGCCTGAGAGTCCCGTGAGGGCGACCCAGGAGGGTGAGGGCCGCGTGTTGTAAAGCGATGGCTGCTCATCTCTTCCACGCGTTTGTGACCGTGGGCCACAGGCCCACTTCCCAACACGTGGCTTCTCTCCACTCAGTCTCCATCACTGTGAAATGGGCGTGCTTCTTGGTCTGACGTCGCTGCTAGGAGACCAGAGAAGGATCGAGGGCCTTGCCCAATTTTACCCAAAGTTATTCTTGAAAGCCCTCGACTCCACCATTCACCTTTTTTGCTGCTTGTAGCTGAAGACTTCAGTCGTAAATTCTGGCTACTCATTAGACTATGGGGAGGTGCTTTAAAAAGGGTAGGTCCGACCTGGACCTACCTGGTTCCAGGTGCGTAGTATGAATAGCAGTGTGCCAGAGCTCCATGTTGAGTGAGCTCACTTGAGTAGATTGAAATCTGGCAAGATGGCAGTATTTACACCACAGAAATGGGCATGCGACAGATCAGGTCCCAGAGAGCTTGTTAAACACTAACCAGCCTGCCACTGGGCCAGGGCAGCAGTCTAGCTATAAAAACATCTGCAGTGATTTCTATGTGTAGCCAGGGCTGAGGGCCATGGCCAGGGTATCCCATGATCGGCACAGTGAGGATTGTATTTACCAATAATGGTTCACAGCTGTCTGACCCAAACGGATGGTAAGCTCCCTGTGTGAATTAGATTGCTCAACCTGCACAGTGACTCATGAAGGAAGATCATTATCCCGTTAAATACATACACACACACACATATATTGTTTGTTTGTTTATTTATTTATTTCTCTCTCTCTCTTGAGGGCACATGTGCTTACCAGAGAGAGAGAGAGAGTGCACCCTGTCCCAGGGGGGCCCAACCACGCTGCAGTCCCTTCCCTCCTTCTTCCCCTCAGGAATGTGGGTACATACGCGTGTGTTTGGCATATTGTCCAACCGCAGCGGGAGCTGGGACCCCAACCATGGCTGACCCTGTGGTATCTGGCTCTTCACTGCCGTGCAGTGGGGCGTCATCCTCACTTTCGAAGTGATCAAACTGAGGCCTGCATAGGTTGCCTGGCACTGTGTCTACAGCCAGGATTCGAACCCAGGTCTGATCTCCCAGGACCTGAGCCTGGACATGGCCTCTTGGGCAGCTGGTCGGTGCCACGCTGCCCAGCAGCTGGATGCAGAGTCGTGGTCTTGCTGTTTGAGGTGGCCAGGGCTCTAAGCCTGGGACCCTCCCACCCGCAGCGTGTGACCGGGGTTCCCAGCAGTGGGCATGTGATCGTCCAGCTTATGCGAGGTGCAGGGCCTCCTTGGGGAGCGCCTCGACACTGACGGCCGTGGTGCTGGTGTGTGCTCTTCCCTTGCAGTGGAGCACGACAAGGAGTTCTTCCACCCGCGCTACCACCATCGGGAGTTCCGGTTTGATCTTTCCAAGATCCCAGAGGGGGAGGCCGTGACTGCAGCCGAATTCCGGATCTACAAGGACTACATCCGGGAACGCTTTGATAACGAGACGTTCCGCATCAGCGTTTACCAGGTGCTCCAGGAACACCTGGGCAGGTGGGTGCTGCACTGGGGCTGGGGCGCGGTGGCCCTCCTCGCCTCCAGTGGCAGAGGAAGGGAGGGGACAGGCCAGAGGGGGGTAAGACCAGCTGTGGTGGCGTCCACTGCTGGCCCCGTCCTGGCTATCTTTGGGAAAGGTGTGTGGCATGTGGCGGTGCATGCAGTAGCCGGGGCCTGGGCCGTACAGCCCCCTTGGGCGTGTGTGGGGCTCTGGCTGCCTGCCTCCCTGGGGGTGCAGGGGTCTGCCTCTCTCCTCGTCACGCAAACCCAGCACTGGTCTGGTGACCAGTGAAAGTGGCATTGGTAATAACGTGGGGGGAGAAAGAAACCAAATGAAACCCAACAGCGGAGAGCTCTGAGCCAAGAACTGCTAGGTCAGGGACTGAGAAAGTCTGAATTTCTCAAGACCCCTCAGCTCCAAGGTCCTGAGGGAGGTAAGAAGGCCAAGAACAAGGGCTGGGACATCTGTCAGGTACTTCCTGCAGCCCTGAGTGGGGACGGCCAAGGTCATGCTTCCCCGTGGCTTCCCCTCCTCCCTACCCCTTACTCCACCCCTGCCAGGTTACGACATGGTCCTCAGTGGGGGTGCAGCGCCTCCTGGTCAGCCCTAGCGTCTTCAGCTGGAAAAGGGACTGACCGCAGGTAGGGACCGAGGGACCATCACTCTCCCTTCGCCATGCTCTGCTGCTCGGGGTGGGGTGTTTGGTGTTTCCTGTTTTGCATTCGTTGTCTCATATTTACAATATCCTTACAACGTCTGAGGTGGTGTCTCATCTGTGAAATGGGGAGAATGGAAGTGACCCGAAGCCTGGGTGAGGCACCCAGAGGGCAGGTGACCACATCAGGACCTGGGCAGGGGTGGAGAGGCCGGAGCCCTGCTTACAGAAGTATGTCCTACACATTTGTCTTTGAATAGGGCAGCTGTGTCCATGGTGTAAAATTCATGCAGAAAAGTAACCACAGTGAAAACCAGGGCGCCCCCTCCCTTTGCATCCCGCTCCCCTGCTGCCAGGCCCTTGAGTCTCCTCAAGTGAGCAGGTGTGTGTGCCTGTGTGTGCTTGCACACGCGGATCTGCGTCTTGCTTTTATCACAGATGATAAGCTGCGACTCTTGGTTCACACCGGGTGACCTTGTCCCTGCAATGGCTGCACGATTCCCGTGTGGGTCGTGCTACCAGGTGTCCTGCCAGGTCCCTGTGAGCACGTGGTGGCATCTCTGTCCTTCTGCTCTCACAGAAGATGCCGCGGCAGGCACCTCTGTCGATACACCTGCACATACGGTCTAGACACGCCCGGGACATACGCCAGGATGCGAGTGAGTGCTCGCTCCCTGGAAGGGTCCTTCGGCTCCTACTGCCCTGGCCAAGGGGCAGGGCCTTCCCGTTTGTCCATGTGCACCCCAGCTCGGTCTTGTCAAACTTTTCACCTTCCTTATTCTGATGGGTGACAGGTGGCATCTCAGCGTGGCTCGGATTTCCATTTTAGGGCCCCTCCCGCCACACTCCACCCTGCTGTGCTCAGGCTGGAGGGGACTGAGGTTGGCACAGGTGAGGGCAGACAGCTTGGGTCTTCACCCTGAGTCTGACTCAGGGCACTCAGGAGCCCAGTTGACTCTGGGGAGCTGTGCCCCGACTCGGAGGCCAACTGCAGGAGAGGCGTTGAGTTCTTTCCGGGTCGGAGACGGGACGCTTGCCCTGCTTGCAGACAAAGCCCCGAGGCGCTTGGCTGTGTGGTCTCGCAAAGGCTGGTTGACTGGGGCAAGGCGGGTGCCCAGCTCGCTCATCAACAGCACTCTATCGGACCCTGCTCACACCTTGGGCCTCCTGGCAGGCTCTCCAACCTACCTCGGAAAGCCCTGTCAAGAGGTTGAACTCAGCAATGCAGCAGCCCCAGGTGGCTTTGGCTGGACAGGGCCAAGAGAGTGGCCCGGGTCACCTGTGCTCTCCTCTGTGTCATTCGAGCAGAGCAGTGGCTGCAAGGATGCCCCCAAGGCAGGAGCTCACTGCTTACCTGCCAGCATCCCTAGGCACTGCCCTTCCTGCGATGGGGTCTCCACTGCCTGCCCCACCCTCCTGTGCACTCCTGTGCTCTCCGTTGAGGAAGGTGCTGGAAGCTCAGCGAGCAAGAGGCCAGGGACTCAGTGTGCTTGGAGATGTGCGGCCTCAGTGGTTCATCCACGTCACCTCCCACAGAGCACCCCCATGCCCATGCTGTCCTCAGAACTTGGACTGTGGAGCACATGGGTGAGTTAGAGCACGGGGACCTTGCCTGGAACTCCTGGCCAGGTGTGTGAGTACCCCAGGCCTGTCGTGACAAGCTGGGCACCGAGAGCAATGTAACTTCACTCTCTCAGAGTTCTGGAGGCTGGGCATCTGAAACGAGGTGTCGGTGAGGGTCCCTCCACCTGAAACCCGCAGGGAGGGTCCTTCCTTGCCTCCCTGAAGCTCTGGAGGTGGCTGTTGGTGGTTGGTGTCCCCTGGCCAACAGCTGCAGCTGTCTCGTGTCGGACCGTGATATCACATGGCCCAGCCTGTCTGCAGGCGGTGTTCTGCGTGACAGCTTCTTATATTGAGTGGAGACCCACCCGGCTCCAGTGCAGCCTCGTCTTAATTCACCTTGACTCCATCCTATTTTTTCATTTTTTTTATTATTTAAAAATTTGCTGTAGGGCACATGTGCTCATGTGTGTGTGTGTGTGTGTGTGTGTGTGTGTGTGAGAGAGAGAGAGAGAGAGAGAGAGAGACACCCTCCTCGGGAAACAGAAGGGAACCAGCCAAGTCCTGCTGTCCATGGTCCTGAAGCATCCTTGGGGCCCAGGGCAGCCTACAGATGTTTCTCCTTTTGCCAGGACAGTAGGGTTTCTATCCAACTTCCCTAGCAATCCTGAACCTGGTGAGGGTTTTAATTTTCTATCTTGATGAAAAATGTGTGGTTTATATACTGTCGCAGAACAAATAGAATTGGGATTTATGTTTCACAACTTACATGGTTGGTTTGGGTTTTTTTTCCACATGTCCTCGACAATCCAATCACATTTCTGACAGTTACAATTTTTTCTTTCTTTCTGGGAAGTTGGGGAGAGGTAGAGTACATGTTTTCCCCACTTTTCCACTAAGTCAATACACTTGGGACTATTTGCGTGCAGTATATGAGCTTGTGTGTGTGTGTGTGTGCGTGTGTGTGTGTGTGTGTGTCTTATTGAGAGAGAGAGAGAGAGAGAAAGCCTCCTGGTCCGAGACTCAAACCGTGGTCACGTGGGAGTCCAGTGTCTTCACCACCACGTTACCTACTGGCCCCGATCTTGACTCCATCTTAACATTTGCAGAGACTGCATTTCCAATGAGGTCACACAAGCGGGTACCTCATATCTTTTTAAGGGGTACAGTTCAATCCAGAGTGGAGGATGAGCAAGCAGACACGTTAGCGGGTCCAGCTGACCACATTGGTGACAGCACAGTAGGGAGTATGTTAGGTGGGTGGTCATCGATGTCCTTGTCATGTTGGAGACTTTTAAAAGACAGGATGGATCTGGCCTTAGGAGGTAGAGGAAAGAGTGTCTCAGGGGAGCTGCAGGGACCACCATCTTGAGGCAGGGACAAGCATGAGTCCCAGGAAGGGCGGAAGGAAGGCTGACAGGGCTGGGATAGGGTGAGTCACTAGTTGTTGCTTACAATGGGAACCTTTGCCCAGGGGGCTCTCGCCCGGGTTCCCCACTGGCTACAGTAGCTCCTTGTCCTGTCTGTGTCAGCCACAAACACCTGGTCCCATGGCGGTGTGGGGTGGCTGCATCCTCTTTGCTGTCTGAGGTCCTGGGATGGAGGCTGAGGCTTTGAGGGGAGGAGAAAAGGCTGGCGTTCCCTGGATTAGAAGGGGACAGGCAGTGTGCATGTCTGTAGCTCCCTGGCAGGTGACCAGGGCTGGCGTAGCAAGTTCCCTGTTCTGAGAAGCTGGGCTTGGCCACCGGTGACCCTTGGCAATGTCTGTCCCAGTGCTGGTCCAGCTTCTAGAGGTTTCTGGCTTGCATGGAGGTCAGGCCCCTCAGGAAGTGTTTGAGCACCTGCCAAATGTCATGGACTGGGGCTTCCCCAGGAACTGCCGCTCCCTTTCGGGCTTAGGTGAGGGACAGGTGACCTGGCTGGTGGAAGGGACATGGGGGAGGAGCGGAGCTGAGAGGCAGTGGGAGGGGAGGAAGGGGCTGTTGTGTTGAGATGCTAAATGTCCATCAATTGCCTGAGAGAACTTAAATGATCTATTTCTGGGACTCATTCATTCGTTTTCTGGGTGGGCTGGTTTGGTTTCGAACCTAGAACCAAGATGATCCTATCGTGTAATTCCCCAGGTGGGACGATCTGGCTGCTGAGGCTGAGGGTTCCAGTCCTGCCACCAAGGTGCCCTGCAGCCCTTTGAGCCTGTTTCTTCCTCTCTGAAATGGAGACAGTAACCGAGTCTCCCCGGCAGAGCGGTGGTGAGGGCGCGTTGAGTGAATGCCCAGAATGCGCCTGCTGCAGTGTCGGGAAATGCCCACGTGCATTGCAGTGGGGACAGCGGTCTCAGGAAACGAAGCCCTGATGTGCCTTCCCCTGCCCCTTCCCGCCTTCCCCTACCCCTTCCCGTCAGCCAGCCCCGCCCGTGCTCAGTGCCACGGATAAGAGCCCTAGCTGGAACTCCAGTGCGCATGGAGCCCTGCACAGCTGCGGCTCACCTTGACGGCTGCGCTCTGCTCCAGGAGCCCTGCCCGGAGGCCATGTTCCTTCTCCAGCTGAAGGCCTCCTGCTCCTCTGATCATCAGGGGAGCCCAGATCCTATCCCCGGGCCCCGCTGTGCAGCCGCCCCAGTCTGTGCCGAGGAGCTGCGGCCTCCCTGCCGCCGGCCGCCCAGCTGTGCCGGGCTGGGCCATCTGGCTCTCCGGCGAGCTCTGCCTGAGCGCCAGGAAAACCCTGGGGGTGCCGGGGATTAGCCGGCTTTGGGGCGGCCTCTGCGTCTCTCCCTCTGTGGGAGTCGCTTTCCCCGGAGTCCTCTTGATCTCTCGGAATCCAGATTAAATTCCGATAATGAGCCGAGCTGGAGGCCTTCCACGGCCTTCAGGCCCTGCTTGGAGCCTGGCCCCAGACAGCTGGGAAGACATGCCGGGCCGCCCTGGGCGGCTGTGGAGCAAGTGGGCCGAGAGGCAGGTCTGGGGACCGCGGCCCAGCTCTAGAGCTGCCTCTGGGAGGTGCAGGTGGGAGGAGAGCTTGGAGTCTTAGGGTCATTTTCTGGACCCCAGGTCCAAGGTGGACCAGCTGGGCATGGCCTTTAGGGGCTGTATGTGTCCCTGTCCCTGTTGGCTTGAAGTTTGGCTCCAGTCACAGGTGAGGGTGTCGGGGCAGGGGCCGTGCTCCACAGCCTGCTTTGTCTGAACCTGGAACCAGCATTTCCTGCTCAGCCGTCCCTGGCCCTCCCCGGCATCCCTAGGCATGCTCTCCCCATCTCGTATAGTGTCACCCGTCTGTAAGGGACACGCTGCACTTGGAGAGCTGGCCTCTGGGAACCCCTGGGGGGCTGGGCCAGCTCAGGCAGCGGGACCGGCTCCAAGGAGTCTGTCACCACCAAGGTTGACATGGTGTCGGCAGCTGGATGAGAAATGTCCCTTGGTTGGTCTCAGGGATGTTGGCTGCCAGGAGGGTGACCTCAACGTGGCCTCCAGGGCCAAGACTTGGATCAGCTGTAGCTTGAGTCACTCTGAAGGAGAGGGCTGTCCCCTGCCTTTCCCTGCCACGAGGGGTGGCGGAGGGTTTTGCTCAGCCTTTAGCCTGGGCGGGGCTCCTGTCTCTGCTGCCCTAGGTGGGGAGCTCTCTGTAACCGCAGCCCCGCCAGCGCCTCCCCTGGCCTCCCCAGGACTGCTCCTGGCTTCCTGCATGGAGGAGGCATTGGGGGATCCTCAACCTGTGCCCCCAGCAGCCCGGGACCCCACTCACCTGCCAA
>NW_006159525.1:2218751-2227136 GCF_000334495.1 Tupaia belangeri chinensis
CCAACGCCCTTCCTGGGAGCCCTGGAGAGGCAGGCTGGGCGGACAGCCCTGCCCGGGCCAGCATGCACCCTCCGAGCAGCTCCACTCCAGCTCCATGCCTCTCTCCTGCCCCTCTCTCTCCAGCCCGACTGCTGGGCCCAGGCAGGGCAGGTTCTGAGCAACAGTCCAGGGTGGGCCCGAGCGCCCGCAATTCTGACACGCTCCGGAGGTGCCTGGTTGGTGTGGGCCCTGAGAGAGCGGGACTGGGTAGGAGGAGAAGCATCACAGTCCCCGAAGCCCAGGACAGCCCCAGGACAGCGGGTCACCGGATCCTGGGCCCGTGCCCTCTCGAGCTGCAGTGACCACGTGTGGAGGCTCGGGACATGGCAACAGGACGTCTGGGCAGGTTTTAGTCTGACTTCAGTCATGGTGAGCGTGCCTGGGCAGAGGGATGCGGTCACTGTGGAGTACACCGCCATGCCTGTGGTCAGTGTCTCCTCACTGGGCGACTGTGGGACTGTCACCCCCGCTTCACAGGTGTGGGGACCGGCTTAGGGATGAGAGGGGACACACAGGTAGGAAGTGGCAGAGCTGGGACTTGAACCCAGGACTCTGCTATTCCAGTGCTCACATTCCCAGCCTTAGGTTCCACTTGTACTGATTCCCTCCTCTGGGGCCCAAATGGGTCCCACACTCTGGTGCTCAGTCTTGGCTGTGTGCTAGCCTCCCCCGGGCAGATTCCAACTCCCCAGCATCTGTGTGGGTGGAAGGGGCGCTGCTACTTGTCAGAGCCCCAGGCTTCCCTGAGTGAGGGGCTGTGAACAGGTGGCCCGGGCCGCAGCCTCCCCTCTCTGAGCCTCCATGCCCAGGGATGGAGGGGAGAGGCCTCTCTACACCCACTTGCCCCTTCGACTCTGCCTCTCAGGGAGGGCTGTTCCTGCCGCAGGCCAAGCCCACAGCATGGTCTGGGCCCCGACTCTCGGCCTCAATGGTATCGGGAAGGCACTGGCTGAGGGTGGAGAATTCTTCAGGCTCTGGCTCTGGAGGCTTCCGGAAGCTCCTGGAGCCTTCTCAGCGCTCCTGATGGCCTACGTGCCCGGCTCCACGTCTCCTGGCTTCCACTCGTTGCCACTACACCTTGGCCTCAGGGCGTGAGCTCTGGTTTCTCTCTCCCTCCCCAGGATGTGCCGGTTCAGCTCCCCCAGCTGCCTTTCCGAGGGCGAGGGGGGAGCCCCGGCCGCCAGGCTCCGCCAGGCTGTCATGGAAGGTCAGCGGAGAGCTGGCCAGAGGGAGCCCTGGTTAAGGGTGCCCCGGCCTGCTCCTCACGGCCGCCTTCCTGGGCCCCGCTCCAAGTCCCAGCTCGGAGCTGCCGAGTGGGGCCTCCTGTTCTCCTGGGCCCCCTCAGACCTGCAGGGACACTCTGGACTGGCCCGCACCCACACTTCCCTCTGGGCAGAGGTGGTGAGCGCTGCGTCCAGGGCATCAGTGCCAGAAACGCCATGGCCGCCTGCTCTGCCTCCCGGGCCCAGTGCCTGTTGGCTTCCGTCCCGTGCCCGAGGCCGTCTGGTGGGCCTTGTGGCTGTGGGACTCGATGCCTTTCATTTCTTTCCATAACTCATCGGAGCCTGGCCTAGTGGGACCACGGGCAGTACCAGGGATCAGCAGTTGCCGAGCGTGTCATGGGCTGCTCTGACAGGTCCACAGTGCTCAGCTGCTCCTGTGTCCTCCAGTCCCTACAGCATCCACCCCAGGGAGCCGTGCTGAACAGACATCCCATCCCGTGAGGTGGTCGTCCTGCCCCTCGTGAGCCCACTATGGCAGAAACCTCTGTCCCCTTCGCTCTTGATTGGCCAGGTCTAGCCAGGCCTCGGGCTGCCCCTTTACAATGACGCGTGACTGCCTTCAGGGACAGAAACGATGATGAACCTACTGCATGCGATAGGCCCTGATGTGGTGCTTCCCAAAGTGAGCCCCTCAGAGCTTCCCTTATCTGATGCACCCCATTTTACAGGCAGGGAAACTGAGGCACGATCTCTGGTTAGGGAGAAGCAACCTGTGTCTCCCAGTCCCCGTGTTTTTCTTCCTGGGCGTGTGGACATGCACTTCCCTTTCAGCTCACAGCTACGCAAAGGCAGGGCGAGTTGTATTTCTACACGAAGAAACAGGCCGTGAAGGCAAATGTCCCGCCCGGCCTGCCCTGTCCGTGCGTAAGGAGAAGGACTTTGGGCTGAAGACATACGTGGAGCCGTCATGTTCCGCCACGAGAGAGTCCCGTGGACGTGAGCGGCTCGCAGGCCTCTGGAGACCCTCTTTGGGCTTCCCTGTGAAGAGCTGAGTGGGAGCCGTGACGCCCGGCATCCACGGGCAAGGCTTTTGTCCCCTGCCCACTGCCGTGTCCCTGTGTACGTCTGGCTGTGTGCAGAGAGCAGCCTGGCCTCCTGCAGGCCGCGATGTTGGAACTCACAGGCATGGTCTCACGTGGAAGTGCCATGCAGGCCTGCGCGCCCGGCGGTCCCCAACCCACCTGCCGTGCCACCGAGTGTCGGCCAGCATCTGCGGTTGGGCTGGTGTGTCTCAGCACGCTTTCCGGGGCGCTCTCTTTCAGAACTGAAGCCCCAGAGCACCCTACTGGCAGTCTTTCTGCAGCATCTGAGCCCCATTTCCCAAAAGTGAAAATTGCTCATAATGACACTACTTTTCGACCCTGTGGAAGTTCCCTGCGAGGACAATTGTTATGTAGAGCCGTGTGTCAGGCGCCCAGGGTGGTGACTCCCGTTGCACACTCGGGAAACGTCAGGCCTGTGTGCAGGGCCCCGGGCTCCCTACGCTGGAATGTGTTTTGGAGAACGGGCTTGAGTCTTGGGGCCGTGCGTATAACTCGATCCGGCGCTTTAATTCCAAAAGCACTTCATACTTGGAGCGGGGCCCCTGTTGCCTATAGGAGCCTGTTTTTCCAAATGTATTAACATCTGTGTTTCATATCAGGGCCTGTAATTGCTTTAGCCTTTTTGGCAGGAGACAAAGAGAATTAATATTTTTCAATTTGGCCATACGCGGTCATCTGTAGCCGGCAAGAAGAGGGCCTGCTCAGAGCGTTACTCTGTGAGAACAGGGTTGCAGGCTTAGCGGAAGACAGGCTTCGAAGGCCGTAGTGTGGTTAGTGACGTCTTGGTCAGGTCGGGGCAGGTTAGAAGTAGGCATCCGGGTGAGTGCAGAAGGTTCTCCCTGTTGCCACCTCCATCAGTGTTCTGTTCTTTTTTTTAGAGAGGTTTTTGCTATCGGGCGCGTGTGCTCACCGGAAGATAGAGAGATAGAAAGCGAGAAATCACCCCCAAGGGGGAATGGCCATGCTGCAATCCCTTCTCTTCCATTTTCTTCTCAGGATCTTGGGCACGTACACATGCGTCCAGTGAGTTGAAGCCACTGGGTCCGGGACTCAAACCGCGGTCAACTACCTGGGAGTCCAGCAACATAGCCATTACACCAGCTGCTGGTCCTAGTGTTCTGGGACGGCAGTCGCCCATGGCGCCCACTTTGCTATGCTGAGGACAGAGGAGGGCCAGCTGACATGTGGCCTGCACTCTGGCCTGCGTGCCCTTTCTCCCTCTGGGAACCGAGGTTGGCGTGGCCTCCTTCCTGCCAGACCGGGCTTTCACGCCCCGTATGGCTCCGCTAACCGAGGGGGCCACTGCAGCCTAGAGGCGCTGCCCTGGACCGACCCAGGTGGTCCCTGGTGTGAGTCGGCGTTCCCAAAGCGACCCTGAGGCGGGGACTGTGCAGCTGTGGCCCGAGTGGCCAGCAGAGCTCTGGGAACCGAGGTTGGCGTGGCCTCCTTCCTGCCAGACCGGGCTTTCACGCCCCGTATGGCTCCGCTAACCGAGGGGGCCACTGCAGCCTAGAGGCGCTGCCCTGGACCGACCCAGGTGGTCCCTGTTGTGAGTCGGCGTTCCCAAAGCGACCCTGAGGCGGGGACTGTGCAGCTGTGGCCCGAGTGGCCAGCAGTGCCTCCAGGAAAGACCGCAGGCACGTGGGGCAGGAGGTTGGATGGCAGGAGGCCACAGCAGGGCAGTGACTCCCTTGACTCCCGTGGGAGCCTAGAGACAGAATGGTGCCTCTCACCCTAGGGAGGGTCGGGGGCCAAATCGTTGGCACCCCCATCCTTCTCAGCCTTCAGGCTGCCGACCCGACGTGGGCTGTGCTTGCCTCGCAGGGGTTTGGCACAGTCCTGGCCTCTACCTGTTGGCTGTCGGGAGTACCCCCACACTTGGTTGTGACAAGTCTCTACGCTTTGCCAGTGTCCCTGGGGCAGAGTGGCCCCTGCCTGGGGAGCGGGGGCTGGACGCTCACGGACACCTGGGCGGGAAAGCCCTGTAGCACCTTGGTGAGTGACCCGAGGATCTTGGGGTGCTGTGCTGGGGGCCGGCCCAGCTGGTGCAGCTGGCGTGTGGCTCCCTGGGTGGGGAGTGGGGTGTTGGCCTCCCCCTGCCCCGTCTTTCCCAGCCCCACCTGTCCAGTATTGTAGCTCATGCCCCGCCCTGGCCCTGCCCACGGTCTCACTGTCTTCCAGGTTGAATGACAGTGGGCACAGCCCCTGGAGTCTCTGTCACCTTTGGTCGTTTGGCCAATGTGCCCTGGTCCTCCTGGGCACCTCGGGGCCGTGTTTCTTTTTCTTTTTCTTTTTTTTTTTTTGGAGAGGTTTTTGCTATAGGGCATGTGTGCTCGCCAGACAGACAGAGAGACAGAGAGAGAAAGCGAGAAATCACCCCCTGGGGGAATGGCCACATTGTAATCCCTTCTCCTCCATTCTCCTCCATTCTTCTCTTGAGATCTTGGGCACACACATGTACTTGGTGTAAGTTTAAGCCATTAGGTCCGGGTCTCGAACCGCGGTCAGCTACTAGGGAGTCTAGCGACATAGCCATCACGCTAACTGCTGGTCCTGGGCCGTGCTTCTTCAACAGCGTCTAGGTTTGGAGTCTGGCAAGGGTGAGCTTTTCTCCTTTTTGCTCCTCCTCAGGTCTCTATGACACTTGGGCCCCAAAGCAGACTTCCTTTCTGCCCTCAGGGTTTGGGGCTGGGGAGAGGGGCCCAATCTCCAGCTCTGGGGTCATGCCCCAGACTGGGGTGTGTGGGGCAGTTCAGGAGTGGAGTTTGCCAAGTGGGACTGAGAGCAGAACCCGGGGGACTCTCCGTGGGGAGCTCTCCCTGGTCCTCGACCCTCAGGGCGTTCCTAGGAGAGGAGTCTGAGGCCACAGTCTTGTCCCTGGACTGTAAGAGGATGCTGTCAGGGTCAGTGCTTCTTGTCACCAGGACTGAATCTCTGCTGCCTATGGGCACTACCCCCGAGGTCACTGGCGGGGTCCCTGCCCTGAGCCCAGGAGGCAGTTTCTCCCTGGCCTGTGTCTGGCCGTCATTGTCCATGACTCCCACCTTCTCAGTGGGCTGGACCAGTCGAGCTGCAGGCCGGGTGCCTCCCGTCAGCTCCCCTCTCCCTACCCGGGGACTCTGTTCGTGGCCCCCGACCATCTGGAGCACCCTCGTCTATGGGGATGAGGAGGCCCAACAGGGGGTGCCCCAGGTGCCCACCGTGTCCTGGTTCAGTGGGCCCCACCCCGCCTCACGTCCCTGCCCCCTCCAGTGGCCCCGGGGGCTCCTGGGGGGAGGGGCTCCTTGAAGCACATCAAAGGACGAGAGCAGCTGCCACGGGCCCCAGGTGGACGCTGTGGCACATGGTCTGATTAGCTGTTGACCCGCTCTGGGGACCCAGCAAGCATGGATCTTCTCAGCCCCCCGTTGGCCCCGTGCTGGTGCGGGTGGTGGGGGTGCGTCGGGGACGGGGACTGCTGCCCAGCGGCCGCCCAGCCTTTGTCTCCGACTCGTGCCTATGTCTGCAGACGCCACCACTGAGTCCATGTTCTCTCGCCATTGTCTGCCTGCTTCACTTCACTTTCCTGTCTTTGGGTTTGGAGTCTTAAAACAGCCTGCGGTTCCTAAAAAGAAAAAAAAGGGGGGGTGGGCTGGAAAGAGTCCAGCATGAATGCCCTGTTGGTTTGTTTACCCCAGCGTGTACGTGGGGGAGGCCCCACTCACCCTGTTCTATTCTGGTCTGCAGCCGGAGGCTGGAGGAAGGGGGGTGACCAGGGAAGGTCTAGGAAGACGGGTGTCCCATCCTGGGTGGCTGCCTGCCTGCCCACCTCCGTGGTGCCACAGCAGGTGGCTGTCCAGCTGCCCAGGTTTTCCCTGGAGCTGTGTCAGGACCCCATGGCACACCCTGTGGGACCTAGTGTTTGCTGAGGGGACTCCCAAGATTCTTGAGGTTTCACCCTAAGTGTGCCTGGCCGGTGGGCCAGAATCACTGACCCAGGGTTGGTGCTGGGTGACTGTCAGGGTCATGCCTACAGATCGGGTGACGGCAGGGCCTCCACTTGCTGGAGAATCTGGGGCTCAAACCATAGATCTCAAGCAAGGGGGAGCACGAGTTGGATCCAAAGTAAACTTGGGGCTTGCTTTCCTTCCAGCAGCTGTTCCCAGGCTGAGTCCTCGGTTCCTTCTGGGTTGTGGGGGTGACCCTGATGAGGGGACGGGCACGGGTGGAGGAGGCCAGCAGGAAGTTTCCATCCGGGGTCAGTTTGGGGTGATTTGACAGCTCTGGGTCTACAGCCTGACCTGCAGAAGGTGGAGGCGGTGTAAGTGCCCGGGGCCATGTGGCCTGGCACCCAGGAGCCATCCTGGTAGTGGTTCCATATGGGGCTTAGGGTAGGACGGGTGGGCCGAGGCCCAGGAAGCTGGAAAGTAAGACTTCTCAAAGAGCCTGAGTAATTTTAAAGACATTCACTGTTCCTCTCTTAATAATGTAAACGTCCCAAGGGAAACCTCCTTGGCTCCGGAGAGTTCAGCATGGGTCCGCACCCGCGTGCCATGGGCCAGCTGCTGGGGCTGTCACAGTGGTCGACACTGCAGACCACTCTCACCAACCGTGAAGGAGCTTACGTAGGTGGGGAAAGAGGACAGCCCCAGGTACTGGACGAGCAAGTGCTCACTCCAGCCAGGGACTGCCAGCGGGAGCCCTGGGCTTGAGGGGACTTCGTGGTGTGCATCGGAGGCTTCTGGGGCTGGAAGGATGCGCAGCTGCAGTGGCGGTAACAGGGCAGGAACGGTGTTGCAGGCAGCAGAACAGCGTGTGCAAAGGCCTGTCGTGGGCTGGAGTCTGGCACAAAGAGCCTGAGAAGGAGCTGGAGCAGGAGGTAAGAGGTCTCTGAAGAGCTCAGGGGTCACAGGTGGGTGCCCACCTGGAGTGATCGATGGCCGCTCCTCTCTGCCCGAAGTTCCCAGGTCTGACTGTCGGGTACACTGTCTCCCTCCTGCCCTGTACACACCAGGAGTTCTGGCTTTCCCTCCCAAGGCTAGTGAAGGGCCTGAGGTGGGACAGGTGGTGCAAGCTGCTGGGCGCAGGGGAGCATGGGGGAAAGGCCGGAAGCCGGCCCCTCCAGGCCCCTCCACCATGGGCTGCAGGCCAGCGCTTTGTGCTGAACGATTGCTCCAGGCTGTCTGTCCCTGAGTTTCCCTGCCTCGGTTTCCCCCTGTGAGGGGGCAACAGCTCCTCCCTGCTGTCGGAGGGAGGCTGTAGGCTCGCCCGAGTCTAGGCCTGTTCTAAGGTTGTGGCATTGAGAATCGAGAATGAGGCGCTGTGAGCTCCGTGCTGTAGAGACGGTGCACAGACCCAGCACGGGGACCTGCCCGGCAGCGAACTCCGCTCTGACCCATGCTGGCACCTTGGCATGTCCTTCTCATCTCTGCTCACAAACAATGGAACCTGGAGGATGGCCAAGGTCGCCTGGCCCAGGGTCACCCCACTGAGACGGACACAGACTGTCCTCAGCCTGCGGCCGTCGGAGCAAGACCCAGGCACCAGCCGGTTTGTGACCAAGAGGGTGCTGGAGGGTCCCCAGGCTCTCCCGATGGGAGCGTCTCTGGTGGGGAAGAGCCTCTGTTTTCAGCTGTGACCCTCTTCTGTCCTGACTCCCTGCCCCACCCGTGACCCTCGCAGTGACAAAGTCTGGGGCCTCTCCTCGCCTGCCCTTACCCCAGGTGGGTGTTACTGGGCAGAGGGTGTCTCAGAGCCCGGGGAGCTGGGGCTCTGTGTGCCCCAGGAGCAGAGCGGCAGGTGGTGCGCCAGCCTTGTCCATCGGAGCCCTGCTGGGTCTGACCTCTCGTCTCCTCTCTCAGATACTCTGTTAACCAGAGGCGGTACTGGAGACCTCAGAAAGCTCCAAACCCTTCATCTTGCAGAGGGGATACCGGGGCCCAGACCTTCGTGGCTGCTGACTTACTTCCTGACTCCTAACTCGGGCCTCACGCCCTGCACCTTCTGCACGGCCAGACAGGCTCCTGAGGTTGGCCGGCCTG
>NW_006159525.1:2228571-2241017 GCF_000334495.1 Tupaia belangeri chinensis
GGGCGCGGCCCCCGCCTGTGGCAGGAGGCTGTGGGCCTCTTTGCGTGTGTTTCCACCTTTCTCCCAGGGCTTAATTGTAGCTTCCTGGATATGCTCGGCCTTAAAGTGCCTTTAAAAAAAGCCTCGGTTCTCCCTGACTTCATCTTCCTGTCGCCGGGGACGTCGGCGATGCTGGGGAATTCGGTAGAAAACCTGGGCCTTCCCTGCTGCTGTGGGGGAGAGCCTGGGCTTGGCTGGGCCCTCCTGACCTGGGCTCAGGGGGTGCTGCCTGGCTCCCCTGCCTGCTGTTTGCCACTCCCCTGCCTCCAGGGTGCCTGTGCCTCTCCTGGTGCTGGCTGCAGCCTCACCAGCCCACCAGCCCAGGCCTGCTCGCCCCTCACCTCCTCGCCCTGCCGCTCGCTCTTCTCGCCACCCGGCCTGATACAGTGCAGAACAGGCAGGGCTTCCCATGCCCACCCCCTCTGTTTTCTAAAGAGCAGCAGTGGGGAAGAGCAGAGTAGGGAGAGGGTCTTCTGGAACCCTCGGCAAGACCAGGTCACCTCCACCCCTACTTAAAGGTCTTCTGGGCCTCCTGGCCGCCATGGCTGAGTCCGGCCCGGTCTCTGTGGCTGTGCCCACCACGTCCTGCGCTTTTCCTTCCCTCTGCCCGGGTACTTTTCCCTGCCCTCTTGGCTGGGTTAGCCCTGTTGATCGTCCGACTCCTTGGGGACACTTCAGAGGAGCCCTCCCTGCATACCCGCAGCCGAGTCTAGTCCTTTTCTTTTCGTTTGCGTATTTTTTAAGTGTACGCATTTCTTCCATGAGCCAGAGAAAGTGGGAAGGAGAGAGCACGGACCGCATGCGTGTCTCAACGCTGTGATCCACACCTGCTGAGCCAGCCCTGGCTCATGGCACGTCCAGGGCAATCTCTGGACTTGAACCACACCCCCCGGAGTGCATGTTTTACTGCTGGGCCACCGTCTGGCCCCACAGTCCTTGTGTTTTGGTCTTGCTCACCCCAAGGACTGCTGTACCGCTGCCGAGGGTTAGCTGCCCTCCCTGGGTGATGCACTCCCAGTCTCTGGACAGAGCCCATCTCTGACGGCCGTCATAGCTCCAGATCCTCACGGAGCTCTGGGCTAGGGGTGTCCCCACGTGGATTTCTGAAACGAGACGGTGCTAGCCCTTCCAGCTGCAGTAATATCTGCCTACCTCCCTGGAGGTCATGGATGTCCGACGGCCTTGCTGAGCAGAGCTAGTGTTCACAGGACACGTCCCGTCTGGTGGCTCGGGGAGAACCTCTACCCTGGCCTTCCAGCCTTGTTCCTGGAATGCGGGTCTCGGCCGGAGTGGCTCTGACCCTGCTGTCATGCTGGGTCTCCCTCGTGAGCCTCCTGCCTCCCCTGTGCGTGTGAGGATGTGTGTGGTTATAGGGGCCCACCAGGATTGTCCGGGTGGTCTGCCTTTCTCAGAAATACTGTATTTGGTCACGTGGACAAGTCTTTTTCTGAGTGAGGTCGCAGGCTCGCTGGTCCTGAGGATTAGGACCCGTCTATCTCTGAGGGGTGTTACTCTGACGACCACATGCTCTGAGGTTCGTTTTCCTTTCTTTGAGGGTGGGGCCAGTTGGCACCAGGCCAGCCGTGTCTGCTAACCTTGGCATGGGATTCCTGGCTGAGGTCACTGGTGTGAATGGCTGGGTGTGCTTGCTGGAGTCCCTGCCTGAGGCCTGCCGCTTTCTGCTGAGGGCGCTTTCTTTCTTTTTTTTTTTTGCTATAGGGCGTGTGTGCTCACCAGAAAGACAGAGAAATAGAAAGTGAGAAATCACCCCCCAGGGGGCATGGCCATGCCACAATCCCTTCTCCTCCATTCTCCTCTCGGGATCTTGGGCCCGCATTGCACATGCACCCAAGCGTGAGTTTAAGCCACCAGGTCCGGGACTTGAACCACGGTCGGCTACATGGGAGTTCAGTGACATAGCCATCATGCTAACTGCTGGTCCCAAGGGCTCTTTCTTGACTTCTCTGCCTCCCCCTGCCCCTCAGATGCCTCATGTATTACATGGGAGTCGAGAATGAGCCTGCCTTGTCTGGGGAGGAGAACTGGGGGGAGAGAGAGTGTCCCTCGAGAGCGCAGTGCACATCAGTACCCAAGATGTGGCGCTGCAGTGCTGAGGCCCCTGGCTCCCAGCCAGGCTTCCCCGGAGACCTCGTGAGATTCCAGATGTGGCCCTGCTACCTCAGCTTCCACCTGCTTTTCACCTGGAGGTCAGCCGTGTCTGGGGCCTAGGGAGTCAAGCTGGGTCACAGTCTGTGATGGTGAGCGTGGTCTCGTCTCACCACCTAGAGCACAGCTCAGGAGCCGCTGTACACCGATGGAAACTGGTCTGCAGAGCTCAAATGGCCACACCTGCAGTAGGATTGCAAGGCCCTGTCTGTCCTCACCCTGGACGGCTGGGTCCACTGGGGAGGCGGAAGCAGGTGTATTCCCCACAGCCCTGATGCAGGGTTCTAAGATGGGATTTGGGCTGTCCCAGGTGGTGATGCCACGTGACTGGGGGGGGGCTGCTTCTGATCCTAGCACTCCAGGGCCAGAGGAACCCTCAGACTTGTCAGTGCCGCTCCATGGGCTGGTCTCAGGGCTGTCTTCCCTGGCACTGTTTGCAGAGTTAAGGTCTGTGAGACCCTGGTCCCGAGGAGTTGCAGCCTGCCTCCCACACGGGCTCTTCCCCTCTGGGAGTGGGTTGTGCGTGAAAGCCCTTGAGGATCAGAGTCCCTAAATAGCCTCTGAGTGGCCAGACTGCAAAAAGAGGCCTTGCCACCTTCCCACATTGGAGATTTTAAAATAGCCACATTTCCGTCGCGACAGCTGTCCTAGGTGGGCTGAGAGACGCCGGAAACTACCGTTGTGTGTCTGTGGTTCCTCCTGCCACCCTCCAGGATGAGATGTCAGCCAGCTCCCATGGGTGTCCCCGGGAGGAGGCACCCACAAGCCCCAGCCACATGCTCCCCCCCGGCTGGTAGTTACATTTTAACACCCCTCGGCAATGTGGAGCTGGGGTCACCGCAGCTCACGCCTTACCAAGCAGGTTTCGGGAAACCTGCTCTCCAGAAGGGAGAAGGGGACCTCCTGGGTCTTGCCGCTATGTCTAATCAGAAGGGGCACGAGGAAGCAGAAGGAGGTTATGTTCAGAGTCAAAGACGGGTCTGTACCCGGCTCCACTGCCTCCGTAAGTTCGGGGGTGTGCAGACCTGTTCACACCCACGAGGGTTCATTCCGCAGGCTGAGGGGGACTTGGAAATAAGCTGCCCCCCCACTCCATACTGACCCAGCTTCGGCGAACTAGGGGCTGCTTGCTGCAGTGAGTTGACGTTGCTGTGCAGCTGTCAGACTGAAGGGGTGACGTCCCTCCAAGTCGCTGCTGCTGAGACTCCAGGGACATGTGTGGGAGGGCAGGTGAGCCTTCGAACATCCTCTGCCTGCTGGCATCATGCTCTGTATTTGGAGCTTATCCAGTTAAGAAATGTAGCTTGATTGGTTGATTGCCAGAGGATATGTGTGCTTGCCAGAGAGCGAGAGAGAGAGAGGCACGAGGAAGCAGAAGGAGGTTATGTTCAGAGTCAAAGACGGGTCTGTACCCGGCTCCACTGCCTCCGTAAGTTCGGGGGTGTGCAGACCTGTTCACACCCACGAGGGTTCATTCCGCAGGCTGAGGGGGACTTGGAAATAAGCTGCCCCCCCACTCCATACTGACCCAGCTTCGGCGAACTAGGGGCTGCTTGCTGCAGTGAGTTGACGTTGCTGTGCAGCTGTCAGACTGAAGGGGTGACGTCCCTCCAAGTCGCTGCTGCTGAGACTCCAGGGACATGTGTGGGAGGGCAGGTGAGCCTTCGAACATCCTCTGCCTGCTGGCATCATGCTCTGTATTTGGAGCTTATCCAGTTAAGAAATGTAGCTTGATTGGTTGATTGCCAGAGGATATGTGTGCTTGCCAGAGAGCGAGAGAGAGAGAGCGAGCGAGAGAGAGAGAGCGCGAGCGAGAGAAAGAGAGCGAGCGAGAGAAAGAGAGCGAGTGAGAGAAAGAGAGCGAGCAAGCAGCCCTCAGTGGAGCCTTGCCACCTGGTCACGCCCTTCTCCTCTGTTTCTCCTTCCAGTCAGGATCGCCGGCAGGCATGCACCCATACCCAGTGTGTTTTTCAAACTGCTAGGACCAGGATTTGAACCGAAGCTGGCCATGTGGGATCTGGCTTCCTGTGCACAGCACTTAACTGCTGAGTTTTGGGGCCGGCCCTGGCTTCTTTAAGTACAATTCAGATACCAGACTATTCACCCATTTAAAGTGTACAATCCTGCAGCTTTTAGCACATTCCGAGCTGTGCAACTAACACTACCACCTAACGTCAGGACGTTTTCATCTCCTCAAAGGAAATGCCATACCCTGTAGCAGTCAGCCCCTTTCCCCCTACTCCCTAGCTGTTGACAGTCATGCAGTATTTGCTGTCTCTATGAAGCTGCTATCTCTGGACCTTTCACACCGTGTGGTCTTCTGTGCCTGGCCTGTTTTACTGAGTTCACTTCCCTGTTGTGTGTATCAGCACTCCCTTCCTTTTTATCGCCAAACAATGCTCCCTTGTGTGGATTTATCATATTCTGTTCATTCATTCGTCCGTCGGTGGACACGGGGCAGTTCGTACTTTCTGGCTATTGCGAATGCTGCTGCTGCGAATGTCGGTGTATGGACGTTGTGTGGGCGTCTGGTTGCGTTTCTGCAGTCGTGGTAAGTCTGCGTTGAAACAGTGTGACTGTTGTTTGGGTTGTCTGTCTCTGAAACTAACCACCCACGTGTAGTGGTTTAAAATAACAATCATTTTATTGCTCAGGAATCTGGGCAGGGCTTAGCAGGGTGGTTCTTCTCCTCTACAGTCTGCTGAGGTCACTGATGAAGAAGCTAGAGGCGTGGCTGGGACTGGAAAGCCCAGATGGTGCCTCACCTGGGAGCTGGTTTGCTTTCCCTTTCTCCCTCCCTTCACAAAACCTCAGCCTCCATATTCTGTCTCCCTCCCCTCCATGTGATCTCTGTCTCAGCAGAATAGTCAGGTTTCTTGATTCAGTGGCTAGCTTCCAAGAGAACAAAAACCGAAGCAGCCAGGTCTGCAGTCCTAGCTCTGGACCTGGAAAGGCCACCTTCCACTGGATTCAGCTGGTCACAGCAGGCACACGATCCGTCTGGACTTCAGAGATGAGGAACAGAGTCCCCAGCATTATGGGGGAGCAGCCTGTGGGTAGGGAGACGGGAGGGCCCGTTGGCACCACAATGGCAGAAGATACAGCCCGACTCAAACACGCGCGTCCGATGATTCCAGAGTCAGAGGTGAACATCTGAATACATATGTAGTCTCTGGACTGGAGAAATCCCAGCGAGCCCCGTCACTTCTGGGCCAAGACACATAAACCCTTCTCCTCAAATGTCCTACCGTTGAGCAGGCAATAGACACCAAATTGACCCTGTGGTAACCAAACTCTGCAGGAGCTCTGGGAGTTTGTTGCTAGACCAGTCCTGACTTGACTCTGCCCTGTCGTTGAAGAAGATGCCATTATCCCCGTTTTACGGAAGAGAAAACCGAGATTCAGAGATGAGCTGGTTCGGGTCGGCCAGCCTGTTACTTAGTGGTTAAGGAGCCGGATCCCACGTGGTCGACCGCACTTGGAATCTTGGCCCCGTCAAGGGTGTGTGCGTGCCCGTATCCCTCCAGGGTGTAGAAATAGGGGAGTGGGGATGGCGGAGTGACCATGCCCAGTTGGGGGTGGTGCCGTCTGTCTCTGGGGAATGTGCATGCCCTATGGTATTTGAAAATCAATCAATAAAATAGAAGTTAAAAGAGAAGTTGGCTGGCTTGACCTCTCTGGTTTCTCATCCCCTGCTCTCCGGTTCTCATCGCCCTCCGGGACTTCCTCTGCTCCACGCAGTGTCATGGTGAGAACACGCCTCCCACAGGGTTCAACACCTTCCTGTGTCTGTCTTGTCCCCCAGTGAGACTGGTTTAATGAGGTGACAGGACTTGGATACTCAAATTCCTCAGCCCAGTTTCCTGAGCCGTGCCTTGCTCTCACCACATCCGAGGTCTGCTCTTATGGATAACTGGCCTCGCCCCTCTGGCCCTCACCCCCTTATCTGTGAAGTGGAGCCATAGCTTACCATGACAGGGCTGGGGGAGACTCGGAGATCGGGTGCCTGGAAAGCACCTGGGTTTTCAGCAGCGGCAAAGGGGAGAGTGCGTGGAGTTTGCTGGGGCCCTGAGCCCTGAGCCTTCCTACCTGGGCTGGGTCAGGAGGCCATTGTGTTCATGGCCAATAAAAATGTCACAGAGGCTCATGGGTGCTGTCCTGCTTGTAAGGACCCGTGTCCTTAGATGCTTGAGGGAGCCATTGTGTGTGTGTGTGTGTGTGTGTGTACGTGTGCACACACATGGGTCATGATCCTTCTGCCTCAGTTTCCGAAGTGGCTGGGATTACAGGCAAGCTCTATCACACCCAGCCCTTTTGGTGGGCCAGGAATTGAACCCCGGCCTCCCATGTGGCCTTAACCCATAAACAGCAGTGTCGGGCACATGCTGCCACAACCAGGTCCCTTGCCTTTCTCATGGAATCCAACCTGAGCCTGCGCTGTCAGTTTAGAAGCAAAGCCAGGTTAACACCTCACACTGCACCCCCTCAGCAAGGCTCCCCTCCCGCAGTGCCTGCAGCTGAGGGCCGGACTCACCCTAGCACCCAGGACCGACAGCTGGCTGTGGCCTGGGGGAGGGGAGGCACTGCATTCCCGCTGAGTCACAGATGAGTCAGTGCTGGCCTGCAGCTCTGGCCCTGGGTGTCCTGCCCGTAAGCATGCTGGGTATGGTTAGGCAGTGTGCTGTTTGAAGCTCCATCTGTTCCCTTGGTTACCATTCATTGTTTTACTGTCCGTCAGGGCCTGCCCAAATAGCTGGTTATATTTCCCTGCAAATAACAGTTTTCCAGCAAAATCACCACCCAGGTTTGTGCCTTCCATGCTGTGGTGTGGGTGTTCACACAGGGGCTCCGAGAGCCCGACCGGGAGAAATTGTTTGGATTTGGAGTGGTGTCTCCTCTCATCTGCTGATTCTTGAGGACAGTGAACTGGTTCCCTGACAATCCTGGTAGCTTTCCAGGCCAGGAAAGTCGTCACCGCGAATGGGAACCAGGGCGGCAGGAAGAGTGTGCTTCACTCTGACATGCGAGTGGACTTCCCCAAGCCAGAGCTGGAGCCACCCCGAACAGCCCTGGGAAGAACTAGGAGGAAATGGGCCCTGAGACGCCGTCTCATTACTTTAATTCAGTTTGGACGTGAAAGTCAAACTTAGGGTCTTCAGAATCCTTTGGGGACTCTAAAAGGACTTATTTCTGTAATCTCCGTGTTAGGCAGAGGAATGAGTTTCTTACGGGCCTGAAGGGACTTTGGTTTGGCTGGCGAGGCGGTGGTGTGTTGTCCTGCATTGTGGCTAGGTTTTATGGGCAGTAAGACCAGAAGTCACAACCAGTCAGTGGCGTGGTGGTTAAAGCAGCTGGATTCCATATAGCTGACCATGCGGTTCGAGGCCCTAGCCTGAAAAAGCATGTCGGGTGCATGTGTGCGCCCAGGACCCATGACCATCTCTCGCGGGGGCTCTCTGTCTCTCAGTGTGTGTCTTTCTGCAAGTGCACATACCCTCTGGTGAAAAAAACAAACAAGAAAACCCAGAAGTCATAGATGTCAGCTCATTCTAGGTAGCATGGGACTGCCGTGCTGAAAGTCACACAGTGGCCACGGGTTCAGATCCCCGGCCCAGTCCACCTAAAATAGGCTGGGTATGTTGGCACACATCCAAGTCCCTAACAAGCTGGAGGGCTGGAACATGCAATGACCAGGCTCTGAGAGGTAGCCTCTCTCTCTTTCACATGCATGCACTCTTACCATGAATTAAAAAGTAAATATACTTTTTTTTTTTTAAAGAAAGAAGTCATGTAGCACTAGCTTTACATAATCGCCCTGCTCTATTCGTGTTGCTCTAAGGAACGCCTGAGATGGGGTCATCCATCAATGACAGAGATTTATATCTCACAGTTCTAGGGGCTGGAAGATGCCAGATGCCCACAGGGTCGGGGCGGTGAAGGCAGCTCTGTACTTTGAGAGGGACCTCACCGCCGTGTCCTCATGTGGTGGAAGGTAGACTGTCACAAGGACCCAAGCCCTGTTAGAAAGGTGCTGATCCACTGATAAGGGCAGAGCCCTCGTGGCCTGATTGCCTCTTAATACCGCTGCGTCGCGGCTTAAACTCCAGCCTGAGTTTTTGGAAGGATGAAACGCTCAAACCCCAGCCCGGCAGCGTCCTGGCTGGATGGCCTTGGGCAAGTCACAGAATTACCAGGCATTGAATGGGGACACAGCTGCACAACTTCGGGGTGTGAACACTGAACAAGGTCACGCCTGGCACGCGGTGAAATCCATCGCTGTCCCCTTCTGCTCCCGGGGCACCTCCAGCAACATAGAGGCCATGAACTCCTGCCTTCCAAGGTGTGTGCCCCCTCCCATCATGGCTACTGAGATTCTCAGTCCTGTGAACCCACTTGAGAAGGATGGTTGGGCTTCCTCCTGCCTCCCCACCCCACGGGACTTCTCCAGCTGTTGGGGTGGCTGAGCTGTGCCCCAGCTGACCGGCGCCTATGTCTTCTCTCACAGGGAGTCGGACCTCTTCCTGCTTGACAGTCGCACGCTCTGGGCCTCGGAGGAGGGCTGGCTGGTCTTTGACATCACCGCTACCAGCAACCACTGGGTAGTCAACCCGCGGCACAACCTGGGCCTGCAGCTCTCGGTGGAGACACTGGACGGTAAGTCCCTGGCCACCACCATGGCCGTGGCCAGTTCGAACGGGGCCAGTATCTCTGGGCTTCAGGAGGGTTGCAGCAGGCCGCGTGTCCCTCTCTGTCAAGAGCAGGCTTCCCCTACCCCAGCAAGAACCCAGGGTCCAGCCTTTTGGTCCAAACCAAAAACAGCCCCTGTCTTCCTTGAAGATCCAAAGGCTGGCCACTGCCATGCTCAAAGGGTGGTCCCATCAGCAGGGGTGGCAGCCCACTTGTTACAGACGCAGGATCTTGGGCCCACCTCGGACCTGCCACATCAGAACCTGCTCTCTAACTAGCATCCTGATGTCGCCCCTCAGGACACGGGGCATTCCGGGCCGCCTGGCGTGCTGGCCTCTTGCCCGCCTGATTGGAATGGCATCTCCCAGCTGTAACACCAGAGGTCTCCGACATTGCCACATGTCCCCGTGGGGAGCCCCTGTCCTGGTACAAGCATTTGTCCCAGTCCCAGCGTGTCCGAGTGTGGTGCCAGTCCCAGCTTCTTGGAGAATCCGCTGTTCACCCTCCAGCCCCTTTCCCTCCCCACTACCCTGTGCCTCCTTCGAGAATGGCCAGCCGGAAGAGGAGTGGGGAGCGGGGAGTGGGTCCCACCGTGCCAATCTCGCCTTCCCCACAGCGTGTTTCTACTTTAGTAGATGTGGTTTCTGGGTGTGTAGCTTCTTCAAGTTTTAAGAAAAAATTCAAAAAAAAATTTTTTTGAGTAGGTAATGGAGGCCCATGCCCCCAAGTCAGCTCTAGGGAAGTGTGTAACAGTGAATGGTTTCCCTCTGACCTCCTCCCGTAGCACCGAGTTCCACTTCCCAGAGGTTACTGCTGTTTCCGTTGATTGAGTGTCTTATCTGAGTTTTGAAGCAATTCCATGTAGATTCTGCTTTCCTTCATCGTTTCCTCCCACAGAGGTGGCAGATCACCTTGGGGACTATTCAGCACGTGGTAGGGGGCCCGGGCCACTGAGCTGTTACGAGGCTTAAGGAGCTAATATGGGAAGAATTTTAAAAATAGAGCCTTATCCTGCATAGGAACCTCCTGGGCCTCTTGCTAAAATGCAGGTTCTGGTTCTGAAGCTCCGGGGGAGAGGGGAGCCTGCATTTCCAAATGGCCGACGCAGAGTTGGTGGTCCCTGGGCCACGCTGGGAAGAGCGAAGGCTTAGAACAGTCCCTGGCTGTCGATCCCATGCCCTAAATGAGAGCTACTGTCATTGCCACCAAAAGGACATACCTAGTTCCCCAGGGCGGACACCTAGGGTCTCCTATCTTTTGCTCTTAAGAACAGGGCTGCAGTAGACAACTCGGTGCTCTTCCAGTTTTCTGCGTAGATGTGGCTGGAGGAGAAATCCCTGCCAGCAAGCTCGTCCATTTGTAACTTAGATCGATGCTGTCTTCCTGCCCCCTTCAGAGGCTGTCCCGTTTGCATCCCCTCCGGCCAGCCAGACGTGAAGGCCCCTGGTCCCCTTCTTTGCCAGGTCAGGGTCTCGGACTTGCCCATCTCTGCTAACCCACTAGGTGGCCAGTGGCATCTTGTGGCTCGCCCGTGCTTGTCCCTTGTTCTGTGCTGGGTAGCGCGTTTTCACACTGTGTGTTTGGGCCCTCGGCAGGTCATTGATCTTTTTGGATTTGGGCTCTTTGTACCTTGAGCAGCTAACATTTTCCAGGTTTTAGTTTCTTTCTACTCTGCGGCTGCTGGATTTCTCTGTCAGGGCCAGGCAGCTCCACTTGGTAACCTTGTCCTGGTCCTGACTGAGTGCCGCTTCCTTCGGCCACTGCTTCGGCCGGGAGCGTGGGACTTGGGGACACGAGCCCCCCATCTCTCGTCCCCAGCTCAGAGCCATGGCAGCGTGGGGAGCAGGACTGAGGGCCATACTTTGAAGGCCAGAAGAAGGAGACCCCTCCTCCCCAGGCCATCCAGAACATCCCCTCTGCCCGAATTTCAGAAAACCAGAACAACTCCGCTAAAGCCCCGTGTTGTGTGGACAGGCACGGAATCTAGGACAGGCTCTTGTTCCGGCTTTCTCTGGATGATCCCCGCCGCCCTATTTCGTGTCCCCTTTCCATTCTCTGAGACATTAGGGCATTCTAGGGAGTCCTGGAGCTTCCCTGGCCCTGCATCAAGGGTAGGCAGCGGTACCCGCCGCCCGAGCTCACCTGCAGCCTGCTTTCTGTGGCCTGTGAGCCGGAACAGGTCTCACGGTTTTAGATGGTTGAGAAAAATCAAAAGAATAATGTTTTGTGACACATCAAACTATGTGAAATTCACATTTCAGTGGCACGAGTGGCTTGTCGTTGGCACGTGGACACGCTCGTGTGTGTGCTTGGTTCTGGCCGCCTTTGTGTGCCCACAGCTTGGGACGCAGTCGTAGCAGAGCCCCTCTGGCACTCCCAGCTGAAAGTGCTCATGATTTTCAGAAATATTTACAGGAGAAGCGTGTGATCCCAGCTCTCTGCCCGCAGTCCTCAGGCTGTGCTCCGTGCCGTGGCATTGGGTCTCCCAGGGAAAAGGAAAGGGTTGGTAGCCAGTTACACGTGGGCCGTGCTGGGCTGGATAAACTAACAGGCTTCTCTGCGGACTTAGTAGGGCCTTTATTTACTGCCGCTGATGTCTGTTGGGACTCTCTGGAAGGAGGATACTGTGTAGACGGGTTCTGAAGTTATCTGGCAGCAGAATCCTTTCCCCTCCAAGCCCTCGTGGAACACGCAGGATGAAGTGAAGACAGCGTGAGGCTGAGGCCCTCCTCAGAGACGTCAACTAGCCCTCCGACTCGGCCCCACTGTTGTGCTCGGTGTCCCACCTCCCCCTGGCCTCTACAGTGATGCTTACCCCTCCTAGTCCCAGGCCTGCCTCTCCCCAACGCCCCCAAAAGTCTTTGCATCTCTTTTCCTCCAGTTTCTCTCCTCCCCAGACTCGGGAGAAGAGCTCGCAACTCCCCAGGTGGCACAGCTGAGGTCAGAGCTTGGGTTCGGGAGCTGGACTCCCCAGGTTCAAATACTAGCCCTGCCATTTCCAGCCTTGTGACCCAGGGTGAGTCACTTAATGTCCCTCATCTGGAAAATGGGGTTAATTGTGGTTTCCACCTCCCAGGGCTGTGGTGGGGATTTAGATGAGCTCATGCGGGAGAGAAGAGGTGTGTAGCTGCCCGACGTGGGCCGCTCCCGAGGAGGAGTGCTTGGCGCTGTCAAGCCCAGTAGTCGCAGTCACCGAGGAGGTGGCTGTCCTGTGACACCCCCATGGCTGGCAGGACTCCTGAGAGCCCAGGAGCTCATAGAGGCCCTCTAGCCCTTGTCGTGGCTGCCGGAGTCAGCCAGGACCAGGGCTGTGCCTGACTCCCGCAGGGTCGGGGACTGGCGTGGTACCAGGGGCTGTGGGCTCCCGGCAGTGAGCTGGGTGTCATTGCCCGGGTCTGGGCAGGCCCCAGACTGTCGGGGGGGGGGCAGGATGCACAGTCGCCAGCTGGTGGGGCGGCGTTTTGGACCTCACGGGGATGAGGTAAAGAGTGAGCTGGCGCAGCTGGGTGCAGCCGGGCCCTCGGACCCAGCTGAGGCTCTGTCCCCTGCCTCGG
>NW_006159525.1:2241806-2251517 GCF_000334495.1 Tupaia belangeri chinensis
TGTGGGGGGGGGGGGCAGGATGCACAGTCGCCAGCTGGTGGGGCGGCGTTTTGGACCTCACGGGGATGAGGTAAAGAGTGAGCTGGCGCAGCTGGGTGCAGCCGGGCCCTCGGACACAGCTGAGGCTCTGTCCCCTGCCTCGGTGGCTGTCGAGCAGGGCGTCTGCAGACCCCCTGGAGGGCACAGGTCCACACAGGTGCCTGGGCCCCCAGACCCACTGGTGGCAAATCCAATGGGTCAAGAAATATATCTTTTTCATGAAGTTCCGGGGGACCCTGGGACCTGACGAGTGACAGTGCTCTGAGAGGTCCTGCCTGATGTTGGGGCACTGTTCTGGCAGGGTGGTGCCTGCCTCCACTCAGCCATGGGGCCAGCCCTCGCCTGGTTAGGTTCCTACATGGGGCATAGCAGCAGCCTTGTGCGCCGGACAGTGGCAGGCCCTGAGCTGGCTGGAGAGTGGCCTGGGCCCCCCCCTGGGAGCACCCTGAGAAGCCAGCTCCCAGGGTAGCAACATCCGCACCCAGACCTCATCTGGGCAGGGAGCAGACAGGCACCTAGTCCTTGCCCTGACCCTAGACGGCATCTCGTGGCCCCCAGCCTCCCCTGAGTGGGGATGGACAGCTCCTGGGGGCAGGGCCCTCCGTCTCCTCGCTCACCGGCTCCCATGCTGGGTAGCACAGGCACCATGCGCCCTCTTTCAGAGATTCTGCTTGCCCGCGGCCCCAAATCCAAAGCTCATAGACAGTGCAGTCACATCCCCTCTGCCTGCTGTGCGCCGTGCCTCTCCTAGACCACCCAGGAAGCCAGCTCTGTTCCCTCTTCCTCCCAGCTGGGGTCCCTGTTAGTCACCGGCAGCAGCGGCAGGCCAGCTTGCCACAGAGTGGGGGTGGCAGGGGTGTCTGTAAACTCCCGGGCACCTGCAGCTCATCTGGAGGCAACAGGCGGTCTCCTCCCAGCAGGGCGGGACAGATGTGGCAGGAATGAGGCTGGCATCTGTTTGTCTTTTCCTTTGTACAAAAGAGAGGCAGCCCTGCCCCCAGCCCCACCTCTGCACTTCCTCCTGGGGCTGGCCAAGTCCTGCACTCCAGCTGGTGGCTGGTGCCAGGGACTCCAAGATGCTCAGGACAGTGGGAGAGGAGGAGAGGTCCCCTGAGCAGGGCAGCCCTGCGGCTCTGGGGTCCTCCCAGTGAGCCCGGCGTGAGCTGTAAGTAGTCCCGGGCCCGAGCTCCAGCCCTCTGCACCTGCTAGAGGCGAGAGGGGTGAGCCGCCCTGCACTGGCCTCAGAGCCGGTCAGGTCAGATCACCGTCCCTTTGGGCCGCCTTTCTGGGGTCTCCACAGCCTGTCCAACCTCACAGTGCTCTGCTCCTGCATCTGCCCTATGAACATAAAGTCATCCCCATCCTCCAGGTGGCAGAGGGAGAAAAGGGTGAGTTCAGGGAACATGCAGATCCTTGTGCCTGGCCCTGCCCACGCTTGTGAGTGTTTGCTGCTCTTACTGCTCTCGCTGCCGTTGTTGGCTCGTTCCTCACGATCACACTGTCCGGAGAGCGCAGCGTGGTTTTCACCATTTCACGGTTGAAAGACCAAAGCGGAAGAAGTTGAACATTTAACTGAAGTCATGCGGCTCTGGGGGAACCTGGGCCTTGAGCGAGGTTCTGTCTCTGCTCCCCCTGCTCTTTGCTGGAAAATCTTCTAAAGAATGTGGTCACCAGGGGCCAGACCTGGGCTGCGTGTGGGAGGGGCACACCCTGCTGGCTATGGAGCCCGGGGCCTGCTGAGTCTGGCCTGGGAAGGACCAGTGAATCTAGGCTTCCTGAAGAGTGATAGGGGTAGCTCCCTCCTCAGAAGTGGCTGGGTCGCATTTGACTTTGGAAGGCTCCTCTCCCCATTGAAAAGAGTGCTTGCAAGTATCTAAAGACAGACATGGTCCCGGCCGGCTGAAAAATGAAAACATTTCCTCTGATACTGGAAGTCTGCTTCATTGTCTGATTTAAGACATTAGCGCATTTTCACAGGCCCCGAAAACTCCGGGGTCACCCCAGACTGGGCAGCAGGGCTGAACTCACCCGCCACCTGCACCTGGCCATCAGACCAGCTGCCACAGCAGCAGCCTCTTCACCTACATCAGAAGCACGTTCAGCAAACAGTCGTGTGCACCTGCGGTGCGCCATGGACGGCTGCAGGCCCTGGGTGCAGCCGGAGTATGACAAAGGCTTTGCTGTCCGGTGAGCGGGCCACTGCGTTCGGCAGGCCCGGGTGAGCTGTGAAGTGGGCTCTTTGGTTCTGAGGCTGGTTTGGAGGGGCTCCCTGCTGCTCCATGGATCAGTGCTCCGTTTTCTGGGGCAGCCTTCCACCCCGTGGCCTGCTGTAGGGAGACGAGGACTGCGTCGTCCTTATAGATGTGGCTCCGCCTGGTCATTTGTCATCAGAAGGAGGACGTCAGCATCTTGACCTGGCTCGTGGTGGTGGTTAAAGTGTTGGACTCCCACATGGCCGACCACAGTTCAAGTCCCAGACCTGGTGGCTTGAAACTCACGCCAGTCATGTGTGCACAGGTGCCCAAAATCCCAGAAGGAGAATGGGGAGAAGGGATTGCGGTGTAACCATTCCCCTGGGGGGTGATTTCTCACTTTGCCTCTCTATCTCTGTATGGCAAGCACACATGCTCTATGGCAAATCACTGAGGGACTAGCAGTTAGCGTAATGGCTAGGTTGTCGGGCTCCCATGTAATTGACCACGGTTCAGGTCCTGGACCCGGTGGCTTAAACTCAGGCCGGGCACGTGTGTGTGCATGCCCAGGATCCTAAGAGGAGAACCTTTCTGGGGTCTCCACAGCCTGTCCAACCTCACAGTGCTCTGCTCCTGCATCTGCCCTATGAACATAAAGTCATCCCCATCCTCCAGGTGGCAGAGGGAGAAAAGGGTGAGTTCAGGGAACATGCAGATCCTTGTGCCTGGCCCTGCCCACGCTTGTGAGTGTTTGCTGCTCTTACTGCTCTCGCTGCCGTTGTTGGCTCGTTCCTCACGATCACACTGTCCGGAGAGCGCAGCGTGGTTTTCACCATTTCACGGTTGAAAGACCAAAGCGGAAGAAGTTGAACATTTAACTGAAGTCATGCGGCTCTGGGGGAACCTGGGCCTTGAGCGAGGTTCTGTCTCTGCTCCCCCTGCTCTTTGCTGGAAAATCTTCTAAAGAATGTGGTCACCAGGGGCCAGACCTGGGCTGCGTGTGGGAGGGGCACACCCTGCTGGCTATGGAGCCCGGGGCCTGCTGAGTCTGGCCTGGGAAGGACCAGTGAATCTAGGCTTCCTGAAGAGTGATAGGGGTAGCTCCCTCCTCAGAAGTGGCTGGGTCGCATTTGACTTTGGAAGGCTCCTCTCCCCATTGAAAAGAGTGCTTGCAAGTATCTAAAGACAGACATGGTCCCGGCCGGCTGAAAAATGAAAACATTTCCTCTGATACTGGAAGTCTGCTTCATTGTCTGATTTAAGACATTAGCGCATTTTCACAGGCCCCGAAAACTCCGGGGTCACCCCAGACTGGGCAGCAGGGCTGAACTCACCCGCCACCTGCACCTGGCCATCAGACCAGCTGCCACAGCAGCAGCCTCTTCACCTACATCAGAAGCACGTTCAGCAAACAGTCGTGTGCACCTGCGGTGCGCCATGGACGGCTGCAGGCCCTGGGTGCAGCCGGAGTATGACAAAGGCTTTGCTGTCCGGTGAGCGGGCCACTGCGTTCGGCAGGCCCGGGTGAGCTGTGAAGTGGGCTCTTTGGTTCTGAGGCTGGTTTGGAGGGGCTCCCTGCTGCTCCATGGATCAGTGCTCCGTTTTCTGGGGCAGCCTTCCACCCCGTGGCCTGCTGTAGGGAGACGAGGACTGCGTCGTCCTTATAGATGTGGCTCCGCCTGGTCATTTGTCATCAGAAGGAGGACGTCAGCATCTTGACCTGGCTCGTGGTGGTGGTTAAAGTGTTGGACTCCCACATGGCCGACCACAGTTCAAGTCCCAGACCTGGTGGCTTGAAACTCACGCCAGTCATGTGTGCACAGGTGCCCAAAATCCCAGAAGGAGAATGGGGAGAAGGGATTGCGGTGTAACCATTCCCCTGGGGGGTGATTTCTCACTTTGCCTCTCTATCTCTGTATGGCAAGCACACATGCTCTATGGCAAATCACTGAGGGACTAGCAGTTAGCGTAATGGCTAGGTTGTCGGGCTCCCATGTAATTGACCACGGTTCAGGTCCTGGACCCGGTGGCTTAAACTCAGGCCGGGCACGTGTGTGTGCATGCCCAGGATCCTAAGAGGAGAATGGAGGAGAAGGGATTGTGTTGTGGCCATCCCCCCCAAGGGGTGATTTCTCACTTTTTGTCTCTCTGTCTCTCTCTGTCTTTCTGGTGAGTGTGCATGCCCTATAGCAAAAACCTGTCAAAAAAAAAAATTAAAAATCTCTGAGGCTCAGAGGGCTGTGTCTCATCCTTGCCTCTGTGACCCAAGCAGACGACCTGGTGGCCACGTCTGCCCTGTGTCCACACCTCGTGGTTGGAGACCCATTTCCCCAGCGCCCACCAGCACTGGCTCTACGTCCGCAGCCCCAGGCCGGGCAGCTCCTCTACCTCCTGCCCACCTCTGCCCCTGGAAGTGGGCTGCGTGCCTTGGATGTCTGCGTGCGGAGAGCCCATGCTCTGCTCTAGGACACTGGGAGCACGTGTCCTGCTTCTGGAAATGCCAGGTTGGCTCAGCTGGGCTCCAGGGCGTTTACGGGATCCGTGTGTGCCGTGCCGTGGGTGCTCGGCTGTGGCAGAGGGGGAGGAAGGGGAGGTGAGCTCCTGACCTGCTGTGGACACCAAGGACGTGAGCAACCCGCCCGCAGCACAGCTGGCTCCTCCGCGATTGCTCCACATCCTGTTTGCCCAGAAGCCGGAGGGGGAAAGAAAGGGCCTGCTGACCCAGGGGCCAGCCTCGGCCTTCCAGGCTGGACCAGCGGCGGTGGCGAGGATGGAACCGGGTCACTGGGGCCAGGCAGATGTCGCAGTGTTAGCTCTGTTTTCACTTGTCACTTGGGCCTTGGTTCATCGAGAGAAGTGGCTGGAATTAATGTGTTTTCCACAATTAA
The DNA here is from genome assembly GCF_000334495.1 of Tupaia belangeri chinensis. NCBI lineage: Eukaryota > Metazoa > Chordata > Mammalia > Scandentia > Tupaiidae > Tupaia > Tupaia belangeri. The sequence goes on from NW_006159525.1 coordinate 2,246,926, forward strand.
TGAGGAACATTCTTGTGCTGGGGGCCTCCGAGGGGCAGCTGGTGGCCCGAGGCCTGGAACACAAAGAAGCCACAAGAAGCCAAGATGCCGCCCTCTCTGTGGGCGGGTCGCACCCACGAGGCCGCGTCTGTGCTCCCTGCCTGCTCTTGGACCTTTCCCAGGAGCTCTCCAGGCCCCCCCGGCTGGGTGTTCGGACTCTGCTCCCACCACCCGGGGTCTGCCTGTGGCACTGTGATGGCCCGAAGCCTCGGTCCTTGGCGTGCCTTCCCAGAGCCTCCATCTGCCCGGCTCACCTCCTGGAAGTCCCCCCTTTGTGCCTCGGGGAACCATCTGCCTCTGGAGGCCCACGGGTCCCCCACATGTGTCAGGCATCCTTTCAGAAACTGGGGGTCCTCTGCCCCAGCACCCACCTGGACTTACTGACAGAGGGTACAGCAGTGGCATGTGCAGATCCGAGTCAGCTGGACTGGGTGTGGCCACGGCCGCCCGCCCTTGCAGTGGACGCCTTCATGCTGTGACCTCGATTTCCTCATCCGTGGGCTGGGACCCCCGTCCCTGCCTCCAGCGGTCCCAGCGAGGAGCAGTGGGTGAACAGGCACCGGGCAAGTGCTCTGTCAATGGCAGCTCTTCATTTTCGCTGAGAACCAAGGATGGATAGAGCAGCCGGGCCAAGAATATCACATCCCAAGTAATGGGAATGCGCTCTTGCCCCGGCCACAGCGGTGGTTCACCAGCCTGGAGGGGAGAGGGCTGGCTGGAGAGGGGTCAGCGAATACCTTCTGTAACGTGGTGGAGCGGTGGAGCGTAGCCGTTTCAGGTGCTGAGGGTCAGACACTCGTTTCCATGACTACTTGATTCTGCCGTTTATGGGAAGGGCAGCCATAGACTGTGTGTACGCGGCTATGTTCCAATAAAACTTTATTGGAAAGCAGTCTTGGACCGGACAGTGTCCGCAGGCTGTAGCGTGCCGACCTTGGCCCCTGACCTTGGCCGCCTAGTCTATGTCGTATTTCACCGAGGCTCCTCACGGCCCAGTGGTGCCTCCATGTCCCCAAGCACAGAGGCAGGAGCACAGGGTGGGATAAAGGATGTTTCGCCTCCTCATGGCCCTGCCTTTTGGGAAGACATTCTGAGGAACCTGCAGCACCTTCCCCAAAATGAGCCGCAGGTCAGGCCAGGACGGTGTGATGGGCCCTTGGATGGAGGGGCCGTGGGTTCTGTGCCCAGCCTGCCTCACTTGGTTCTCCGAGGATCAGTCTTCTCCACTCAACCCTGGCTGTCAGGACAGGCCTGGCCGGACAGCTTCCCTAGGCCCTTCAGGTGAAGGAGTGGCAATTCATGAACAATGACACCTACAGCGTGCAAAGGGCTCTGGGAAATGGCCATCATGAAGGGCCGATCTTCCGCTTTCCCTGGAACCATGGAAGGGCAAGGTCACAAAGACCCGCTCAGGGACGTGTCTCAGGTGTGCACCGTCCCCCTACCCCATGCTGAGGCCACCGAAGCCCCTCACTGGGTGAACCGACAAGCTCACCGTGGGCTGCACTGCAGAGGGCTCTCAGCAGCCAGGAACGGAGAGGGGACGCAAGCTCTGGAAGAGTCTCAGAGACCGCCTGCGGCTTGAAATCAGCGGTGCAAAGGCTGCACCTGTCTGACTAGCCTAGCAATGCAAAGCTGGGGCCGCTGGTGGCAGGAAGGTTAAGGCAGCCGGATCCCACATGGCCGACTGCATTACGAGCCCTGGACCTGAGAAACACCGTGTGCGTGTGTGCCCAAAACCCTAACCGAGAACAGAGGAGAAGGGATTTCGGTATGGCCATCCCCACTGGGTAGGGGTGGTCTCGCTCTCTCCCATTCGCTGGCAAGCACATGCACCTTATAGTAAACTTAAAAAGAAATTTTAAAAAGCAAAGCTCTAAATAAATAAATAAATAAAAAGAAAGAGGAAAAAAAAAGCAAAGCTCTGGGAATTTTTGTTACTGGAGGCTAAGAGTCAGAAGAGTGCGCCCACAAAGCAGTTTCTCCGCTCTGGCTGTCTCGGCAGCAGGGCTGGAAGACTCCCTGCTGTGGACGGACCTGCCCTGTACATTGAGGGATGTTTAGCGGCTCCCCTGGCCTCTACTGACCCAATGCCAGTTGCAGCCGTCTAGTTACGACAACTGAAAATGTCTCCAGGCACCGTCGCATGTCCCTGGGGATCCGTCGCCCCTGGTTGAGAACCACCTAGGCAAACGCAGCACCAGAAGCGTCTGCAGCCCGACGAGCCGGGCTTACGTGCACCTCTTCGCGTGGTGACACAGATTCGCTGCCAGAAAAGGAGGCCGCTCTCCCGATGTTCGTTAAAAAATGCGTGCTTTAAAAAGTTTGTTTATTTCTGGGAACCAGCAGTTAGCATAATGGCTATGTCGCTGGACTCCCACGTAGTCGACCGCGGTTCACGTCCCGGACCTGGTGGCTTAAAACTCACGCCGGGCGCGTGTGCGTGCGTGCCCAAGATCCCGAGAGGAGAATGGAGGAGAAGGGATTGCGGCGTGGCCATCCTCCCTGGGGGGTGATTTCTCGCTTTCTGTCTCTCTGTCTGTCTGGCGAGCGCACGCGCCCTACAGTGAAAATCTCTCCCCCCCAAAAAAAAAAGTTTATTTCTATGAGCAAGAGAGAGAGATAGGAGTAGAGGCAGGACCCCCAGAGTCTTGATGTCACAGTTGGCCCGCAGCTTCAGCCAGCCCCTGCAGCACGTGTGCCCAGCTTATTCGGAGGTCTTGGACGTAAACCTAGAACCTTCCCCTGGGGTAAGCCTTGCAGACTGAGGGTTGCATTTTATTGCTTTGCCACATCAAAAAGCAAAAAAAGAAAGAAAGAAAGAAAGAAAACAAAACAAACAAATAAACAAAACCCAAACACCCCGCAGGGAGGCAAAGCCAGGAGTGCCCAAGAGGAAGTCTGAGATTCTGTCACCTCAGGCCAGACCACCCATGGGCCAGACCCTACTGTTCTCTCCACTGCACTGCAGGGGGCTCCGTTACAATTTAGCATCAGGAAAACCTCTCTGCCCCAAAGACAGGGAGCATGTCCGGGAGAGACAATACGAGATAACGAGATACTCAAACGTGAATTCCAGCCAAACCATCGCTGGTCACTTAGTTTCAGTCTGTCCCGATATTGCAAACATTATTCATTCATTTATCTGAAAGTCTAAATCAGCCTGGTTTCTTGGCTTTTAATTTACAAAATCTCACTGCTCTTGGGCAGACCTTTTTATTTAAAAAGTAGCAGCCCGCAGCTGGCATGTAGATCTTTATTGACTTTTGCCAGAGATACAAACATTATGGTTAAAATCCTGCCCGTGGCTCGTCTTCCGGCCTAGGTCAGCTGGTTCACCAGCTTCAAGCCCTAAGCCGATACATGCGGGCTGGCAGTGTGATGAGTCCTGGACGATACATACAAATACCCTAAGTAAATCATTGCAGGAGCTCGCCGAAGTGATTCCGTGTAACATCACACAGTGGAAAGCAGCCCGTCTCCCTCAGAATAACTTTTCTTGGCCCGCCCTCTTTTCCTGAATTGTTAGAGGGCCTGTGTGCTCACCAGAGAGAGCGAGAGACAGAGAAAGAGACACACACACACACACACACACCCCAGTGGGGCATGGTCGCATTGCAATCCCGTCTCCATCCCTCCACTCCGCTGGGTTTGGGGCTTACACGCACATGTGCCTGGCACACTTTCCAAGCCAGCCGGTCTGGGATTCAGACCGTGCTGTCAGCCATGTGAGATCCGCCTCCCTTAACCACTGGGTCACGGGGCAGGCCTCTTGGTCCTTCCCGAGGGTGTTGAAAACAGACGCCATGAAGTACCAAGCGCCTACGAGGCGTGTGCTTTGCATTTCTTTCTCTCAGGTGTAGTCGTGCTATCTCGTCCCATCCCCTCGCTTCGCGGCAGATCGCAGGGACTTCCCTCCTGTTGGCTCCCCAGAGCCTGGGCCTGCCTTGTTCCTGCCGCAGCCACAGAGCCCAGAGCAGTACCGGGCTTAGTCTCCATGATAGGGTTTTGCTAACTAAGTGAGCGAGCTGAGTTGGGCCCCGGCAGGAGCTTCCCGAGCACCTCCTTTGAGCCTCAGTCTGCCTCGGCTCGATACGGGGTTTCTTGCCACAGGTTTTGCAGTCTGAGCTCAATCGCTCTGCCTTAGCTTCGGCGCCGTCTCTCTGGCCTTCTTAGGGGGGATGTGCAGAGCCTGGCTCTGAACCAGGGTGCCTGTGCCATCCAGGGACCACCTGCAATGTCTGCTGCCATTTTTGGTTGTCACGGGTGGAGAGCTGCTGCTGGTTTCAGCAGGTAGAAGCCAGGGATGCTGCCGCCATCCTGCGGTGCCCAGGGCAGCCCCACCAGGCCACCGCTCCCCACCCTTGTCCCTGGTGCCATGGTGGGTGCTGCTTTCGCAAGGGCCTGGATGGCGAACATGCCGGGGGTTCAATGTGAGAGGCCCTGCCCACCCTGAGTCGCTGGCTATGGAGAAGGCTAGGACTGCAGATCTCCAGGGGAGACCGACCAGGGTGCCTGGGGGAGTGGGAGTGCGGGAGGGGACATGTCCCTGG
>NW_006159525.1:2251718-2270323 GCF_000334495.1 Tupaia belangeri chinensis
CTCTTCCCCACTCAGCATCTGGAATGGGCCCCTCATTGCACAATCCGGCCGCGTGGCCACTGCCTGAAGCTGCCCCCGGGGTCGCTGAGGCCCGGCCTGACTTGGCCCCTGCCTGCTCCTGGCATCATGTCCTTGCACCCTTGGCTCCCTCTCGCCCTTACTGCCCTCCTCGCTGTTCTGCAGACACACTTGCCACACGTGTGTTCCGGCCCTGGCAGTAGCCATGCGCTGTCGGGAAGCACTCACCCCCGACCAAGCCCCCCAGCCACAGCCTCCCTCCTCCTCGGTTCCTTCCTGGCCACCCTCAGACACTCCGGGCCCTCGCTGAGCAGCCCGAGGGACCTCACTCCTGCCCTTGCTGTCAGTCCCACCACCTGGCATTGAGTAAATGAATCCACAAACAAGCCAGGTGGGTGTTCAAGCCCAGGACGCAGGACACATTCATCGGAGAGGGTTAGGCCCAGGGGCTCCTCTGTGGCTGCGAGGCAGGGTCAGCGTGCGTTTCTCTGACGTGGGAGTATGTTCACAGTGTGTTATGCTCAAAGCAGACTTAAACAAAATAGCGTTGACGGCACAGTCTCAAGTACAGGCAGTTGCACCCACGTGTGTCTGCACGTCCGTGCGTGAAGGGCCAGTGTCCCAGCGCAGGCGAGCTTGACCTGACTCTGATGTCACTTCCTGAAATTCTGCCACTTCTGAACAGGTGCTCCTGCATTTTCGTTTTGCACCAAGGCCTGGGCATGGTCCCCCAGAGCGGCCCTGAGCAGGAGGCTCCGGAGGACACCTTTGTCTTGTCTGGCTGCCTTCCGTTTGCATCACCGGGTGTGTTTAGGACCCTTCACTCCAGGAAGTCCGGGAGAGCCCAGTGCAGTCATTCAGCCCAGGCTCTTCCAGATGACCTGTGGTCTTAATGTTGCCATTTCAAGAAAAGGACCCGCTGCTGGGACACACCATCTCTTCCCCACTCTGGGCAGTCTGTCTCAGCTTCGGCCTGGGGCCAACGAGGCTCTGAGCTCCCACACAGCCCTCCCACCATGCTGAGGAGCCGCTGCCCACCAGCTCTAAACCCGGACAGGTGGGGCAGCCTGGGAGGAAGGCTTGGGCATGTGAGCAGCATGGGGTATGCTGCTGTTGGCCGAGAACACAGGCTTTGCTGTTGACAGACCAGGGTTGGAATCCCGCCCCTGCCGCTGACCAGCTCCAGGGTCTTAATCCCTCAGATCAGTGTTTCTCTGTTGCGAAGTGAAGTTGCGGCGGGGCTGCGAGCACTCAGCCTGCCATCGGCCAGGGAGGCAGGGGTCCCGGAGAGCCCTGAGTGCCAGCACTGGTCGGCGCCCTCCCCAGTTAGTAATACCGCGGCCGTCCCTCCAGGCTGCGCCTCAGACGGTCCCCCACTGGCTTCTTTTCTTTTTCTTTTTCTTTTTCCTGCCAGAGAGCATGTGATACTCCAGAGAGAGGAAGAGAAAGGGAACCCCGTCAGGGCCTGGCATCCTGCAGTCCCTCCCCTCCACGTCTTCGTCCTATCGGGACCGTGGCAAGCACACATGTGCCTGGTGTGTGGCTGCTGAACGAGACTCCAGCTAGCCTGGGGCTAGCCCGGGTTTTTACTTTTTAAAAAATTGAGATAGGATCCACATAACATTGAACTGCATAATTTACCTTTTTTTGAGAGTTTCTTTTTTTGCTATAGGGTGTGTGCGCTCGCCAGAAAGACAGAGAGAGACAGAGAGACAGAAAGTGAGAAATCACCCCCCCAGGGGGGATGGTCACGCCGCAATCCCTTCTCCTCTACTCTCCTCTCGGGATCTTGGGCACGCATGCACACACGCCCGGCGTGAGTTTTAAGCCACCGGGTCCGGGACGCGAACCACGGTCGACTACTTGAGAGTCCAGCGACATAGCCCTTATGCTAACTGCTGGTCCTCTCTCCCCCTTTTTTTAAGAGAGATATTTTTGCTATAGGGTGCGCCTACTCACCAGAGAGACAAAGAGACAGAAAGCGAGAAGTCACCCCCGGGGGGATGGCCACGCCGCAGTCCCTTCTCCTCCTCCTCTTGAGATTCTGGGCATGCTCGCACACACTCCTGACCTGAGTTTTAAGCCTCCGGGTCCAGGACTCGAACTGCAGTCAACTACATGGGAGTCCAGCGACGTCACCATTACGCCGTGGTCACCATTGCGAAGTGTACAATTCAGTGATTGCTTTCTTCATTGATCATGTATTCTCATTGCCATGTGGCCCCTCCCAGAACCCCTCTGTCACCGGAAAGTGCTGGGCAGTCGCTCTCGACACCCCTCCCTCTCAGCCCTGGCAGCCAGGGATGGCTTTGTATTTCTGGGTATGTGCCTGTGGGGCGTGTGGCCTGTGGGCGTGTCCCCTGTGGGCGTGTCCCCTGTGGGCGTGTCTTCTACCGGATCCTGTGCCCTGTCTGGCTTCTGTCTTCAGCATGATCTCTGGAGGTTCCCCGTGAGTGATGGTGGCCCGCCGTCCGGATAGGCCACGTCCTGGCCACGTAGCCGTCCGCTGCTGGGCATGTGGGTTGCTCCTCTCTGGCGGTTACGGCCAGCTTGCCGTGAGCAGCTCAGACAGGCTTTCACGTGACCCATTTTCGGTTCTCTTTGCCTCGAGCCTACCAGTGGAGTTGTCGGGGCACGTGGCACCTGTGTGTGTGGCATGTTGGGGGACTGCCAGACTGGGTCCCCTGTTGCCATGCTGTGTTGGGGGTGAGTCTGCTGGAGTGTCCTGCAGCCTTCAGCTGGAAGACCCGAATCTTTCGGATTTGAGCATGAGAAGAAGAATCTAAACCTGCCCTCAGGGAGCGTGGGCTGTGCTGGACCCACGTGCTTGCACCCATGTCTCCAAGAAAGGGGCCAGAGCTCAGAGAAAGCAGTCAAGGCGGGTTATTCATCTCTGGGTGGTATGAGAACATGATCTTCAGGACTGGCTTGATCCAGGGACCTGTGATGTGAACAACCCGGTCTCTCTGATTTTCCATCCACCACATCGGCCTTATTCGAAAACCTGCTTGTGGCCCCTGGGTGGTCATTTCTGAACCCCGTCTATTTCTCCTTCCTCGAGCCTGTCTAGAGAAAGAGAAGGAAAGGTTGTTATGGATGCCAGAGTGGGAAGCTTTTCATTTTTTTTTTCTAGAAACTTCCAGGATACATCTTCTCCCTTGGTTGGCTGAGTTGGGTCAGGTGCTCATCCCTGGGGGATCAGTTGCCTTTTAGTAACCACAAGCCCAGCCCTCGCCTAAGGCTCAGCTGCCTGTGTAAAAATTGGGTTGGTTACCAAGAAAGGGGGGGTGGATGACATAACGACATCACCCCGTGTTATAGACAGGCAGGTCGAGGCCTCTGCATGCATTGCCTCCCCTCGTGGCCACACAGGCTGGTCAGCCACAGGTGTGGGTTTAAATGCCCCGGAGTTCTCCTCCGCCCTCTGTCGCCCTGTCCTCAGCTGAGGCCGTGGGTCCCTGGTCGTGGCTTTCTGACAGCTGCAGGAGGGTGGCAGACACCTCGCCCCAGAGGTGCAGAGAGAGCTCGCAGTGATCGGGTGGAAGGTTTTCTGGAATAGCATCAGGTTTTGGGGCCAGGCATTTTTATTTTGCCCTAAAAGCTTTCTAGGGGGGAAACCCAATTCCTAGGGGCTTGGCTTTAATGGTTTCTTTTATAGAATCCTTCAAATTATAGAGGGGTGAACTCGAGGAAACCCCACTCAAGAATGCAGAAAAGCTGAACATTGAAAGGGTCGTGGTGGAGGGGGAAGTTTGTTCCTTTAAACATTTGTTGTTAAAAAGCCAAAGCAAGCCCCCTGGTGCTGATCTGGTCTTGGGAGGCTGGTTTCTTGCCTTCTGGCCGCCTGGGGGACTCCAGGTGAAGTTAATTCCAGATGTGGCCGGCTGGGCCCCTCCAGGAGCCATCACTCTTGCTGACCCCTTACCCTTCTTAGCGAATGGGGGGAGGTTGAGTCTGCCGTAGCTGCAGTCTGCAATCTGCAGTCTCAGTCTGATTGGAGTTCAGATTCTTCATGATTTCCAAGCTGGGTGTCTTGGATAGGTTCCCCAACCTCTCTGAGCTTGTTCTGTTGAGTCAAAGCTTCGTCTCCACCTGATGCTCTTTTCTCCCTCTGGAATAGTCAACACCAGCAGCCGTGAAGGTAAGTGAGTGTTTAGTTTTAGCCTCGTCATTCCAGAGCAGAGGCAAAGACCACCCATTCTCCGTCCACGCCACACAGCCCTCGGCAGAGCAGACCGCATCACGGCCTCCGCTTTCTTCCTTCCACCCCTGGAGCCCATGTCCTCCCACTGTCCCTTCCTCCTGTCCAGGCTTCTTCCAGAGCCTTCCTTACTGTGCACACCCACATAGCCCCTCCCCGTTCCCGGTGGGTGAGGGGATGCCTGGACCCAGCGTTCACATCGCGTGTCCAGCTCCGCGCTCTGCTGGGGGTGCCAGTGTCTTGGTGCTGGACCCCCCTCTATGCCGAGGGCTCCCAAGTTTCCCTCTCTGGCCCCATCGCCTGCCCCGATCCAGCAAACCTGCCCGGCTCGTCTGCCGTTATGGGGCAGAGGAAGGACTTTGAGTCTAGCAGGCCCGGCCCCGCCCTCGCCAGACTCTGCCCTTGCCAGCCCATGCCCAGGCCGGGGTGCCTGCTGCCTGCCTCAGGCTCCCGAGGGTGTCAGATGGGGGTTTCAGACAACAGCTGTGAAACCAAACGTATTTCATCTCCCACCCTCCACACCCCAACTTCGGCACTCCTCAGCCCTGCCTCGGTCTCCCCACCGTAGCTATGGCCCCTCTCTGGTTGGCTTAGGCCAAGGGTGTTCAAGTCTCACGGGATTTCTCCTTCTCACACCTTTCCCACTTCTTAGCAAACTTGATCCATTTTCCTTTGGAATCCCCGTCCCGGGGTGCACACCCCCAGGTCTCCCTCCCCGGCTGGAAACCTCCTGTGGCTGCCGGGAGCTGTGTGGCTGGGCCGATGGTTCACGGACCTTTCCCGTGTCCTGGCTCCCTGAGAACAGTGCTCAGCAGCGTGTGCGGCGTCTGTGCCCGGTAGGCGTGTGGGCGAGGTAGAGCTGAGGTACAGCAGTGGGCCAGCAAGTGGCGTGTTGGTCAAGGCACTGGATCCCACATGGCTGTTCCCCCATGAGGTTCGAGACCCAGACCTGGCAGCTTGAAAATCACACTGGGCAGGACCAGTTGATGGCATAATGGTTACATTGCTGGACTCCAATGTTGTCAACTGTGGTTCAAGTCCTGGACATAGCGGCTTGAAACTCATGCTGGGCATGTATGTGGCATGCCCAAAATCCCGAGAGGAGAATGAAGGAGAAGATTGCAGCGTGGCCATTCCCCGGGGGGTGATTTCTCGCTTTGTTTCTCTCCGCCTGTCTGGTGAGTGCACATGCCCTATAGCAAAAATCTCTCTTAAAAAAAAAAAAAGGAAGCAAAAGCAAATACTACTGGCTGGCATGTGCGTGCGTGTCCAGAATCCCAGGAGGAGACTGAGAGGGAACTGCGGTGGCCATTCCCCTGGGGGTGATGTCTTACTTTCCTTCCCTCTCTGTTTCCCTCTGGCAAGCGCCGTGCCCAGCCGTGCAGACGCACTCGGTTATACAGACCTGCCGGCTTCATCTCAGGGCGCTCACATCGCCAGCTTGGACTCCGTGGGGTCCTGGAACCCATTCCGCAGATGCCAGGGACGACGGCAGCTCTCGAGCGTCACTTCCCTGGTCTGGATGCTGTGGTCCAGTGGGGATGCTACCAGTGGTGGGAATGGGGTGAAGCGGACAGGGACCTCCCTCTACCTTCCTTTTAACTTCCTACGAGTCTGTAACCATTTCCAAACAGAAGGTTAAAAGCCGAAATAAACTGAAGATGGGCGTAAAGACCGTGGAGGGGGACCAGTTCTCCCACCCTCACCCCCGCTGCCCCAGGTCCAGGCTCCCTGCTTCGGCCTTGCAGTCCGGTCTCGGGGGCAGCCTGAGGGGTCTTTTAAAAACAAATGAAATCCCTGCCCAGTGGCTCCCACGCACAGCGAGTCCTGGAGGCTCCAAGGGCAGGCCTGTTCTCCCAGCCTGGAGGCATCCGTGGAAGTGTGGGCTGGGCCGTGCTCCTCCCGAGGGAAGCCTCCACCCTCCGTGGCTGTCCCCTTCAGTGTGTGTCCACATCCCTGTGTCCTTGTCACCTTCTTATGGAGATGCGAGTCACTGGTTACAGCTACCTTGCTCCGGTCTGGCCTCTCATCGGACTCCACCTTCAAAGACACTGTTCCAAGGAAGGCCGCCTCTGAGGTCCCCAGTGCACACGGGTCTCGGGGACACTGGTCAGCCAGCAAGAGCCATGGGGTGGGGCTTGCCATTGCCCTGGTTTGTGCCCCCGCCTCACCCCCCTCTTGCTCCCCGCCCCTACCCACTGATTCTGTCCCTCCTGCTCCCCTCCCTGTTACTCTTCAGTTTATTTATTTATTTTTAAAAGAGGTTTTTTCTCTAGGGCCTCTGCATTCACTGGAGACACAGAGACAGAGAGACAGAAAACGAGAAATCACCCCCCAGGGAGATGGCCACGCCACAGTCCCTTCTCCTCCATTCTCCTCTTGGGATCTTGGGCACGCACGCACACACACCCGGTGTGAGTTTAAACCACCGGACCCAGGACTCGAACCATGGTTTACTACCTGGGAGTCCAGCGACATAGCCATTACGCTAACTGCTGGTCCCTCTCTGCTGATCTTTAAACACACCTCCCGCCTGGCCTGCAGGCATGAGCCCTGTAGCTGCCTCTGTCTGGGACGTGCTTTCTCTGAATACCCATGTGGCTCCCTCCGTGGGACCCAGTTCTCCTTCCAGTGGTCCCTCAGTCATGAAGGCTTTGCACTGGGCCCCGCCATCCTCGGCCTCAAGCTGCAGTGCTTCCTGCCCCTTGAATTAGGAAGGCGTGAGAGGAACGTGCAGAACTGAGACCCGTACACCCAGGGCAGCTCCCACCCCCTCTTCCTCGTTCACATGCATTTACCATCCCAGACGCTGGGAGTGTCCCCGTCTGCCTTCACGGCTTGGGAGCCCAGAGATCGGGGGTTGTCTCCACGTCCTTGCTGGGCGCTGAGCTCCTAGGCAGACCTGAGCTAGAGCGAGTGCCCAGAGAACGAGCTGCGAGAGCGAAGACGAACGCGTGGCAGTCTGTGGGCGGGTGTGACCAGGTCTGCGCTGCCCCAGGCGGGCTGCCCGCCGCCCCGTGACCTCTCCTCTCAGTGTGGCTGCTTCCTGTCCAGGGCAGAGCGTCAACCCCAAGTTGGCTGGTCTGATCGGGCGACACGGGCCCCAGAACAAGCAGCCCTTCATGGTGGCCTTCTTCAAGGCCACGGAGGTCCACTTCCGCAGCATCCGGTCCACGGGGGGCAAGCAGCGCAGCCAGAACCGCTCCAAGACGCCCAAGAACCAGGAAGCCCTGAGGATGGCCAACATCGCAGGTAGGCCTGGGGCGGAGGAGCCCGGAGGGCCGGGGGAGAGCCTCAGAGGCGCTCTGTGCAGAGCAGGAAAACCCCCTTCCTGCACACGCCTCACCTGCTTGCCTCTGTAAGGCGACGGCTCACCCAGAAGCCCACGTAGCGAAGCCTCAGTTGACCAGGTGGCCGGCATGTTGTTGTGCGAGGAGAGGGAGCCATGGCTACGCTGCGGGCTACTCGATTAGGGAGGAAGGCTGTGGGAATCTGGGCGAGGAGACTTCCGGGAGAGGTGACCCTTGGGGAGGAGGCAAAGATGGAGGGTTTGCTGTGGTCCCGACCTTTTATCTCCTAAAGTGAAAACACTTTTTGCCGAAACTCACGGCAAATTTGAATTCTAGTTCAACATGGGCGGTAGTTTTAAAACATATATTATTTGGGTTAGTTCCAGGTTTGTTTGAAATGTTTCTTTACTGTAAGTTTAAAAAATTATAAATAAAGGTAACACGTGTGAACATCTCCGAGCGGCACGGCCCGAGAGAAACTTCAGGGCTGCAACGTCCAGGCCCTTTCTGGAGCGCTCTTAGCAATGTCGTTGCGACCTCGTGAGGCTCGGAGGCTGGTGGCCTCCCATTTGCCTAGGGGAAAACGGGTTCAGAGAGGTTAAGCACCATGTCCAGGGTATGGGCAGCCCTGGGGGTTGGACCCTGGGGGTCTGGGTTGTCCGTGAGCCCGTTGGCGGGTTTGCCTGTCCGAGGTGAGCTTAGGTGCCCCCAGCAGTCCTGTGGAAGGTTTCCCTGGAGTCCGCCAGGCATCTGCAGGGCTTCTGCCCCTGGAGGGATCAGTGGGTCTGTACAGCCCAGGGCATGTGTGCAGGGATTGGGTAGGGATTCTTCTTGGCAGGTGGATCCATTACTTCTGGCTTCTCAAAGGCGTGTATGATGTCCCCAAATCAAAACCCAACTAAGTGTCCCTTCACTCAATCTGGGAGCCTTCTCTCTGCTAGGCCCTTGAGGGCTGGGGCTCAGTGGCAAAAGTCCAGACGTCAGCCGCGCTCAGGAGTGGCAGGAGGGATTGTCACCATGCCCACAGAGAATAGCAGGCCCAGGTGGGGTTTTGACCGGGAGCCTGGCCTATCGCAGGTGTGGATGAGGCTTCCGTGGACAGTAAGCTGAGAGCACAGGGCCAGGCTGGGCCCCAGGGAAGGCTCTGGGCAGTGGGACCAGCCGGTGCAGAGGCCGGAGGTGGAGCTGCTAGGGGCCCCGTGGCTGAGGTGGGGAGGGGCCTGCAGTGGAGAGAGGGCCCAGCACCCACGTTCACGGGAGAGCTGCAGCTTGAGCTCAGACTCCAAGCCAATATGAAGTCTTTGCAGAGTCTTAAGCTTCTGGGGTGGGACACAGTGGGGGAGATCATTCTGGCTGCTCTGGGAATGGTGGGGTATATGCTGGGGTACTAGGCAGAGGCCCAGGGCCTGGGAGAGGCTTCTGCAGACCCCCCGGGCAGATAGGGCCAGCAGGCTTGGTCCTCTCAGAGACTCTGTGTCTCGGAGCTCTTCATTCAGGGTTCTCGGGAATGGGACAGGGGAAGTCGGCCTCCAAGTCAGAATTTGACCCCTGATTCCCCCCTTTCCCACCCTGCCGCCCAGGCCCAGGGCAGGACAGGCCTCATACCTCACATGGCCGCTGTTCCGCTGGCTCAGGATCTGCCTCCCCATAGGGTCCTACCTGTTCTAGGTTCTTCTAAACCCTGCCTGGAAGCTTAATAAAGTACCGAGTCCTGGGTCCCATCGGAAAGGAAGCCAGAGTCTCTGAGTGAGTGTGTGTGTGAGAGTGTGCGTGTGCATGGTGTGAACATGTGCATGTGTATGAGTGTGCATGTGCATGGTGTGAACGTGTGCGTGATTGTGTGCGAGTGTGTGTGTGCATGTGCATGGTGTGAACGTGTGCATGATTGTGTGCGAGTGTGCATGTGCATGGTGTGAATGTGTGCATGTGATTGTGCGAGTGTGCATGTGCATGCTGTGAATGTGTGCATGTGATTATGTGAGTGTGCATGTGCATGGTGTGAACATGTGTGTGTGAGTGTGCATGGCGTGAATGCGTGCATGATTGTGAGTGTGCATGTGCATGGTGTGAAAATGCGTGTGATTGTGAGTGCATGCTGTGAATGTGCATGTGATTGTGTGAGTGCATGTGCATGGTGTGAACATGTGTGTGATTGTGAGTGTGCATGGCATGAATGTGTGCATAATTGTGAGTGTTCATATGCATGGTGTGAACATGCATGTGATTGTGAGTGTGCATGCTGTGAATGTGTGCATGTGATTGTGTGAGTGTTCATGTGCATGGTGTGAACATGCATGTGATTGTGAGTGTGCATGGCATGAATGTGTTCATAATTGTGAGTGTTCATGTGCATGGTGTGAACATGCATGTGATTGTGAGTGCATGGCATGAATGTGTGCATGATTGTGAGTGTGCATGTACTTGGTGTGAACATGTGCATATGATTGTGTGTAAGTGTGCATGTGCATGGCATGAATGTGTGCATGTGATTGTGCGTGAGTATGTATGTGCATGGCGTGAACATGTGCATGTGGTTGTATGTGTGCATGGTGTGAACATGTGCTTGTGATTGTGTGAGTATGCATGTGCATGGTGTGAATGTGTGCATGTGATTGTGTGCATGGTGTGAATGTGTGCATGTGACTGTGTATGTATGTGCATGGTGTGAACATGTGCATGTGATCGTGTATGTTCATGGTGTGAACTGTGCGTGTGATTGTGTGTATGCGTGTGCATAGTGTGAACATGTGCATGTGATTGTGTGTGTGCATGGTGTGGACGTGTGCATGTGATTGTGTATGTATGTGCATGGTGTGAACATGTGCATGTGATTGTGTGTGCATGGTGTGAACGTGTGCATGTGATTGTGTATGGTGTGAATGTGTGCATGTGATTGTGTGTATGTGTGTGCATGGTGTGAACATGTGCATGTGATTGTGTGTGTGCATGGTGTGACGTGTGCATGTGATTGTGTGTGAGTGCTGCAGCTCCCTCGGTGGGCTGGGCGCTGTGCTGTGGGCCCACTCGGCCGCAGTGTGTGTTGGGGGGGCGGTGTGCTCCAGCATACCCCTGCAGGCTGCCCCCAGAAGCCCCACCCGTATGGGGATACTTGCTGTCTGTCTCTCTAACTGGTTACAGAGATAAACTCCCTTCTCCAGCCTCTGCCCGTTTCACTGACCTTGAGAAGTGCTGGCCTTCACTACCAGTCACAGAGGGTCTGATGGGGCTCTGCCCCAGGCCCTGTCTGTGCCCTCCCGCGGAGAGCGCCTTGGGCTGCCTGTTCTCCCCAGGGGATGCCGTGGGATTGTGGGTGGGTGGAGCCCCGATGGAATGCAGGCAGGTGTCGGTTCCCGCATCATGTGTGTATAAAGTGGACCAGTGTCCACAGGAGGCTCTGGGCAGTGTCGTGAGCTAAACCTCCCTGGGACAGCCATGAGCATCGGCACCTGTTTCCTGGAGCCCTTTGCTGGGACAGGGCCGGGGACCAGTCTCACTGCCAGCTGTCTGAGTCTGGCGCCCGAGGCTGGGGAGACAGGACAGTAATAGGTGCTTGGTTTCTTCTTCCTCCCTGACACTGCTCCCCGCGTCCTGGAACATGCAGAGAACAGCAGCAGTGACCAGCGGCAGGCCTGTAAGAAGCACGAGCTCTACGTCAGCTTCCGCGACCTGGGCTGGCAGGTGAGGGGCGGGCTGGGCCCAGTGTCATGAGGAGGTGCCGATGGGACTCTGTCCTGGCCCTGCCTGTGCGCCCTCCCGCTCCCCTGGAGGACTGCCTGGTCTGGGCCAGCTTCACAGGGCGAGTCGTTCAGGTTCACCCCGGGGAGGGCTCCCGCTTTCCTCACGGTCCTTGAGCGCCTGGTATTCTGGGCCCTGAACTGGGGACATGGCAGTGACCGTGGCACGCCTGCTCCCAGGGGCTCAGGCATCTCTGCACGGTGTTGCCATATGAGCACCAGGGCAGCTGGTGTGGGTCTTCCACGGGGTCGCAGAGCAGAGGGAGTCCAGGTTCTCCCCTCAGGTGCTTGTGTACCCAGCCAGCGCGGGCCCTCCTGGGAGTCTGTCCTCAGGACTAATGGCAGCACCCAGCCTCAGTGGGCGGGGCAGAACCCACACTCCAGGGGCCTCTGCTGCAAGACTCACACTGAAAGGGCAGCAAGCCGATGCAGTGGCATGAGCCTCTAATCCCAGCCTCTGGGGAGGCCGCAGGGTTGAGGGTTCAAAGCCAGCCTGGGCAACACAGTGAGACCCTGGCTCCCGAAGAAGAGTCAGTGAGGGGTGTGTGGCCAGGCGCACCCTCTATCTCGCGGGGCGCCAGGGCAGGCTTCTCTGTCGCAGGTCCTCGGCCCCCGCCGTTGGGTGAGGAGTCTGTCCTGCAGGAAGGTACACTGAGGCATGGAGGTTTTCTGCCAGGGTGCTGCCACCTAGTGGGGGGACTGTGCCGGGGCTGGGCACACTGACCCTGCACTGTCCAGGAGACCAGCCCAGTGCCTCATCTTCAGTCTGGTGGGGACCATGGAAGGCTGACATCTGCCTCCACCCCTGCTGGACCTCCCAGCTCAGGAGGGCTAGCCCAGCGTCGTGGTTGGCCTGTGGGGGGTGGGTGCCCTTATGGGGTGGGCAGGTCCAGACGGGGCTGGCCACCACCTCACTGTCCTCTCTCCCGCAGGACTGGATCATCGCGCCTGAGGGCTATGCGGCCTACTACTGCGAGGGCGAGTGCGCCTTCCCCCTGAACTCCTACATGAACGCCACCAACCACGCCATCGTGCAGACCCTGGTGCGTGTCGCCTGGCACAGCGTGCAGTCACGAGCGGGGTGGGGCGTGGGCTCCTCCTGCAGTACTCCGGGCACGGGGCCTGGCCCTCCTGCGGGGGGGGCTGTTGCTCAGGCTGTCGGCAGGCACTGCTCCACTAAGACAGTGTCGGTGGCCTCCCCACCCCACTCCCGCCCCCAGCCCTGGGCTGGCTCAGGGACCCTGGCCTGAGAGCTCATTGAGGTCCGCATCTTCCTTTCCCAGCCTTGACCTTCAAGGCGCAGTCCTTTGATGGTGGTGGACAATGCGGGGCGTGGCCAGGCCTCAAGGCTTCATTTCTAGTGGAAGAAATGAGGAAGGGGAGGAGGAGGGGAGGACGTTCTGGAGAGGGGGAGGGAGAAGGTGCAAAGATGAAGGCGAGCAGGATAGCCGGGTAGAGGCTTGGGTGGAGGCTTGGGTAGAGGGCTAGGGAAGAGACCGGGATAGAGGGCTAGGGAAGAGACCGGGATAGAGGGCGGGGGAAGAGACCGGGATAGAGGGTGGGGGAAGAGGCCAGGGTAGTAGAGGCTGTGTAGAGGGCCAGGGAAGAGGCCCAGGGAAGAAGGCCAGGGAAGAGGGCCAGGGTAGAGGGTCAGGGTAGAGGGCCGGGGTAGAGGCCGGGGTAGAGGGCGGTGGGACAGGACAGGGGCCTGGGAAGACGCGATAACGAGACGTAACGAGGTGGAAGTTGTTCTGCCTACTGACAGTGGTGTGAGGCTTAGGGACTTGGCTCTTCAGTTTAGAAGCCGAGGTCCGAGGGCCTTGTCATCTAGCTCCCGCCGTAAACATGACCTGGGCCTTCCCTGACGGTCACTCGGCGAGGCTGAGCACTCCGGCGCTGGCGAGGTCACCAGGGCTGCCTGTGCAGCAGCTGCTGCTGCTTTTCTACGAATGAGGGAGCAGGAGGAGGCGAGCGAGCACCCTAATAGGATCTCAGCGTCGTGGCCCACCCCGAGCCTGAGCTGGTCCTGGATCGTGGCCAAGCACGTGCCTGTTGAGGTCAGAGAGGGCGCAGGATGTGAACCCAGAACCTTCCGGTGTGGGTCAGCCTTGCGGACCATGGCATCTTTAATTGCTGTGCCATCTTGCAGCCCTGCTACAGAGCTCTGTGCTCCTTCTATTCAGTCCCCCTGCCCCTGCCCCGTGGGGGAAGCTCGCGGGGGAAGCTCGCTGGTTCCTTCCATCCGGTCCAGACTCCACCTTCGACGGCAGGGACTGGTTTTCCAAAGTCCTCCCTCCACCCCCAGTGGTGAACCCCAAAGCCCCACTCGGAAGTGAGGGTCCTTAGGCTGGAAACAGAAGGTCTTCCAGCCTGTTCTGTGGCCCAGATATGTCCCGCTAAGGACCCGCTCTGAGGACCCTGCAGGTGACAGGCGTGTGTGTCTCCTGCCAGCCCAGGGCACACCTCGGCCTCCCCGACCCCTGCCTTCACAGGAGTCCCCTTACTGGGGACACCGACTGACCGTGGGATTTGCTTTAAAGCGATTCAGGGTGGAGCGGGCGGGGGAGGGAATGGACACTTCAGGGTTTGGCATCAACCATTAGAAAACTCGGAAACCACTCCGGCCTCCATCAGAGGTTGCAGCCTCCGAGGCTGGCTCCGGCAGCGTGCTGTGAGCTGGAACCTGGAAGTTTCACGTGAGAAACAGAATGAACACTCGGCACAGCGGACCACTCTGGTCCTGGCCGGCCGGGCAGCCAGGAGTCAGTGCGGCCTCTTCCTTTGGTTTGCCTCCGTCCCCACTGGCCTCTGCTGTCCTCCTGGCACTCAGGGGGCGCTGCAGCATTCACATTTGCCCCCACCCTCACCTCAGGAGGGGCGTGGACGCCCAGCAAGGAGCGGGAAGCCTGGGCCTTTGGGGCATCACTGCTAAGACTTCAGGGCCTCCTGCCTCTTGTTGAGGTCCGTCCACATGTTCCCGGCGTGTTCCTCAAGCCACTGTCTGGGACTTGAACTGCACACCTGGCTACGTGGGATCCAGCCGCCTTACCCACTACATCACTGGCAGGCCCACTCCTATCTTGTCTTTTTAAATTATACCCGTGACTCCACCCCCTCGGACAGGCCAGGTTCGGCGACCTTCTCTTGACCGTGATGTTTCCGACCTTGCATCGCACAGCCTGTCGCAGCCCACAAACCCCACCCTGGATACAAAGCCGTGTGGACAGTGTGACGGTGGTGAGGCCGCTCTGTTAACCCGACTCGCAGAGCCGTGGAGCAGGCTTTGGTCTGCAGACTGCCCCTGGCCTAGCCTCCTGTTTCTCAGCACGGGCAGTGCTGCCCCCAGAGGACACTTGGCAGCATCTGGGACAGCTGCCGTTGCTACAGTCCCCTCTACTCCCTGTCGCTTCCTGTGGCCTACTTCGCTTGGCAGAGCACTGGCAGGGGCTTGCGGCCACCCACCCCCTCCCGACCTTTAGGGTGCGTGGCTGCTTGTGAGTGAGCTGGTGCCGCTGGTGGGCAGAAGCTGGGCACAGCCCTCACAGCAAGGGTGGCCTGGGCTCCTTCCTACAGGCCGTGTGCCGGGAGAACTCGCTGGCCTCTGGTCCCCGTGACTGTAGATAGGGACAGTCCCAGAACCTAGTTAGTGCGTGTGCTAGTGCACCCTCGGGCATGCTCGGTAACTGTCACCTGCCGTCATTCTGCCCAGGCAGCAGGTGTTTCTTATGGAAATAGGGGTCAGCCAGAAGGACCCCCGCTTCTCACCACTGTGCGCGTTGCGGTGTGTTCCAGGTCCACTTCATCAACCCGGAAACAGTGCCCAAGCCCTGCTGCGCGCCCACCCAGCTCAACGCCATCTCCGTCCTCTACTTTGACGACAGCTCCAACGTCATCCTGAAGAAATACAGAAACATGGTGGTCCGGGCCTGTGGCTGCCACTAGCCCCTCCTGGAAGCCAGACCCTCTGGGGCTACGTTTGCTGGATCCTCCGCCGCCTCCGCCCTCGGCCAGGACCCAGCAGAGCTCCACCTTCATGGCCCTTCCTCTCTCCCCTTCCCAACTTGCAAGGTGTAAGAGAATTAAGGAGTCTGAGCGGCAGACAGCTCGCTCACCCTCCGCTGGCAGCATCCCCCGGACAAGGGCCTACGAGCTGCTGTACAGAGAACCTCGCAGGGAAACTGCACGTACAAAAGCAATCCCGGCCACGGCCACGGCCGCCACGCCCAGCCCTGCACTGACTCCTTTCCCGAGGTAATTACGAGTGCCCTGCAGCCGGGCCACCAGCTGCGGGAGGAAGCGGGCGTGGCCAGGGTGGGCACGTTTGTGTCTGTGCTAAAGGAGATCCACACACACTGAAGCTCCTGTAATAAATGTCACAATAAAATGAATGAATGAAAATGGTTAGGATGTTACAGATATATTTTCCTGAACAGTTTACCCGCATTTCTTGGGTTTCTCTGATCTTAGAACAGAAGCTGGGGTCGGCGGACGGCAGGGCAGCTGCCTCCCCACCTCATTCAGGCTTCCTGCTAGGCTGCAGAGGCCCAGTGTTTACCTAGACTTGCCCAGAGTGGAGATTGGAGGGGACGGGAGAAAGCAAACTTCTGTTTGGAGGAAGTGGAGGGGGCTGTTAACCTTGAAGGAAGACTGTCCCAGGTTCAGCTGGCGTGCAGTGGCAGGATTTAAAATAAGCCGCGTGACACGGCAGACACTGAGTTGGCTTTCCAGCTTTCCCCTACGGCAGGAAGTCAGTGTGAAACTGCCCAGGGGACAAGGACAGCTGGTAGGACAGAGCCTGCACCCAGCCTGGTGTTAGGAAGCACCAGTGGGCAAGGGGTGAGCCGGGCACCGTCCTCCAAGAGGGACTCTGCCTTCCTCTGCAGCAGCACCTGCGACCGGGCCTGGCAAGGTCAGCCACGGCTTTTGCATTGCAGATCTGTTTCGAGGGCTCTGCAAACATGCTGGCTTCTTCGTGGAGTAAGAGAAAGCTGACGTAGTAAGGTCTCATGGGTGCAAGGCAGGCTGGGCGCAAATCCCAAACAGAAGGCACTAGAAGCCGTTCGGACGGTGACATCCTAACCAACTGTCCTAACTTGGTGGTGGCCTTCTCATGAGGCTCTTGGTTTAAGAGTCTCGGCCAGTGAGTCCTGTGACTGTGGTGCACACAGCCTTTGGTGGCAGACGCAAGGCCTCAGGGAGGCAAGGCTGGGCTGCCTGTGAGCGTTTCCTGCATCTACACAAAGAACAGGGTTATCCAGACGAGACTCATGGCCGTCTGCTCCAGTGGGGAGTTGTATCTCCACGTGACTTCAGTGGGTCAGTGGAAACACTGGGCTCCGTTTTCATTTTCTTTTTCTTCTTTAGTAGCTTGGGCTGCAGCCCTCACTGGCCCGGTCATTGGGGGAAGACTACTTTTTGTTACGTTTTGTTCTTTTTGTTGGCAGATCTGGGCCCATTGTGTGACTTCTTCCTGGTGCAAGTTTTCTTACCACTAAGGGTCCAGCAAGCCTCTGGGTAGCATCACTTGTACATTGAAACATGTAAATAGTTGTTACAAAACAAAGAAATTATTTATTTCCACCTGATGCTTTAAAAAAAACCCTTTAATCCCTTGTTCAAGACCACAAGCTTGCTGTCCTTCAACCGTGTGTTATTTAAGACTATTTATTAACAGTTGGATCGATGTGCCCGGCTGTTGCTAGAGCAGTCCTTAGTGAACATTATGTATGAATAGATGCAATGAGAAGGGTTTGGACTTTGCAATAAAAGGAGACCTTTGGTTCTGGTCCTCGGGCCTGCGTACGTCTGTGTGTTGTCTTTCTCTCCCAACCCCGGACATCCACGTTCCCCGGCTGTGCCAAGTCTCTCTGCCTAGGCCTCCGCCGTCCGCGAACGTGCTGTTTTCCTCCAGGCCCAGGGAGGGATGGGCGCTCGGCAGGGCAGTATCGGTGCAGCTGTGTGGGGCTCCAGGCAGGAGGGATGGAACCAAATAACACATGTGAATTGGGGAGGCTCGACTACAAAGACCTTGATTGAATTACGGTGCAGCTGTCAGCAGCTGTTTCGGAGAGGCAGGGGGTAAATTAGCTGTGTTTACTGCTAACATAGTTGAAAGATTTAGTCATCCCAATAAAACAGAGGCACAAGAGAGCAGAGGGGGGTGCGCACCCAAAACTTGAAAGCAACCCTGGCCCCCAACAGCCGACACTGTCCAGTGCACATTCCCTGGGCAGTTTGGGGACGGGTGCTGGGGCCCAGCTGTAGGCGTGGATGACGCATGGCAGGCGGGGAAGGCGGGGGCCCAGCGCCTTCCTGCGCATGGAGCAGCATCCGTGGAGCGGTGTGGGGCAGCTTTTGGGGTCCTTTGAAGTGTGTACCAAGGTCACCTGATGGATGTCCCTGAGACCCCAGCAGGTAGTGGGGTGGGCTGCTCACTCCTGCCCCAGCGCCTCAAACACAGTGGCTGCTCCTGACACGTCCCAGCCCCTGTGATTTCCAAGCCCTCCTGTCATTGTCCTGATGTGCGATTGAGCTTTTGTTTTATTTCCGGGCTAAAGGCCCGAGCCACTAACTAGAGCCCTGGTGTGACCTGCAGACGTGTCTTGCCCCTGCGTGGTGTTTGGATGGTTTAGAAGTGGATTTGTTGCCAGCATGCTCATGGAAGTCAGAGGATTAGGGTGGAAAACAGTTGCCAAATCTGGCGTCTCCCGTAAGCTCGGCAGATCTGGCCACCCGGGCCCATCCCTGTATGGCACTCTAGGCCAGACAGAGGGGAGCCATGGCCACAGGCCTCACCGCTCCCTGCTGCTCTCATGGAAGGGGCACACAGCTGTCATTTTCAACCACCCACACCTGCTCGTGCCACGTCCCAGTTTAGAGTAGGGAAGTAAAAGCTGGACTGAGAGTGCCCCAGACTTCAGGAAGGACAAACACATTTGCTCCTGCCAGCCACTCCCTGGCTCCCCGAGGCAGCCCCTGGCGGCTTGTAGTCACTACGACACAGAGGGCCCTGCCTTTCCTTGGCCTGTCCCCACGCCTGGCTTCCTCTCCTGCCTGCTTCCACCTCGGAGCATTTTCTGCAGCCGTCCGTCCCGGAAGTCCTGCTCACTGTTGCGCACAGAGACGAAAGGGGTTTGCTCCGAGTTGCCCAGCTCATGGTTACTAGACTGAAATTTGAAGTTCTGGGCTCAGCTGAGTTGGAGACTCCAGGGCTGTTCATGAAATGGGAGCCTCTGGCCCAGCTCGGCTGCAGTCTGCTCCTCCAGGGCCTGTGTCAGCGTGGGATCCTCTGCACCCGTGGCCATGTGCTCGGGGTTCTGTCTCCCACCTGCACCCGCCCTGCTCTGGCCTCTGTCCCCAGCT
>NW_006159525.1:2270348-2274376 GCF_000334495.1 Tupaia belangeri chinensis
CGCTTGTCCTTCCCTGCTGATTTCCACGCCCCGTGATAGTCTGTGAACATTGCTGGGAGCGGTAGCCACGGCCCCCAGGGCCATCTCTGGAGGAGATCCCCACACATGTATTCCAAATCCTTCCCTGCCCCCAGTCTGTGGAGGAGAGGGTGCCGTGCCACGTTCCTGCAGGGGGAAGAAGGGGTGCCGTGCCATGTTACTGCACTGGGAGGAGGGCTGCCATGCCACGTTCCTGCAGGGGGAAGAGGGGGTGCCGTGCCACGTTCCTGCAGGGGGAGGAGGGGGTGCCGTGCCACGTTCCTGCAAGGGCAGCAGGAAGGTGCTCTCAGCTCTGGAGGCCATTTGGCTAGTCCTGGTGTCAGTGGGCTGTGCTTCCTCTGCCCGAGGGAAGCACCTTCTGCCTCCCAGGGAGCGCCTCTCCTGCCCCCTCCAGCTGCAGGCAAACCTTGGCTTGCAAATGGGTCACTGGAATCTCCACTCTTCACCTCAGTCTCTGTAATGATCAGGGCCCCCAGGCAGACCCGGTGACCTCGAACTTAGTAACATCTGCAAAGACCCTTGTTCATGTGAACTTCCCTGCCTAGGGCTACCTTTCAACTCACTGGGGAAGTCACACGCCATCCTCCGGAGGCCCCACCCCCGTCCCTGGGGCTTTGGGGCCTAGTGAAGCTTATCCGCACCTTTGGGGCCTGACAAGGCCCTTCGCAGCCTCAGCTGGTGTCTGTGCCGCTGCCTGGTGCCCCTGCCCTGGGCTGGAAGCGTCTTCGCTGATGCTCCCGCGGGGGAGAGAAGGTGCCGCAGGAGCCCAGGTCCCCATCCCCCTGGTTTCCACCTTTCCCCAGGTAGGGGCAGAGCAGGGACTCCTCCGGGGGTCGTTCAGGATCCCGCAGACCGCGCATCAAGGCTCGCGGCTGAGAGAGGCTACACCAGGACGCCTTTCCTAGGGGCTGCGCTTGGTGGGGCAGTTCCGGCCTCCTTGGGCAGCATGGGCGTGGTTTGGGTAGGTGGCCGTGGTCGTTGCTCTGTCGCTTGTTCCCACCTCCCCGCAGGTCGCTGCATTGCTGGCTCCTGCCACTGGGGGTGTGGAGAACGAAGCCGTGTATCTGCGCTCAGGGAGTTCGTATTGGATGCAGGAAACAAATAGTAACGGGGCCCACACCACCCCTGCTGCGGGCCCTCCTCCAGAACAAAGGATAAAAATCCTATTTTATGACCCTGTTGGTTCAAAGACGAATATAAACTGGGGTGAGTCATACACAGTTCCTCTGCTCCTAAGACGGTGAGGGGTGAGGGGGTCTTTGGGAGCCCCGAAAGTACCACCGTGCCTACCGCGTTCTATGGAGAAGCCAGGCCTGACCGCGAGCAGTGCAACACGGCCTGCTGGGAGGCCACAGGCGGGGGGTGGGGGTCCAGGTGTCCACACTGGACAGGGTGGTCCAGGGCACACTCAGGGAGGACCCTTCCAGTTGACCTGAGGACGGACAACCTGCCCATAAAAAAACAAAAAAACAAAAAAACCCAGCTTCCCAGAGGGAAGAGCTTCCACCCGCGGGACGGGCACCTGCAAAGGCCCTGAGGTGGGCGTGCTCAGTGACTTCAGGAGCAGTGACAAGGCCTATGTGGCTGGAACAGGGCGAGCCAGGCAGGGATGGAGCCATCGAGGAGGAGAGGCTGGTGCCTGGCCTTCAGGGCCATGGGGGACTTGGGGCCTATCTAAGTGCAAAGGGGCCTGTGGGAGTGCCACGCCCAGAAGACCGGGTGGAGCGGGGGCGGGGTGGGGTGGGGGTAAGAGGCATAGGGAGGGCATCGAGTGGAACCCCTCCTTCCTCCTGTCCCGCGAGGCTGGTGGTCAGGGGGGCACTCCAGCCCTCCCCAGCCAGAGTTTGGGGTGCGGAGGCGGCTGGCAGGACAAACGTTCACTTCCCTGGGAAAGACATCTTCCTTTTAGCAAATATTTATCTGAGCCGGAGGGGTCTCGTGCCACAGAGCAAGAGGCAGTGCGTGCGGGATAGTGGGCGGGCTGCTGCTGCTCGGGGCCGCCAGTGAGCTGGGGGACCCCGCCGAGGCCCCTACTGCCCTCTCTGTGCTCCATTTCCTCATCTGAGAGATGGGTGTAGTGCCCACCTCGCTCTAGGACGTAAGGTCAGCCATATACAACGAAGACCCAAAATAACAGTGGCCTAAAGACGATAGAAGCGTCCAAAGGTCAGCTGCCCGAGGTCAGCTCTACTTCCTGTTAGGGACACCGGCTCTTCCTATCTTCCTGCTCCACCATCTGAATGCCTCCACCCTCACGCTCCACCTCAAGGTCTGTACTAGCTGCTTGCGCACCGGCCATCACATCTATACTTTTTCTTGAAGCCCCCATCCCAAAGCCCAGAAACAAAAAGTGCACCAGCCCCCTCACTTAGCAAAACTAGCTCCAGGGAGGCTGGGAATGACAGGCTTGATGGCGGCCACGTGCACAGCCCCACTCGAATCGTACAGAAGTGGCGACTGAGCATCAGCTACCCGGCTTCTGCTGTTCTGCAGCTGCCCGTGTGTCGTCTCACAGTCACCACGGGGAGGGCGTCCACACGTGGCCAAGCCGAGTCCTCTCGTGATCTGAGAGCAAAAAACCAATAGGCTGCTCCGCGTTCTGATCCCGAGCTCCGGGCCGCCTCAGCCCGTTCAGGTTGTGGCCACACTGGGTCTCTTCTCGAGGCAAGCTCCTTCTTCCTGTAGGCTCTGTCGCGGCTGTCAGCCGGCCGTTCCACTGCTGGAGGCTTTCCTCAGGCCCTCCCCGATGGCCCTCTTGACAGGGCAGTGTGTCCATCAGCCAGCCAGAGGGTCCTCTTCCTTCTCCCAAGGGCTCGTCTGAGTAGCCAGACCGCCCCTCCCCGAGATGATCTCTCCTGGTCACTTAGCCCCGTCTACAGAGCCCCTCCATCTTTAGGCGTGACACCCGCCACGTTCACTCATGGAGGAGACGACACAGAGGCCGGACATCCTAGGAGCACCTCGAAGTTCTGCTTTCCGTGGGATGAGCTACCCCACACGCCCGGTTCCAGGAGGTCTCAGACAGAACGCATTGGCAAGCGCGACCAGCATTCAGGCCGCGCCTAACCAAACCCTGGAACCGCGCTGAGCCACGGGCTCCTCCTGCCGTGAAACCCCAGCCCGTCAAATGATGTCAGCAGTTTGGGGTGCGAACTGTTACCTGGAGCACCCAGATTCTTGGCCACGTCACCCATCACACACACACACACACACACACACACACACACACCGTGCTCTTTATGTGCCGGGAGGGATGTGGGATGGCCTGACTGTCTGCTAACTGGTCCAGGCCCCTGGCCCTCCACTTCTGGTCTGGGCCCGCCAAAGTCGCAGAGAGCACGTTCCCCATGAGCTCGTGGCTCAGACGAGACCGAGAGCCACGGGCGCTGACTGCCCTCCTACCACAGACCCGTAGGGTGCAAGTAGCACCCGGAAAGCTGGCTGGCTAATAGCCATTTCAGCGGACTGGGCCCTGCCCAACTCCAGGGGGAGCTGCTCATGAGACTCTCCCTGAAAACAGTGCCTTGGGGGTGGGGCCACGCAGGTTGGCCCAGGCCAGCCCCAGGCTGGGGCACCTGAGGGCTGGAGGACCCTTTTTCAGAGGTCCAGCCCTCCCTGACAAGGACACTCGGGGTGACCTCTGTTAGACATTTTTTTCTCCTTTGCCTGTGGATCAATTCCTCCTGGCTCGGACCCCTTCGGCGCTCTGGCGCTGGCCTCTCTTGGTCTTAGATTTGAGGAAATAAAAATAGAAGAGGAAAAACACAGACCTCTCCAAAGCCCTGGAGCTGCGGCAGCTGTTTGGACGGAGGCAGCATGCACCTGGAGCGGGCGGTGGGGCGGGCGCACTCCCTCACCTCGCTCCGACATGACCCGGGGATGTAAGGCCTGGGGCGGGCGCTGCTTTGTGTGGCTCAGAGGCTGGTGCAAGGACTGAGGTGTGCACAGACCCCTCAGCCAGCACCGGCGGGTGGGGGCACACAGGAGGG
>NW_006159525.1:2274392-2315144 GCF_000334495.1 Tupaia belangeri chinensis
CCAGGAGATGGGTAGAGACGTGGCCTGGCGAAGGCGGCGGCTCTGTGTGCGACGGGCCCCACGTTCGGACTCACGTCCCGCCGTTGCCCTCTGGAATTTGCTAACAGCTTTGAATGAGGGCCCTGCGCTGTCATTTTGCTCTGGGCCCTGCAGGGTTTGTGACTGGTCCTGTCCTCGGTGGGTAGGGCAAGGGCTCCGGGGCCAACCAGCCCTGCCTGACAAGTCCATCCTGAGCGGCTCTGAGCTGCGGGCGCCGTGCCAGGCATGGAGTCTGGCTGTCGACCACAGGAGGTGGGCTCAGCGCCTGAGTGGCACCTCGGGAGCGGGGAGAGCAGGCATAGACACTCAAGGAGAAGGTGGACAGCAGCAGGTGTCGGGCACTTGACGACGGGCTGCCAGGACAGGGAGCAGTCCACTGGGACTGACGGAGGGCGCAGGGCGGGAGACAGGCCCTGTGCGGGGTGTGTGAGCGAGTGCAGGGAAATTGGTGTCCAAGCCGCAAGTCTAAGGGGTGAGGGCAGTCCCCGAGGGAGAGTCAGAGGGCCCTGTCTAGGGACGGTCACTAAGTTGCAGAGGGGGCAGTCAGCCTTGGCACTCCTGGCGCACGTGGCTGGGGTCGTTCTCTGTGGTGGGCTGTGCCACATGCTGTGGGATGCTGAGTGGCCTCGCTGGCCTCTCCTTTAATACCAGCAGCGTCCTGTGTGACAACCACCAGGTGCCCAGACATTGCCACGTGTTCCCAGCGAGCCCGCTGCACTGCTGGCATGGCCGCGGGTACACAGGTGCCCGTGGTCTGCGTCTGGGCACAGGGCTCTCGTCTGTTCGGCCGTGGCGGGGGCCCAGTGCCCAGCGCAAAGTTTGGCACACGGCACTTCCATGGCCTGCTCTGATGAACAAACGCCCCTTCCTAACAGGCCGGGAGCCAGGAGCCGTGGGTCTTGCCCTAACGGCGAGGGCCCCCAGAGAGGGCCTCAGTGCTGTCTCTGGGCCCCCCCTTTCAGTTTGAGGTCAGGCCCGGGGCCGGAGAGTTGGCCTCGTCCGATCACCTCTTTTGGCAGCTCTGGCAGGAGTTGGGGGTCAGGCGAACCTAGGTGTGAGCTGACAGAGCAGTGACCCCCCTGCTGACCTGCATCCCAGGCCCGCAGCCGTCTCCTCCACGTTTTTTGCTATTCTAGGAAAGGCTGTGGCTGGGGAACTTGGGAATGAGGAATCTGACCTTAGATGTGTTCGCCTCGTCACGTCATTGCTTAATGCCACAAACAAGCTGCCGGGGCCAAGACTAAATAAGTCCCAAGAGAAGCCCGTGTTGGGGGAGGGTGACCTGCTCGGAGGTCTGCACCCTTGAACCTGACTCATGATGGTGCAGATCCAACCTAATTAAGTTACAGAAATGCTGAATAAAAAATGAGTTCTGCTGCTAAAGCCAGAGAGAGGTTACTTATTTGGGCTCCGACCCTTTCTAACCAATTCCAGACTTGGGATCTGTCTGGAGGTTTTCTCCCAAGACATCTTGCATCCCCTCCAGCCCGAGCTGTCCTCCTTGCAAGGTCACCTTGGCCGGAGTAGGGTGGGTGGCCCAGAGGTCTGTGAGGGACAGGAAGGCCGCTCTGGATGGATTCCTCTGCTGTTGCCACTCGGGGGACGTGATTTTCTTCCCTCCAGACAAGCGCTGGACTTCGTTCTCGACCCCCGCTTGGCATGCCGATGAAGGACAGGATGACAGGCGGCCTGGCCCCATCCCAGTCGGCCCTCTGAGTGGTCCCTAAAATAATACCATTAGTGGGGCTGAGCGGAGGCCCTTATCTGCAGAGCCAGCCTACTGAAGTGCTGAGCGGGGCCCTCGCAGAGCGCACGGCCGGGAGGGGCAGCGGTGTGGGCTGGGGGAGTGGGAGCGGGCAGGGGGTGGGGGCTCATAGAGGGCTTCGCTCCCAGCTGGCCTAGGGACATTCCAGGGTATAAATAGCTCGGCAGATGCCTGTCGTGCACCTGGCACGTGATGTCCACCTGGAGCCACGTGTGGAAGCTCTGCCCCTGCCTCTGCTCATGCCAGCCAGGGCCACGGAGGAGCTCGGATGTTGGGGGCACTTGGCCCAGCCTTTGCCCAGCTGGGACCTCCGAGCTGGGCGGGGAGGCTCACCTCAAAGTCATGCCTCCAAGGTTTCTCAGCTGCCCAGACCCCTCACTTCCTCCCCCTTCTCCCCATTCCCCTCTTGCTCGCCCTTCTCTATTTTCTTTTTTAGAGAGTTTTCTGCTCTAGGGTACATGCGCTTGCCGGAGAGACAGAGAGAGACAGAGAGACAAAAAGTGAGAAATCACCCTCCAAGGGGGTGGCCACACTGCAGTCCCTTCTCCTTCAGTCTCCTCTCGGGATTTTGGACACGCACACACATGTGCTCAGTGTGAGTTTCAAGCCTCCGAGCCCGGGACTCACACTGCTGTCTGTGTCAAAGCACAGCAATGTAACCATCATGCCATCTGCTGGTCCCTCGCTTTCTTCTTTTAAAAGTTGTCTTCCATGAGAGAGAGAGAGAGAGACAGTACCCCAGAGGGGCCTCGACGCTGTGACCCACCCCACTCGGCTGCCCTGCATCACGGGCATGCGCATGTACTCGGCACGAACGGGGCCTCCTCGCCAAAGCAGGGTTGTCTCGCGGGACTCTGTACTTTATTGTGAAATAGTACAACTCTCAGTCCTAGACCCAGAATGAAAGAACCGCTTGCGGGGAAGGCGAGCGCTGCCTGGAAGCCGGCCTCCCCTCGCGGTTACAGAACATGAGAACAGCCATGTTTGTTTTGGGGTTCCCCCATCATCCTGCTGCTGCCCCCACGGCCGGCTCCTTCAACTCCGACTGGCCTTCTCCCTGCAGCCCTGGCCCTCGCCCTGGCCTGCCCCGCGCCATGACCAGCAGCTTCCTGGGCCACCCGGCAGCAGGCACTCCCCGTAAACACCTGTGGTCGCTGCTCGCCTACCCCGTGCTCCTGTGGAAGGGGGAAGCCGGGAAGACACGGAATGTCAGACTGCTGATTTCAGGCTGGCTGGGTTAGCAGTGTGTTTGCTGTCTTTATAATTTTCTGTAGTTTTAAGAGTTTCTCCAATGAGTGCATGTTTATATCATCAAAAATATTTATTTAAATATACATGAAACAGATATGTAAAGGGTATGTGTGTATTTGTACATGTATACTTTTTTTTTTTTTTTTTTGAGAAAGACACTTTGGTGGCCCCTTCGTGCCTTCATGCCTGGACCCAAAGGCTCCTGGGCTCCATGACCTCTCTCCCTGGCCAAGACTTGTCCACCAATCCCCACCACCCCTGGCCCCCCACCTCATCCCCTGGCCCTCCGAGGCCCTGCCCACGCAGGGCTGGCCTGGCCCCAGAGCCCGACTTGGGCATGCATGTTCCCACTCCTCTTTTCGGTGGGCAGACGTCTGACTAACCCTTTCAACACCCACACTCGCAGGTTCTTATTCAGCTCTTACTCTGCAGCGGGGACTGTTCTAGAAACAGGGCCTGGAGCAGGAAGCATGAGAGACCAAGCCCTGCTCTTGGGCACTCCGACTGGGAGTGAGACGGACAAGTCGTGACACAAACAGAACCAAGCGAGTGACACACAGCAGCCGAGCATCACAGCGACAAGCAGGCGGCATGGGCGCTCACGGAGGGCTTCGGAGGGCGGCCATCTTCACCGCCCTGTGGGACAGGTTTGCGGAGACTGCTCGAAGAAGGTGTCCTTTCAGCTGGGCCAAAGGGGCCAAGGGAGCCCCACGCCTCTTCACGCACAGTGCACGTGGGCCGGTTCTGTGCTGGTTTTCTCTTGCTGCATGTGCAGGAGGGCGCAGGTGGCAAGAACGAGAACTCCTGCACAAGTCAGCCCCCTGCACCTCGAGGGGCTCAGGAAAGCACCTCTGTGCCCAGAGCCCCGGCCGCTGGGGACCACCGCCCCAGTCTCCCTCTGCTGACTGGCTTTCCTGTCTGGGATTACGTGAGCAAAACGACGTGACTGTCCTCGGATGGCCAGGTTCACCCCGCCGTGTTGGGCCGTGTCTGCTCGTTCCATGCCGTGCAACGTCCCACTGGGGGAATGGAGGGAATGCGTGTCTCCAGCTGGCTGTGGACAGCACCCGGGAGCTCCCAGTTTCTGGCTGGGGAGAAAACCCTGGCCTGAACGCCCTCACACGCCTCCTCTGTCTGCCCTCTCCAGGAACGGGATGGTGCAGCGGGGCCCCGGAGGCTCAGCCCTGCACTCGAGGCTGCCGCAGCTTTCCGGGGCGGGCCACCTCGCACCTAGAGCAGCGGCACGTCCCACTTGCCGGAGTCCTCGCCAACACTTGATACAGCCTGTCTTTTCCATGTTCTGTTCTGGTGACTCAGTCCACTGAACCTTGAATGTTCTGATTTGCATTAATCTGGGGGCTTCATAAGCATGCGTGACTATTTAGGGGCACAGTTTTAGCAGAGCCAGAGCCTGCCAGCCCCCTGCTGGCCGTTGCTGCGCAGCGTAGTGAGCCTTTGCCAGCAGGTGCATCTGTGCAGCAATGCTATCCCGGGGCGGCCTGTGAGGCATTGTTGCTCTAGCAAACAGCGAGGGCTGAAATGCGGCCCAGCGCACTCCCCGCCTCTGCGTAGGGTCACGGCCGCCCAGACAGCCACGTCCTCCCTACTCACACGAAGGCGCTGGTGGCCTTAGAGCAGCTCAGGAGAAAAGGACTCTGGCTGGGAGCTGGGAGTGGGGATCTGACCCCAGGCTTGCCCCAGACCACACCTGGCTCTTGGCCCCTGCACTGTCCTGTCCATCCAGATGGTCCCCTGCCCAGCTGAGAGGGACCTAGATTCTACTCCATGGACCAACCCGAGAACTTGAGCTGGGACATAGGAAACAGCTTCTTAGTCAAACCCATGCGTGGATGAACGAAAACAAAAACAAGGGACTTCACTGTGTGTGGACTGACGCAGCACCAAGAGGAGCCTGGCAGTGGCCCTGGTTGTAGACACGCTGAGCAGACTGGTCAGCAGAGAGCATTCCCTTTGCTCCAGGAGTCCCAGCCAATCGGGAAGCCGGTCAGCCCTGCCCTGACCTCTGCCCTCGCCAAGACAGCTGTGGAGAGGAGAGTGGTGCATGTGTTTATTTAGGGCTTGCAGATAGTGGATGGCTTCCGAAAAAAGGTTTTGAGAGAGGCATAACAAAAATCTTGAACCTTAAGCATACAAAGATGGGAGGATGAAAGGTAAAATTGGAGTACGATACTTTTTAGAAGGAGCCAAGAAGTTAATGGTGGCAGGTGCCCAGGATGGGACTTCACGAATGTCGTCGAGGGTCACCTTGTGAAATCTAAGCACGGTGCTGAGCCCGGAGGGAAGAGCACCTGGCCCCGGTAAGGGAGCTGGCCATCCTGCTTTGCCTGGGGTGGATGGGTTTTCTCAGGACATGGAATCGCAGTGCCAAAACAGAGAAAGTTCCGGAACAGAGATGAGCTCTCGAGTTGGCTACCCTGGCCCCATGACATCATCTGAGCTGCTAGATCCAACTGTACCTGAAAGTGCTCCACCCTCAGGCTCCTGGGGTGTGTACACCCAGAAATCCCTTTGCCTCAATTGCTTTCCCTAGAAAACTGTCCTTTCATTACTTTTTAAATTCGATTTCTAGGCCCATCCCTTAGCCTACTAGGTAAGGGAGCTGGATCCTGCATGACCGACCATAGTTTGAATGCTGGCCCCTGTGGCTTGAAGACCCAGGGCCCAGTGTAGGAGTGAAGTGACAGCATGTCCAGCGACGGTAGAGGGGACATCCCAACAGTGCACTAGGCCTGGGTGTCACTGAGCAGGAACCAGGAGGAATAGCTGAAAACCCAAAGCAGAAAAGGAAACCCCTCCACAGATGACCTGATCTGTGTTTGTGCTGAGAAAAGTTTTAGAGTTCTTTTGGAGAACTATGGGAAACACATTGCTGGGTACAAGGAAAATGAAGCAGATTCTCTTCTAAAGCAATGATAAACTCCAGGAAAAAACAAAAGGCTGCACAGGAAGGGCAGTCCTGTTGTGATATACCACACGGTACAGGTGAGAATATTTATACAGCATGGTTATGTGAACACAAATCTCACTGCCTCCAAAAGTATAATCAGTGTATCAAGAGGGGGCCCAGATGGTGGCGCAGCACTGAACCATGATGCTCTGCAAGGCAGCCCTAGCTGGGAAGGCCCCGGTTCAGTTCCAGAGACCTCCCTGAGTGCACAGGATGGGTGTGCCCATCCTCCTGGGCTGACCGAAGGCTGAGAATGGTTTGCACACTGGGACCGTGCTGGTGCTCTCTTGTTCATGGGAGGAGTGAGTAAATAATCTTCATATGTACACACGCATGTATGTATAATCCTTACATAATAATTATGTATATAATACATATAATTGCATAGTATTCCAAGAGGTTGTAGAAGGAGAGGTCTATGCAGGCAGGCAGTGCATGGTTTTCAATCTTCACTTTCCACGGAAGAGCCAAGCCTGTCTCAGTCCGTTTGGGTTACTGGAACCAAGGACCATCACTGGATGACTTCGAAACAATAGAGGTTTACTCCTCACTGTTTTGGAGCCTGGGAAATCCAGGATTAGGGTGCTGGAAAATTCGATGTGTGGTGAAATACCATTTTCTGGACCCGTTTGCTGTGTGCTCAGCTGTGAGGGACAATGAGTACCACATGGGTCTCCCCTATAAGAGCCCTAATCCCACTCATGAGGGCACCACCCTCCTGACCCGGTCACCTCCCCAAGACCCCCATGGTGGGGTAGGGACTTTGACACGTGCGTTTGGGGGGAGATGAATATTCAGACTGTAGCAATGGGTGACGTCCAGCATAGGACAGCGAGGAAGGACGGGCTGAGCGCCGTCCTGAGAGATGAGGACACACATGTCGGAAGCAAGAACTAAGGGAGGCAGAAGAAGAAGTGGTTCCCTCGGGGGGCCTGCGCCAGACTGCAAGGGCCCCTCAAGACCCGAGTAGCACACGATTTACGTGATGGGTTCTGGTTTGCACCCCGTCCGTGAGTAGCCAGTGACGGGAGTGGGGACACAGCTGCTTTTGATTATAACCTTGTGTTAGTTTAACTTTTTATTTACCCTCGTTCACAGAGAAACTCAACTCCAATTATTTATTTAATTGCCAGGGGGTGTGTGCGCTCGCCGGCGAGACAGGGCGAAAGGGAAAAGGCACCCCCTGCTGGGCAGGGTCACACTACGACCCCTTCTCCGCCATTTTTCTAGCCAGTCAGGATTTGGGGTGTTTGTGTGCGCACGTGTAGAGTGACCTTCAAACCAGCGGGGCTGGGACTTGAACTGCTGTTGGCCGTGTGGGACCTGGCTCCCTAGGCATGATGCTTAAATATTATTTCCCAGGGCTGGCCCAAACTGAAAATCTGAAAGCATCGCTACTTTCTCTCTCACCCTGTGAGGCCAGTTCTGGTTCGAGGTGTCTGCAGGCCCACGAGCTTGGCCTTCTAGCTGCCACGCTCCCACGGGGAGGACGCTAGGGCTCCTCTGGGTTCCCGTCTGCACGTCGGCTCCCCCTCTTTCTCTTTGGAATCCCGTGCTGTCTCTGTCTCCAGTTTTCTAGGTATCTTTAGTGTGATGACGAAGCCGCTCTCGTTTTCTCTTTTTGAAAATTTCGTTTGTTGGACGTCGAGTTCTAGGTGGGCCGTCTCTCAGCTCTTCTTTCTTTCTGCTCCCTTCATTTTAATGCCTAGGTTCGGAGCCCTTTTCCGCCTTTAGCTCCCAGCTCCCCTGAGGCTCTGAGCGTCGTTTCACAGGAGTGCACCCTTACTTCTTGGAAGGCTCTGTCTCCTTTAGAGACGGGTCTCACTGTGGTGGCCAGGCTGGCCTCGAACTTGGAATCCTGCCGCCTCTGCCTCTCAGTGCCTGGATCACAGGAGGGCATTGCACGTACCGCCACTCCCAGCGTGCACATGCACTTTCTCTTGTTTTATGAACGCAGTCTTTAATCCCATGAGAGTACGTATGTTTCTTTATCTTCTCCAAAGTGTATTTCTTTTCCTGACATTGTCTTTGCGACCTGCATCTCGTGTGTGTGCTGCCTGTGTGTTTTGGTGTGTGGTCCCTCCAATCCCTCAGGGCCTTGCCGTTAATTCCCTGTTTGCGCACCAGGGCCGGCCCTGCCCTCAGACACCAGCACCCCTGGCTCTGGAGTATCCGGGATCCACTCCTCCACAGAGCAGTCCCTCCAGTCCTTCCAGGGAGGAGACAGGGCTGGGAACTCCTGCTGCCCGAACGCTTCCTAGGACAGCTTCGCTGCCGGCTCTGCCCTTCACACACTGAGGACGCGTCCTCTGCGCCTCTCCCTCCTCTA
Source organism: Tupaia belangeri chinensis (assembly GCF_000334495.1). Taxonomy (NCBI): domain Eukaryota; kingdom Metazoa; phylum Chordata; class Mammalia; order Scandentia; family Tupaiidae; genus Tupaia; species Tupaia belangeri. Next base: position 2,282,745 of record NW_006159525.1, read on the forward strand.
GCCTTTGGGTTTATACCTTGGTTTTAAAGTACATTCATTACCTTGTAAGAAAGCTCCATGGGCGACCAGCAGTTGGTGTAATGGCTATGTCTCTGGACTCCCATGTAATCGACCACAGTTCGAGTCCCCGGACCTGGCGGCTTAAACTCATGCCGGGCGCGTGTGTGTGCGTGTCCAAGATCCCGAGAGGAGAAAGGAGGAGAAGGGATTACAGCGTGGTGGTGATTTCTCGTTTTCTGTCTCTCTGTCTCTCTCTATCTGGCGAACCCATGCGCCCTATAGCAAAAACCTCTCCAAAAAAAAAGGAGAGAGAGACAGAAAGCAAGCTCTGAGGCTGGAGCGCAGGACATTGTCTGCTCACTTTGAGGTCACTCGGGAGCGGGGCGACCTCTTGTCTTGGTTCACCCAGGACTTGCTGGCTTTAAACCTTAAAGTCCCGCAGCCCAGGAAATCCTCACTGCCTCTTTCCCCAGCCATAGTGGCGGAGTCTCCTTTGCGGAGTCTCCATGGGTTGTCTGAACCTGTCTGCGTCCGGTGTTGGCGGTGGAGCCACCATGGAAGGCATCGGCCCCTCCAGGGAGATGACCGCACAGTCTCGGAGAGCGACGCAGTTTGAGTCACCCGTGTCAGACACTTACAAGTGCCTGGAAAAGTCCCTGTATTTCTGGAAACCCCAAAGATAAACGGCGTGCATGACTGTCATTACTGAAATTGCTGGCTGCAGCAGACGTGCAAGCCACGGCCTCCCGGCCGCCAGCCCCCGCCCGCACAACCTCCGTAATTATAAGACAGCATTTTAAATTGTTCCAGTCCAAACAAGACCTGGGGGTGCGGGGAGCAGGCTGGTCGTCGAGGCTGGAGACTAACAGCAGCCATGGAAAGGCCTGGAAGGACTGACTCACGCCAAGGGCAGGGCTGGGGCGAAGGCTCACTGCCTCTGTAGGGGCTCGCAGAGGACGGGGGCGACGGCACCCCAGGCTCGGCACCCTCCGTGGAGGTGGGCATTGGAGACGCCCTGATGAGGCTGGTGTTTCTCCATCACCCCCAAATAAGCATGCGTTTGGTTGATCGCGAACTCGAGATGAAATGGCAAATACCTTTGGGGTGAGTTGAGCGTAGCAGTCACTTAGACATAGAACGAGCTGGTTTATACAGAGAGGGGTGGGAGCCCAGCACAAGGGAGTCTCTGAGGGCAGGCCGGAGGGCAGCATGGCAGAGGAGGGGCTGTGGGGACCGTGGGGACCATCTGGGCCCGTTCCACCCACTTAGGCGCTGTGCTGTTTGGCCTCCCCAGCCATCTTCTCTGCAAAACGACGCAACTGTAGCCGCCTCGGGGCTGTGTGAAGGTGCGCCTGGCTCGTTGGGACACGCACGTGCACGTGACGGCGTGGACAGGCCTTTGTCCTTTGTTGCTGTTGTTATTGCCACGCTTATTTTACGGTTCTTCGAGGGACTCAGAGCAAGCTGCTGGTGGGAATGATCACTCCGCTGTCTGGTCTGGGAGGCCCAGAGGAGAGACCTTTAGGAAACCTGCTCTGAAAGAGACCACATGGATGGAAATTCACTGAGTCAGACCCACGTCTCCAGCAGGGAGCGTCCGTCCATGGGCGTGGGTGGAGGAAATCTAAGACCTGCCCGGCCAGCCCGGCTCCCGGCAGCCTCTCCACTCCCAGGGCTCCATGCTTCCTGAGAGGAGAGATCCAATCAAGTTGGCGGGGCGTGGCTGTGCAGAGAGGTGGACCAACGTGTCTCGGCCAGTTGGCATTGTCAGGGGTCCTGGAGCGTGGGTCCCCATCTCCTCTGACCCAGAGGTCTCCACAAGCTGAGCTTCCCAACAGGGCCTACTCTGGGCAGCGTGCCACATGGGGCCTCACCCTGGGCTCAGGAGCTCACAGCTCCCGGCGAGGCCAACCGGTATGTGCGGTCCGAGGGGCACGCTGATACAGCCCCCCGGATCTTCCTCCCTGGCTCTTGTCAACACAGGGAGGAACGATGAAGTGAGGGAGTGAGTGAGCGCAACCGTGTTCTTGAAACAGCTGGAGTGCGTTTGGCTTGGTGGAAGCCAGAGGACCAGAACTGACCACTTCCGAGACCCCCCAAGCCAAGCCCAGCCCTCCCAGTCCTGCTGTCCCGACCTGCTAGCTCCCCACTCACATTTCTCGAAGGTCCACGAATCGACTGAGCTGTTGGGAGAGCTCTAAGGGGGGAGAAAACTGAGAAAGTAAAATATAAGATCCTCCTTGAAGCTGGTGGTTGGGGAAAGCACCCAAACATTTCATGTCTCTGTCACAAATATCAAGAAAAATATTTTGATACATTAATTAAGGTTCCTTTTCTCCTTCCTGCCTGCCTGGAATGTGGGTGTGCTGTCTAGAGGCACAGGTGCCATTTTGTAGCTGTGATGTTAGACAGAGGGTCAGAAGGGACACACACAAACACTGGTGAGGGAGAGAGAAAGAGAGAGAGGAAGAGGGAAAGGAAAAGAAGGAAGATACTCCACTGAGTCGCCACATCTTACTTGAGCGGTGACTGCTGCGAGGGGCTCTGTCTGGGCTCTGGGGTCCCGAACCCCTCCTCTGTCACCACACCCTGGCCCAGGGCAGGAGGGCTCCTTGCCTCTCGGCTCTGCCAGAGCCAGGGTGGAGAAGCGGCAGGACGCGCTCGCGGCAGCCCGTGGCCTTGGTCCTTGGGGTGTGTTTGTTCAGAGCTCTCCCTGGAGCAGTCGGCTGCAGATGTTTTCCCAAGAGTGAAGAATGAGCAGAGGACCAGCAGGGCGGCTGTCCAGGCCCAGCACACAGGACTGTGAGGGTGCGTGTGTGTACTGCGTGCATGCGTGTGCGTGGGCAGGGCCGCTGTGCTACGATCTCACAACACGGAAAGTCCGGCCCCGTGGGGTTTGCAGATCACTTTTAGACGCCCGCACAAACAGCTTTCTCGAGATACAATTCAGATACCATGCAAATCACTTTCATTTATTGATTGATATCATTTCTCTTCTTAAAATGTGGTACCAGGCATGTGTGCTCAGCACAGAAAGAGAAAGAAAGTGAGAAATCATCCCTCGGGGAGGATGGCTACGCCACGGTCCCTTCTCATCCAGTCTCCTCTCAGGATTTTGGGTGTGCACGCGCGCGCACACACACACAGTTTTTCAAACTGCCAGGTCCAGGACTCAAACCGCACGGTCGGCCGTGTGGAGCTGAACATCTTAACCCCCACGCCCCCTGCTGGCCTGGTCACTCACATTTTTCCGCTTCACCTTCCCAGCCAGGTCACAGCTATGTGTCAGGTGTGCACAGGTCGGCCGGGGAATCGAACTATCGTCTCCATGTGGATGCACCATTGATGCAGCATATACACTGCTCCCCGCCCCGAGCCATCTTGGCTCACCCACTCATAGTGTAGGATTTGGTTTTTCTAGTGTCACCTCAGAGCTGTGCACACAGCACCACGATCACCCCAGGACAGTTGCATCACCCTCTAAAGAAGCCTCGCGTCACTACCGGTCACTCCTCGTATAAGCACATGCGTGTGCTGAACCCCGACCCTCAAAGTGCAACCCAGGACTTGGCCCTTGCCGAACCTGGCCCATCAGGGCCTCCCGCCTGCAGAATGGGGACATTGGTTTCTTTTGCTCTCGGTCACCCAGTCTTAGTGCACATTAACGCAGCCTGACCTGACGGGTGTCCCCACTTCCCCCCTCCTGCCTGTCAACCTCAAACCAATGGCTTTCCCAGCCCTAGACATTGCATCGATGTGGGATCTTAGGACACGTGGTCTTGTGTCTCACTTCCCTCCATAGCGAAAGGCTCCAGGTTCTACCCGTGGGCCGTACGGGGCTCCACCGTATGAGTACATACCCTCCCCTGCTCCCTTCACCAGCCTGTGGCATTGAGCTGTCCTACTCTGGGCTCTTCGGTCGTGCTGTGACATAACGTGACCTCAAGCTTTCGTGTGCGCAGACGGTTTTACCCATCCGGGGTATACGCCTAGGAGGAGGCTTACAGGGTCCCACCGGAACTGTGCTCGCGCTCTCAAGGAACTGCAAGACTTCTCCAAGGCGGCTGCAGCAGGGACCCCAGCCAGCGTCTCCCGAGGGTTGACCCCATCTGGCCCACTCACTACCGGCCAGCGCCTCCCAGGTTCTGAACCCCTCTGGCCCACTCCCTTGTCTGTGGTTTTGGTCCCAGTCACCGCAGGGGAGGGAGTGCTAACATTCTGCTCGGCGCTCTCCTGGTGCCTGATGGCTGAGCGCTTCCCATGCGGTCCCTGGCACTTAGCATCTCTGGAAAACCCCCCCGTCGTGTGTTAACTGCAGAGGGCGTGTGTTCATGGGGGAGACCGAGGCTGAGGGCACACGCCCAGGTGGGACATGCTCACACTGCAGCTTCCGCTTCCCCAGTCTGCGGGGATTTGGGGCACACGCACACACGTGTCTGGTGTATTTTCAGGCTGGGGGTAGATTGCGGTATGAATACCTTTGGGGGGATGTCTATCTCTCTATCTCTCTGTCTCTATCTTTCACTCAGGGAAGCAAGAAAGAAAATGTTAAAAAAGAATAGGATAAAAAAAAATCAAAACCAGGAACCAGCAGTTAGCGTAATGGCTATGTCACTGGACTCCCACGTAGTCAACCGTGGTTCGCGTCCCGGACCCGGTTGCTTAAAACTCACGCCGGGCACGTGTGCATGTGTGCCCAAGATCCCGAGAGGAGAATGGAGGAGAAGAGATTGCGGCGTGACCATCCCCCCTGGGGGATGATTTCTCGCTTTCTGTCTCTAATGTCTCTCTCTATCTGTCTGGCGAGCGCACGCGCCCTAGAGCAAAAAAACTCTCTCAAAAAAAAAAAAAAAAAATCAAAACCAAGCAATATCTAGCCCCCTAGTGAGGCCGGGAGTGAAGCGACAACTGAGACCTAGGCACGTGCCAGGTAGACTGGAAGCATCCCCTGGTGGGCTCCCTGGAGGTGGTATTCACCCAGAGCCCTTCCGAGCCAATTTACATGTCACAGGAGGACCAAGCGCAAAGGAGGCCCAATAGGGAAGTAGCTGCCGCACAGTCAGGGAGGATGATAGGAAGCCATGGTGAGCACCCCCTCCTCCAGGAAGGCCGAGTCCCGAGTCACGAAAGGTTGAAGTGGAACACGGCACCCTCTTCCCACTCAATAGTGGAAGTCGCTGAAGGGTGCCCGAGGAGTCTGGGGACACAGACTTCACGCTGCCGGAATGATGCCGCCTGGGACTCAAATCCTGCCCGCAGGAGGGCTGTGGGGCCTCAAGCAAGTGGCTTCCTCCTCCCCGGGTTTCCGGCTGTATCTACCCCATGGTGGCCGTGGGAACCATGTGCAAAGTCTGACACACGCAGGCTCGTCAACGTGAGCTCTCACTACAGACACCTGCAGAGCAGCCGCTCTTGAGGAAGCAGCCCCGTGCTTTAGCCACCTACGTGTCCGTGTCTGGGAAAGTTTGGGAATGCAGCAGGGAGACAGACTTCTAGCCCTCAGTCTGGATTTGACTCCATGACCTGAGACCACGTGACGATTCTGGGTCAGGGTTCCTCAATTTAGGCTGATGCTCCTCCATCATCGGGCTGTCTTGGGCTTGGTAGGGTGCTCAGCAGAATCCTCGGCCTCCCCCCAGGGCCATGCCCTGCCGCGCCCCAACCGTGACGGCATGGATGTCCTTAGACACGGTCTGCTGGGACTAAAACCCCTCCTGGCCAAGGATCCCTGCTGTAGGGGAAAAGTGACAAAGAGTTACCGCGTTTGGTGACGTTTCCTTTACTTCCACAGAAGCCTCGAGGAGCACTACCTCGCCGGGAGGCTGTGGAAATGGCACGCAGAGTGACAGGGACTGCTCCGGTGGTGCGAGGCGAAGCCTTTGAAAGGGTTTAAAATCCGTCCTGTTCGCCCTGGCCCTGAGCCAGCGCAGGCCGGACTCGAGGCCCGTATGCACCTCTTACTCTCTGTACTTTGTTCTCTGTCACTAAGTGACAATCACAGCCCACAAGTGGTGGGCCCTGCAGAACCATGGCCGTGGCCGTCCACTGGGGGAGTGCACCCCAACTCCAACCACTCACCTCGCTGCGGTTTGGGAGCGTCTCCCCCAAAGGCACATGCTGAGACTTGCTTGTGACAGGACTAAGGGGGTGAGACTTTGATGACGGTGTCAAAAGGCGGGCCCTTTGGGAGGAGATCAGGATTCAGGTCATTAGGGTGGGCCCCATGAGTGACACAGACCGCCCTCACCACGGTGACACCATGCCTGGAGACACCAAGAGACCCACCAGCGGTGGCCCTGGGCCCCCAGCTGCGAAGTACACCTCCGTTCTTGGAAGTCACCCCGTGTCAGGTGTTTTCTGTTATTAGCGACAGAATGAACGAGGCACCCCTTCATGACTTTCGCCTTTACCCACAAAATGATGCCTCTTATTCAACATTTTATTTAAATCAACTCCACTCGGTCTTTCCTCATTTAGACACCTGCTTTCGACTTAAGCAATCGTCTTTAAGGCTTGTGTTTGTGTTCTTCTTATGTTTTTTTTTTTTTTTTTCCTAGTGCATTTAAAAATAAGTAGATAAAATAAAAGGCACTGGTGACCTATCTGAAACCATCCATGCGCCCTCAGTGGAGTTTGGAACGGCCTTTGAACGACATGGAAACACAAGCCTTCCGGCCGAAAGTGCGCTGCAGTGTAAAGCAGAACTGGAACCGGGCAGGACTTCCACGCTGATGCCCATCACAGAATCCGGAGACTGCTGAGCATGGCGACAAGACCGGCTGCTCCGCTGCAGATTCTTCACACCGAGGGGTCTGGACTGGGACACCGACGGAGGTGAGGCTGGCTTCTGTCCCTGTGCCAGAGGCCACGGTGGGCTCCAGCCACCAGGGCTACCTGGTGGCCAAGGAACCTGTCCCCACAGGAGAGCTGAGCGGGTTCTGCGTCCTCTCTGCTGGGCCCCGATTCTCTGCAGAAGGCCTCTCACCTGTCTGAGTGGGCAGAGCAGATCTGTGACCCCGAGAAATGCAAGGGTGCTCCCCAGCAGCTGCCCCGTGGTCAGAGGGAGCGGAGCACGTGCACCCTGGGCCTGCTCCTCCAAGGGCAACTCCCTGTTGGTGTCGTCAGAGATTCTTCAACTTATCCCCGTGCCCCTCAGACCTGGCCTTTCTCAACTTCTTCACCTTTTCTAATTCTGAGCCCGGCTCCCTGGAAGCGTCTGCTTTAAGGAACAGATGGTGTTTGGAGTACTTACCCCAGCCCATGCCTCACACGGGGAGGCCGGGCCCTCGGGAGGCTGGCCCCTTGGCAGCCATGTTTGGACTTCTCGCTCTGCCTGGTAGCCACAGCCGATTGGCTCGGGGGTGACATGTGACCTATGCTGAGCCAATCAGAGGCTTTCCTGGGCAGTTTGCTGGAGACCCAGAGCCTGGGAGTTGGAGGTTTTGCCAGATGCTTCAGCTTCCTTTCCACAAATCTCCCTTGGCAGGGTGGAAGCGGATTGTGCAGTTCACACGTTCTTGCCTAAGATGGTTCTCAAGGCTTCGGTCATTCTTATGTTGATCATAAAACTGAGAGGTCTGGGACATGGGAAGGTTCTAGAAGCTACCTTGCACCTGTCTCCCTGGGTGACCAGGTAGGTTTGTGCCTAGTTGCTTATAGGTCAAAAATGACCCCAGTTGCTTGATTTTGTTGAGTTCTTAATGTAGGGATGAGATCAGGGTGAAGTGAGTGGGGTAATCCCACTCCCCTTAGTCACAAGATTTACAGGAGCACTAAAACACTCAGCCGTCCAGGTGAACAAAATGGTCAAAATTAACAAAATGGTCAAAATTAATACCAAAGAGTCCCATGATGAAGAAAACACCAAAATCCTGAAGACAAGACTCATCACAGCACCAGACCAAGCCATGCTGGAGCCTGAAGCCAAAGGAAAATTCAGTGATCCAGTCGGCGGGGACCTGGCTGATCTTCAGTCCTGAGTCTTGGACATTCCCATCCCCACCCTGAATCTGGGGCTCACGGCTCGCCTCACCCGGTCCAGCCTGGCTTAGTGTCTGTGACCGGGGCTCCCCACCTGGTCTTCAGCTCCCTGCCTCATCCTCATGTGACAATGCCAGTTGCCTGTCCCTGGCCTCTGATTCCACAGCCCCATTGCTGGTGACCACAGTCTGTTCCCCAACCAGCGCCGGGAAGAGTTTCAAATGGAGATCAAATCCTACCACCCTTCTGTTCTAGGGGGGTCACTGGGCTTTTTGACTTGAAGGTTGCCCACCTCCCTTCCCCCCATTGGGCCGCCCATGCCCAGGCCTGGCTCCCATTAGCAGCCGCTGCCACCCACCCGCAGGCTAGCAAACGTGGAACAGCTGTGTGCAGGAAATCACCTCCAACCCAGCCCGATGGCGCAGGGATGTCTTTAGTTAACGTAAATAGGCTTTTAACGTTCAGTTTTTTCTCTTTGCGCAAAATACCTATCATTAATTCTGACTTGTGAGATCAAACAGTTAACAACGTGTTGATCCTAGCTTACTTTCAAGTGATGTATTGTATCATTTCAGAGAGTTACGGGGGCTGGTACTCCCTCTGACAAATGCGGCCGAGTCCTCGAGTCCTCGAGCAAGGGCTTGCCAGCGCCAGGGAAGGAAGCAATTAACAGCTCCGCTCCAGGGTTCCCAGCGCCGGTCTCATGCCCCCACGTTCCCCAAACACTGGCTTTTCTTTTGTGTCCCGCCTTTTTCTTTTTTCAACCCAAGGAAATGAGTGTCTCTAATTCATCCCTTGGAGCCGCGTCAGAGGTAGAGTGGAAAATAAAAGGTTTGGTCGAGCATCACGGGGGCTTTCTCCCCCTCATTGACATGGCTCTCTGCAGGGTCGCACTAAGAACGTATTTCTCTCCCTGGCAGTTGGGTCACCTTTGTTTTCCCAGGGAAGACTTCATGCATTTCAGTACCCTAAGTCCCAGCAGTTCCAAACAAGAGCATATGCTCAAAACCCACGGTCACAGGGAACTGTAAGCCACTGACACAGGCTGGGTGTACAACGGGATTGGTGCGGACGGTGGCAAACTGCAGAACCATACCCAGCCTGAACGGGCCGCCACTACTCAGAACCACAGACTACGGCCAACGGTGGGTCCACGTTTCAGGGGAACCTGGAAATCTGGATTTTTTGAGTAAAAAAACTTAAAAATACGACACAGGCCAATCAAAAACAGGACCAAAGAGTAGCAGATGAGAAACTCTGCTCTCTAATCGAGTTTCTTGCACTGGAGTGTGTTTGGTCTCAGGGCACAAGCTGGTGAGGGAAGGAGTCCGGAAAACTCTGGAAGGACTGAGGTTCACCATCCAGGAAGGGTCATTTTATTAGGAGTTTTCTTGGGGGGAAGTTTGTGGAATTTCATTGGTGCACAGCTAAATGCATCGTTATGATATTAATACAAACAGAGATATAGAGCAGACTGGAGAAAACAAATCAATGGAAAAAGGCAGAATGTTGGGACTGGCAGGTAGCATAGTGGTTGAGGCGCTGGACTCCCACATGACCGACTGCAGTTTAAGTCCCAGACCTGGTGGCTTGCTTTTCTACTTCCTCCTTCTGTCTCTCTCTGGTCAATTTAAAAAGAATACTGATAACTAAAATTAAACAAATAATGCTTTAAAAAAGATTCAGAAATTGTGCTTTGCAACAGATAGTTGTACAAAATAACCATTATCGATCCTCACTGGCAAGATCAGTTAACATGTTGATTGTAACTTACTGTGAGTAATGTATCATTTTGAAGATTATGGGGTTTCCCTAAGCCCCCAGTTTATATGCGCCTTTTATTATTTTCTTAAAAATTTTGCCAGAGAGCACATGTGCTCACAGAGATAAAGAGAAAGTAAGAGGGAGAGAGAGAAGGTGAAGAGCAGCCTCGCCGTGGGACATGGTCACACGATCCCTCCTCCACGGCTCCCTCCTCCCAGGCTTTCGAGCACGCACACACGTGCACCTGCGCGTTTTTCAGGCTTCGGGGTCCAGATTTGAACCGCCCAGGTCAGGCCCTTCTCTCCTGCTCTCTGGGGCATTCTGAGGAAAAGTTGAGATCCCAGGAGACGTGGCTCAGCCCCCTGTGAACTGGGCGATGTGACCGCAGTGGCCTCCCGGGGTCGTGCTGCGTCCTCAGTGAGGTAAGGCCCAGCGTGGCGGTGTGCACTGTGAGGAGCAAGACTTTGTCTTCACAACAGAATGCACGGAAAGTCCTGGAGCAGGGAGAAGCGTCATTTCAGCCGGGGGGATTATTACCACTCCTTAGAGACAAAGAAAGGGGTCTCCCGAGAGACATCTTGATCCTGGAGGCGCAGGGCCTCCCGCTGTACCCTTCTGTCGTTGCCCCCACCCAGCCCTTCTTCCTCTTTCTGGACGCAGCCCACCTCCTCCGCCTGTGCCCCCTCTCTCTGTGAGTAAGTGCTGGGTTACGGCGTCCCCTCGATGGGGACAGCTGTGTTGCAGGCCAGCTTCACTGTCCGACATGGAGCTGAGGCCCTCCGCCTGGCCCTGGGAGCCTTCTGCCCCGCCAGCTGAAGTCCCCTCGCTGGTTTGAGTCTGGTCTTCCTGTCCTGCCACCCTTCTGTCCAGTTGTCCCTCTGGGGCAGTCCCACTCCTGTGCCCACACTCCCCACCGAGCACAGCACCGCGGGGCTGGCACAGCTGGCTGGTCTTGATTCCTTACTCCGACTCCGTGACAAGTTGTGAACTGGAGCTGTCGCAGACAGGAGCACAACGTGGTGCCTGTCACCTCCCACCCGGCCTCCTGCATGGCGAGCGTCCCGTCTGCCTCCAGCCGTGCCGACGCTCAGGCCCTCTGCGACGCGGGGTACGAGTGGACACACAGCAGGCGTGCATCAGAATCCAGCAGACGCAGCGCGTGCCGACCTCGTCCCGCACAGGCTGCCTGCTCCAGTGGAAATCATTTCTGGCGGGATGCTGATACGATTGGGGTATGCTGAGTGATTTATGGAGTCGTTAAACATACACTAAATCAATCTTGCTTTTTTATTTTTTTCTAAGGTGGGGGTGGAGAAACGACATCCCTAAGGGGAAAATAAAGTCTCCGAGCTCGAATTTTCTACCCGGGGCCTGACATTGCGCAGAAAATGGCCACTGCTGTAACCCGAGCCAGCCAGTCCATTCGAGTCTGATAGTTTCTATGTTCCCCGAATCCTGCGAAATGTGTATCCAATTAGCCACTACTGAAGGGCCTTATTTATAAAATAATACTTTCGTGGTCAGGTTGCACTTTTTCCACTCGTCTCTGGTGCACGGGGCTCAGGTTGCAGGTTCCGCCTGTGATTAATGGAGACAAACAGCGGATTTCTGCTGGCATCCGCGTGCAGGGTGGAGGCCCGAGCAGATTTCCGTGCGGCACCCAAGCCCTGAGAGTCTCTGTTCATCCCGGCCTCACCCAGGAACCCGGGTGAGGAGGGCGGTGGGCCGTGCTGGGTGGGAAGGGGGCACGCGAGCAGTAGGGAAAATGTGCTCACAGAGATAAAGAGAAAGTAAGAGGGAGAGAGAGAAGGTGAAGAGCAGCCTCGCCGTGGGACATGGTCACACGATCCCTCCTCCACGGCTCCCTCCTCCCAGGCTTTCGAGCACGCACACACGTGCACCTGCGCGTTTTTCAGGCTTCGGGGTCCAGATTTGAACCGCCCAGGTCAGGCCCTTCTCTCCTGCTCTCTGGGGCATTCTGAGGAAAAGTTGAGATCCCAGGAGACGTGGCTCAGCCCCCTGTGAACTGGGCGATGTGACCGCAGTGGCCTCCCGGGGTCGTGCTGCGTCCTCAGTGAGGTAAGGCCCAGCGTGGCGGTGTGCACTGTGAGGAGCAAGACTTTGTCTTCACAACAGAATGCACGGAAAGTCCTGGAGCAGGGAGAAGCGTCATTTCAGCCGGGGGGATTATTACCACTCCTTAGAGACAAAGAAAGGGGTCTCCCGAGAGACATCTTGATCCTGGAGGCGCAGGGCCTCCCGCTGTACCCTTCTGTCGTTGCCCCCACCCAGCCCTTCTTCCTCTTTCTGGACGCAGCCCACCTCCTCCGCCTGTGCCCCCTCTCTCTGTGAGTAAGTGCTGGGTTACGGCGTCCCCTCGATGGGGACAGCTGTGTTGCAGGCCAGCTTCACTGTCCGACATGGAGCTGAGGCCCTCCGCCTGGCCCTGGGAGCCTTCTGCCCCGCCAGCTGAAGTCCCCTCGCTGGTTTGAGTCTGGTCTTCCTGTCCTGCCACCCTTCTGTCCAGTTGTCCCTCTGGGGCAGTCCCACTCCTGTGCCCACACTCCCCACCGAGCACAGCACCGCGGGGCTGGCACAGCTGGCTGGTCTTGATTCCTTACTCCGACTCCGTGACAAGTTGTGAACTGGAGCTGTCGCAGACAGGAGCACAACGTGGTGCCTGTCACCTCCCACCCGGCCTCCTGCATGGCGAGCGTCCCGTCTGCCTCCAGCCGTGCCGACGCTCAGGCCCTCTGCGACGCGGGGTACGAGTGGACACACAGCAGGCGTGCATCAGAATCCAGCAGACGCAGCGCGTGCCGACCTCGTCCCGCACAGGCTGCCTGCTCCAGTGGAAATCATTTCTGGCGGGATGCTGATACGATTGGGGTATGCTGAGTGATTTATGGAGTCGTTAAACATACACTAAATCAATCTTGCTTTTTTATTTTTTTCTAAGGTGGGGGTGGAGAAACGACATCCCTAAGGGGAAAATAAAGTCTCCGAGCTCGAATTTTCTACCCGGGGCCTGACATTGCGCAGAAAATGGCCACTGCTGTAACCCGAGCCAGCCAGTCCATTCGAGTCTGATAGTTTCTATGTTCCCCGAATCCTGCGAAATGTGTATCCAATTAGCCACTACTGAAGGGCCTTATTTATAAAATAATACTTTCGTGGTCAGGTTGCACTTTTTCCACTCGTCTCTGGTGCACGGGGCTCAGGTTGCAGGTTCCGCCTGTGATTAATGGAGACAAACAGCGGATTTCTGCTGGCATCCGCGTGCAGGGTGGAGGCCCGAGCAGATTTCCGTGCGGCACCCAAGCCCTTCAGGCAGGAAAGGGTTCAGATGCCCTGTGCTGCAGGCAGGGCCCGACAAGTCCCGCGGGCTGATTGCAGGGGAAGTCTGGAGAATTTTGCGGTGAGGAAAACAGCTCCGTGGCCCGGCCAGGGGCTTGGTTTCTCCAATGCTGTGTGCATTGCCCTTAAGCTCTGGTTGGGTCGTGTGCCGGAAGCCTAGCTCAGTAGGGGGATTTCAAATTTGGAGCCGTAAGAAAGTCTGAGCCGGTGTGGTGCAGGTCCACAAGCTTTTCTGTGCAGGGCCCTACAGTAAGATTGTCAGCTCTGAGGACCAGACTGTCCCTGCTCCGTCTTTCCGGGCTGCTGTGGTAGCCACGGACACTACGTGAAAAAGAAGCATGGCTGTGCTGATAAAACTTTATTTACACAAACAGCTGCACGCTGGATTTAGCCCCTAGAACCTATTAATAGTTCGCCGACCTCGGTGTTGACCGGTCGGAATGGAAGCACAGGAAACCGAGCGAGCTGACTGCCTGACCCAGAGCCTGGGCACCTTCTCCAGGACTGCAGGCCATGAATCGGTCTAGTCTGTGGTGCAAGGAACGTCCCTAACTGGGGTTAGCTCCTCTCCAGCCCCTGTGCTGGGGCAGAAGCCTAATTCTGGGTTAGGTGAGCACTCTCTGCTGTCTCCCTGGAATGTCGCTTGTTCCAAGTCGGGAGCACGTGGTCCAGGCATGCCGTGGCCTCTGCGGGTCCTCCTCCAAGCCACCCTGACATCCTTGGAGGTGGCCACCTCCTCTGGCATGGCCCTTGGTTCTGGACAGCCACACCTGTGCCCTCTGCATCGAGACCCAATTTCTGCAGGGGCCCGAGACCCACGGCCATAGCTGGCCAGATAGTCATGGCTTCTGCCCCCGCTCCTCCGTGTCTGGGGCATTGTGAGGAACGTGCCAGGTCAGTGAGCGCGTGTCCCTCCTCCTGCCGCCGTGGCTGCAGCATGGCCACAGAATGGAGGACTACAGGGTGCGGCACCGCCCCCCATTCCAGCACAGCAGACTTTGGCTGTTAAGAGATCTGCAGTAATGGCTTTTCTGAGGGTGGCATCTTACAGATGGCAGCTCACAGCGCCTCTGGCCTCCCCGTTGCCCACCGATTAAGGAGGATGGAGAGCTCATCCCGCTCCCTCCACTCCTCTTTGAGCAGACCCAGGAAAGGAGCAGGCGGTGAAGAGCAGGGCCGCTGAGTACGGGTGGAGAGGAGCCCTCTGTCCAGGTGCAAGGTGGCATGTGAAATGCCAGTGGCGTCCCCAAACCATGGTGCCACGCACTTGTCTTAATTTCTAGTGGGATTACCGGTGACCCCATATAACTCACTGTTTGTCTTTAGGCCTCGAGACACGTTCCACTCGGGGTGTGAGAGAGCACGTGCAGGCAGTGCCACGGCCTCCGGGCGGCAGGCAGCACCGACGAGCTTTGGCAGGGCTGTCCGGGGTCCTTAGCTGGGAGCGGGAGTGGGCTGATGTCTCCCTGTGGAAACGAATCCTGCCTGCTCCCTCCTTGACCTTCCCGGCTAGAGATCCAGGGCCTCCTCTCCCCTGCCAGCCAGGAAGAGCCTGTTTGCCCACAGTTCCAGGGAGGTGGCTGCCGAACCCCAGGAGTCCGGGGTCGCCTTCGTTACCAGAAAACCAGCGGGTCCCTGCGGGCATCCAGTGGCTGCCCCCTCTCGGCTGGTCAGCCCTTCCTTCCTCCTGTCAGCCCTGAGCTTCTGTGAGGGCAAGCTCACTGGGCTCTGGGTGTCCCAAACCCATGGCAGAAGCCGTTCTCCTGTCTCTGTGTCCTTTTTTTTTTTTTTTTTTTTCATTTTTTGGAGAGGTTTTTGCCATAGGGTGCGTGCGCTCGCCGGAAAGACAGAGAGAGACAGAGAGATAGAAAGCGGGAAATCACCCCCCAGAGAGGATGGCCACACTGCAGTCCCTTCTCCTCCATTTTCCTCTCGGGATCTTGGGCATGCACACACACGCGCCCGGCGTGAGTTTAAGCCACCGGGTCCAAGATTCGAACCGCGGTCGACTACGTGGGAGTCCAGCGACACAGCCATTACGCTAACTGCTGGTCCCGCCCTGTGTCCTTTCAACCCAAGCTACTTCCTTTCTTATTGGCGGTCCATTAGGTCATTGGGAAAGTCATGGCGTAGTTTTCTGGTTTTCTCTGTGGAAATGCGTCAGACTTTCCCAACGACCCAGCGGTATGTGCCCGACCTCTGCCAAGGTCTGCCCTGGTGAGCCGAGACGGTACCGCATCACGGCAGTGGCTCCCTGCAAGACGGCACAGAACGGAGCAAGCAACCAAACACTCAAACACCAGACCTTTTCCATGACAGAGGTTGAACATCCCTACTCTGAAAATCTGAGATTTTAGTCAAAATATAGGCACCCGGCCAGCTGGTGACGTGACAGTAAAGGCACTGGGTCCCCCTTGGCTGACTCTGTGGTTTGAGGCCTGGACCCAGTCACTTGAAAAACACACTGGGTACGTGTGCGTGCATGCCTAAAATCCCAACAGGAGAATGGAGGAGGAGGGATTGTGGTGTGGCCATTCCCCTAGGGGGAGATTTCTTTCCCTCCCTCTCTCTCTGTCTCTCTTGCTAGCAGATCCATGCGCGCTCTGGCAAACATCAGAAAAGAACAAATAAAAAGCAGGCACACAGCACAGAAGAATGACCCTCCCGCCCTTTTTGCAGTTGGCCTTTTCTCAGGCCCAGAAGCCCTCTGCAAGCACACCCACCGGGATTCCATGCCCCAAATTATTTAAAAGAATGTCTAACGTTCCCTTCGGGCTATGAGGAAACGTGTATATAACATAGCGAGCTCCATGTTCAGACGTGGGCCCACCCCAGATGCCATATTATGTGCACGTAAACGTCCCAAAATCTCAAAGAGGCCTGCAACCCGAACCTCTTTGGTCCCACGCGGTTCAGGTAAGTGATGCCCAACCTATAGGAAGGGCCATGCGGGAAATATCTGGAATGAGTGGTCGAGAGGGGCCAGGAGGTCTGCCCCACGGTGCAGTGGTTAAGTGCTGTGCCGAGGAAGCTGAGTCCCACGTGGCCGACCACGGTTCGAATCCCAGCCCTGGCAGCTTGAGAAATAGCCAGGCATGAGTGTGGGTGCCCAGGATCCTGATAAGAGGGAGGCTTGGAGGAAAATGGACTGTGGCCAGGGCCCTGGTCACATACTCTCCTTTAGCCTATCATGCGCGTGCGTGTGCTCTCTGACGTTAAAAACCAAAATGAAACAACAGCAAAAACAAAAACATAACTAAGAAACCAGGAGGGAGGCGGGCTTTAATCTAGAAGAGTGACCAGGGACGAGGCCAGCCCTGCACAGAGATGGGGTCACACGGTCACTGTCCCCACCTGGGTGCTCCGTGACTCAGCAAATCCAAGGCTGATGAGACTGTGAGGCTGACCAGGAGGAGAACGGGGCCAGGAGGGAGGCAGGCTTTAATCTAGAAGAGTGACCAGGGACGAGGCCAGCCCTCACAGAGATGGGGTCACACGGTCACTGTCCCCACCTGGGTGCTCCATGACTCAGCAAATCCAAGGCTGATGAGACTGTGAGGTTGACCAGGAGGAGAACGGGGCCAGGAGGTCAGGCGGGCCCAGGAGCCAGGCGGGCCCAGAGGCCAGGAGGCAGGCGGGCCCAGGGGCCAGGATAGGACAGCCTACATCCTCGGTGGGGCAGGTGGAAGGGAGGCCCGAACCCCGCACTCTCTGAAGGAGAGCTGGGGGAGCCGTGATGGGGTTCAGTGGTGATCACTCCCTCACCCTCTTGTCTTATTTTGTTATTTATTTATTTTTTTAATTTGCTAGTAGATGTGTGCACTCTCCAGACAGAGGCAGAGAGACAAAGAGAAAAGGAAAGGGAGGAAGACCCCGAGCTATGGGGTGTGGTCATGCTCCAGTCCCTTCCCCATTTCTCCATCCTGTCAGGATTTAGGGCACACACATGCACCCGGCATGTATTTCAAGCAGCTAAGGTGGGGATTCGAACCATGCAGTTGGCCAGGCAATTGGAATCCAGCTCCCTTACCACAGGTCACAGTGATGGCCAAGCCAGTCCCTGGCTCACTCTGAGTGCTCCCTGAGCAGGCATGCACCAGGACGATCCTGTGCTCACGAACCCTGTGTTAGAACAGACGCGCCCCCCCCCCCCCCCGGCCCCTGCCACACTGTCAACTCTGGGGCTGGACCAACCTTTTGTCTGTGGGGTGTGGGCCTGCCCTACGCACTGTAGGATGTCTAGCACCCCAGCCTCCCCCTGCTAGACGCCAATAGCACCCACCCCCAAGTCGTGATGAACAAAAATGTCTCATGGGTTCTCATCAACCCTGGTGGGAACCTCTGTCTACAACAGGTGGCCAGACTTGTCCTGCCCGCATCTCAGGCTGCGTCCCGGCACACGGGCTCTGAGAGGGAGTTGGCCTGCAGAGGGACTGGGAAGAAGGTTGGGGGCTGCACCTGTGGGTGTGAGGGCACAGCGTGGGGCAGAGGACAGAGGATGCCAGTGCAGGTGCTGCGGCAACAACAGCTCTGCTGGTCTGCCCAGGCTCTGGAGCCACTGTGCACCTACAGAACTGTCCCACCCTGGGCAAGGGACCTGCCTCTCCAGCCCCATTAACCCGACACTGGCACACTGCTCCAGCCTGGGCTGCGGTGTGATGTTGGGGACACGGCTCTCTTCAGCTGAGAGCTGTGCCCCCAGCTGGGGCTGTCCTTGTGTCTCAGTCACCAAAGAGGGGCCTTAGGTCAACCCAGGAATGACTTTCACGCGCTGGCAAAATACTCAAGGCTCCTGGGCAGCACCCTGGCTTCAGAACATCCCAGAAGTTTCTGCAATGGAAGATGCTTTACTGTTGTTATTACCATTGTTTCAATTTGGTGTCGGGCTTGTGTACTCCCAGCAGTGAGAGGGAGAAGGAAAGTGAGAAAGCACCTCCCAGGGATGGCCATGCTGCAATCCTCTTCCATTCTCCTCTTGGGATTTTGAGCGTACACATAGACTCCAGACATCCCATCACCCCAAAGGAGCCCCGTCCCACTGAGGCCACCTCCAGACATTCCATCACCCCAAAGGAGCCCCGTCCCGCTGAGGCCACCTCCAGACATCCCACCACCCCAAAGGAGCCCCGTCCCGCTGAGGTTGTCACCCCCTTCTCTGCCCCTAACCCATCTTCACACCTTTGACTCTGGCTCTTCTGCCCCCCTTAGAGGTCCAGACAATAGGGGGTAATCTCCCCGTCCCGGAGATCCTCAATTTATCACCTCTGCAAAGTTCCCGTGGCCTTTACGCAGTACTGATGGCGATAGGAGATGAAGGCGTGGCTGTCCCGGAGGGCTGGACTGTGTTGAGCCTCTGTGGTGTGGGAGGTATTTCTCAAAGCACACTCAGGTTCCACTTGGCTACAGAAGATGCTGAGCAGGAAGATCGAACAGCTCCAACTTCTGCTTGTGCCATGCTCAGATCTGAATGGGAACCAAGGAAAGCGCAAGTTTGTTTTCTTCGAAGGGTAGATTTTCCTCCTCCAGTGGAGCATGAATGACTATTAGGAATTGGTCAGGAGAAATTTCCAATTTCAACCTCAAATGCTCTGGTAAACAAACAAACAATACACACACATTTAAAAAAAATAATCCACCAAAAAAAGGAGAGGTAAAATTCAGAAGAACTGACGTCTCATCTCCTCTCAGCTACCCTAAAGATGTAGAGCAGCTTGCTTTGCCTCAGAGAGCTTCGTTTATCCCCTCTACAGAATGAAAAGCTTGGCCAAGTTCACAGTCAGGAAGCATGGGACACACGGGCATCCCTACGCTCTCTGTGCCCAGAGCAGACATTACTAATCAACCACAGCAAAGCATTTCATTCCGCTCAGTCCAGCTTCAGTGTGCAGAGTGCAGTGCCTCAGGCTGCCTTCCCCATGAAAGGAAGATCCCCCCAAGAGGAGACAGAGCCGATTCTGAAGCCTAGGTGATCTATAAGCTTGATTTTATTTCTTGCATTCAGAAAACCATGATATATATATATATATGACAGAGAGATGGAAAGCGAGAAATCACCCCCCGGAGGTGGGGGCGATGGCCACACTGTAATCCCTTCTCCATTCTCCTCTTGTGATCTTGGGCACGCACGCACACGTGAGTTTTAAGCCACTGGGTCGGGGACTTGAACTGCAATCGATTACATGAGAGTCCAGTGACATAGCCACTATGCCATCTGCTGGTCCCAGAAAACCTTGATTTTAAGAGCAATCTAACCCTAGCAAGAGGAAGGAAGGTAAATCAGGTCGTGGAATTTAGGAAATTTCCTCCCAACAGAGCTGCTCCTCTTCCAGATCTGCCCAAAGAAAACCCCAGGCAGCTTCACTTGGGAGTCAGCCTCCTGAGCTAAATGACATGTTTCAAATTTCCGCTCCTCCGCTTTGGGATGCCATGGTTTGCAGTCGGGGACGGCCATTAACTTTTACAACCATGGGATACAAACAATACTTCTCTTGGAGGATTTTCTCATTCCCAAGGCCATTTCCCTGTGATCCGAGAGTTCAAAGACCTTTGCAGGGATGCTGTGGCTCACACCCACAGACCTCCGCGCTCTGACTCGTGCCCAAGTGCCCGGACTTCTTTCTGACTGACTGCACGCGTGACCGCCCCACCCCTCAGCCCCTTCATTGGTTCACGCATCTCCTGTTCATTCTTTTCGACCATCCCAGTTCAACTGGCCCCTGGAGCATGCGACGGGGCTTTTCCTTCTCTGGTAGGGCTGCGGGTCTGTGCAAAACTGGACTTTCTTCTCTTTAACATCTCTGCGCATGTAGGTGAAATATTTTTTGCCTATTTTTTTATGCATTGGCTACAATCATTGGAATTTTTAATAAAGTGCTGATGTCTGACTGTTAGATTTTTTTTTTAAATAGGGTTTTCCAGTCACTGAACCCTACTTGCATAATTGGCATTTATGAAGTCTAATGAAATGGAATTACACGATAGTGGTTATTATGGGCATAGGCTGTAGGGACAGGCTGTCAGCTGAGTGACCTTGGATAAGGTATTTAATCTTCCTGAACCATAATTTCTTCTAAATCTGAGGATTATAATGGTACCTATTTGTGGCAAAACCTGCTAATGGTCTTTCACTATACCGTCCCTCTTTTTCCTTAGTGAGAAAAAGTCTGACTCTTACCTGGACTCGTAATCAACTGGAATAAAAACTATATTTTGTAACTTTTCTTGCACGTAGATCATGCGATTGAGTTCTTTTAAAATGCGCTTAAACTGATGTGATCTTGCCATTTCCAGAAAATGGCCTTAAGGGAACAGAGTGCCCTTCTTTGGTGCTTCTTTTTTCTTGCTGCCTGGAATTTTATGTAATGTCTGGATCTCCAGCAGCCACCTTGAATCAAGGAGGCAACTTTGAGAGTGGAGGTCATATATGGTAAACAAGAGGGAGGGGCTGAGTTTATCCAATCCTAGACTTGCTTACCTCTGAATTTTAAAATTTTCTCTAACGTATTGATAACTTGGGGATTTTGTCACTCATATTGTAGTTCATGATAACTGATACACTTACCTAAAAAGACTTTTGTGAGATCGAATGGGTTAACAGATGAGTCAACAGCTTTAAAATATTTAGCACATGGTCACTTAGTATAAGGGGCCTTCAAAAAGTTCATTAAAAATACGTATTGTAAAACAACTACGCATGGATTTAATATACTTTGCACCAAAAGAAACTTTCATTTTGTTGTTGTTTTTGTCACAGGGTACATGTGCTCACTGGAGAGAAATGGCTCTCGGTGCTGGAGCCCAGTGCAGCCCCACCTCAGACCCGCCCTCGACTTCCAGTCACAGGGCCAGCACGCTTCCTTAAGCCACAGCAGAGCTCTTGTCGCTCATAAGCAGGAACGTTTCCATGGGCCAGAAGGGAAGGGTTAGTGATCCTTGGGGACACAGATGCAGCGGAGCCACTGGCTTCACCTTGACCACCATCAGCTGGTGTTTCCAGGGAGGAGTTCACTCTTGGGAGAGTGTATATATGTATTCCTTCTATGAGAGAGACAGAGACAGAGAGAGACAGCGTGTCCTCACCCTGATCTAGCCCAGCTTCGGCCAGCCCAGGCATGAAGCCAGGACCGCTCCCTGTGGGTCTGTTTTGAGGGAGACCTGCCAGGACCTGGGGATGAGCTGGGTTTGGAGTGGACGAACAGACCGCCGGGATGCCTTGGAGCTTTTTGGCCTGAGCAGCTGCAAGAAGGGGACAGCCTGAGGAGTGTCAGCATTAGACCAGGGACACCTCGTGGTGGCCACGAGCCACGCACGCCTTGTGCAGGGCAGGTGCTTAGCCAGTGGCGGGTTACTCCGGCAGGCTTATCGCCACAGCAGCCTCTTCCCTGTGGTCCTCATCACCTCCCCTTCCTTCCCAGCTCCCCAGCGTTCGGGGTGAGCAGCAGTTTAGGGAGAGGTGTGGGAACCTCTCACCTTGGGCCGTGAAGGAGTCCAACAGGAGGCGGGGACCGCTGTGTGCACCCCCAGCCCCAGCCCGCCCCCTCCTGTCCCGACAGAGCCTTTGCACCTTGGTCCCTGGGCCCCTCCTTGGGGCCAGATGGCATTTCCTTCCCATGGCAGAGGCGGGCCGTGACTGGGTCCTGGGAGTTAGAGGAAGCCAAGTGGGGAGGGACAGCACAGGGCAGGGCTGGGGACAGTAGGCCAGGGGAGGTTCCACCTGGAGAGAGCCCTGTTTACGCAGCAGGGACGAGGGGACTCAGGGGAACCGGAGTGTGACCTTGAGGGCTGTGGTGACTGCTCCCCTGAGGGTTGGCTCCTCCCAGCTGCGATGAAACTCTTTTTTTCCCCCGAAGCTCCAGGGACAGGCTGTCACCCCTGCAGGGTGGACTGTGGTCAGGATGGAGGGGTCAGAAGCGCCGGCCTGTCCTGGCCAGGGGCAAGTTGCTTGGTCAGACGCTGGGACGGTTAGCCCCTGGACCCCGCACGGGAAGCCGTTCAGATGTGGCAGGCTCCGTGGCACAGCAGCAATGCGTGGCTCAAAAGAAGCCGGATCCACATGGCAACCCCGGTTCAAACCTCCGGCCCGCCGGCCTGAGACATGCTGGGCACACATGCAAGTGGCCACAGTCTGGGGGTGAGCTGGAGGGAGGGGTCAGGGCACGCCCGGACCCTGAGGGGGCATTCTCTCTCACGTGCATGCACACACTCGTCGTGAGTAAAGACAGGACATGAGCACCAGAAGAACATCTGAGCCACGCTCAAGCATCCTAAGGCAAAACCCTCTGAAAACAAGACAGTGAAGGGTGCCAGCGGATGGCATAGGAGTTACGTTACTGGACTCCCACAAGGCGGACTGCGGTTTGGGTCCCGGGCTCAGTGGTTTGAAAATCATGCTGGGGGGACCAGCAGTTAGCGTAATGGCTATGTCGCTGGACTCTCATGTAGTCGACCGTGGTTCGAGTCCCAGACCTGGTGGCTTAAACTCACGCCGGGTGCGTGTGCGTGCGTGCCCAAGATCCTGAGAAGAGAATGGAGAAGGGATTGCGGCGTGGCCATCCCCCCTGGGGGGTGATTTCTCACCTCTGTTTCTCTGCACGCACCAGCCTCTCCAAAAAAAAAAAAAAAAAGGAAAGAAAATCATGCTAGGCGCATGTACACGTCAGATCCCGGAAGGACAATGGAGAAGGGACTGCGGTGTGGCCATTCCCCGGGGTGACTTCTCACCCCCATTTCACTGTCTGACTCCCTCTCCGGTGAACACACGCACCCTAAGCAAAATTCTCTTAAAAAAAAGATGATGAAGGTGGTAATTTCGTGTTATATGTATTCTACCACAATTTAAAAAGAAAGTGTCGGGGAGTGGGAGGGCGACCAGACCCTGGCTGCCCCGGCAGAGGCGGAGGGGAGGTGAGAGGGTGCAGTGAGGACTCCTGCACCCAGCTGGCTCTCAGCGCAGATACTGCGTGCTTTCTGCCTTATCGCAGCGGGAGTAGATGCCTGCTCAGACAGCGTTAGGAAAAGCTGGTCGTTGGGGGCTGCCTGCGGGAGGCGTCCTGCTGTGTCTAAGGGCTGTGTTGGTCCACACGTTGGAGCCGGCTTTTCCTGAGCCTTTCCTAGATTGGGAGCTGGGACTAGTGCAGGAGCTGCCACTTAGCCCTCACTGGCCCTGCCCCGAGCCTAGGCTAAGAGGTCCGCCCAGTTAGGGAACAGCTGCTTTCAGAGCCAAGGCTGGGGGCTGATCTCTGTGCGCTGCAGTGGGGCAGGGTGGGGCTGGGGGCTTCCTGGGTCTAGCCTGCATTGCTGTGTGGGGCCCTGGGAGGGTTCTCCATTGCCTGAGTCCTCCAATGAGGCCAGAGCTGGTGAGAAGCGCAGAGCTTCCCCTCTTGAGAGGTGGAGAGGGCATTACAGATTTAACCTGCCAGGGCTAACAGGTGGTGTGTGCTTAAGGTGCTGGACTCCCACATGGCCGACTGAGATTCGAGTCCCTGACCTAGCAACCTGAAACCCAGGCTGGGCGTGCGCGTGTGTGCCCAAAGTCCTGAGAGGAGAATGGAGGAGAAGGGATTGCAGCGTGGCCGTGCTCCCCGGGGGTGATTTCTTACTTTCTTGCTCTCTGTCTCTCACCATCTCTCCAACGAGCACATATACCCTAATAGCAAAAGTCTCCCTCAAAAACACAAAAATTTAACCTGCCAAAAGACGTTTGTACCTGGGGAGAGAGACGAGGGTGGCAGGGACGCCTCTCCGAGGAGATGACATTCTTTTTTTTAGAGTTGATATATTTTTAAAATTATTTTATTTATTATTATTTATTTTACTTGACCAGAGAGAGACAAAATGAAGAGAGAGAGAGAGAGAAAGTGAGAAAGCAAGTTGCCAGGTCCAGGACTCAAACCACGGTTGGCCATGTGGGCGTCCGGTGCTCTTAACCACCATGCCACCTGCCAGCCCTGGAGATGACATTCTTGAGCATGAGCTAGGAGGAACGCAGTCAGCCAGGTGTGTATTTGGGGGGGGGGCAGAATCCCAGGTGGTAGGAACAGCGTGCAAAGGCCCTGGGGTGGGAGCATGCTCAGGGGCCCAGGCAGAGTGGCTGGGGCAGGGGAGCCAGGGGAGGGTGGAGACGTCAGGTCTGGGAGAGAGTCGGTGAGCTGGGAGCCAGGCCTTAAGCAGTGAGGACACCAAGGGGGCCCTTCTGCCCGGCAAGCCCCTCCGGGGGTGGAAGGGTGGGCGAGCGCTAGGGGTGGCGTGTACACAGGCTGGGGCTCGTTTCCAGACAGGAGCTTTGCCCCGTGTCGCCCACGCTTCCTTCCCGCCTCTACAGTTTCCAACCTGGAAACAACACGGGGCTAATCTTGAGGGTTTGGTTTTCCTTTTCGGACACCATGACGAGCTGACGAGGGAGAACGGCCGTCTTCGGTGCCAGGAGCTCATGTGCCCGTGGGTCCGAGGGCGTGGCCTGCCCATGAAGCGGGACACCCAGGACTGGTCACCAGGCCCCTGCAGAGCGTCAGGGCGGTCTGCGTTTGTATTTGGAGCGAGGTATGAACACGGGATGCGCCTTCGAGCGTGTCACCTGCCCTTTCCGTCCCGCAGTCACCTTCACTTCCACCCAGAGCTCCCTGTCCGGGTCGTCCTCGCAGGGAGGGCTTGGGCCAAACCAAGAACCTCACCCAGCCACATCGGTCGTCCCCTGCCCACTCTGCCGGCCAATCTCCACCTCGGACTGGGAGCCTGACTCGAGAGCTCGGGTTCGTGGGACTCTCACCCCGTGCGAGGGCTGCTTTCTGTCACGTGCCACGTTAGCTAGGCAGCTGCTCAAGGGATCGGAGGGCGTTCCACCAGTGGCCAAGAACACTCGCAGGGAGGCAGGGGAGGTCCCTGGACGTGCTGGGAGAGGGCACAGGGTGCTCACCTCACTAGGTTAGTTTTTAAAAACTGAGGTGAAACTGCATAAAATAGTGACGAAGTGAACCAGCCAACGCCTGCCACTCAGTTAGTGCACGACGCCGTGAGACACCCCCGCCCCCGCCTAGCTCTAGAATATTCCCATCGTCTCTAAAGGAAGCTCCGTGGTCATTCCGCGGTTGCCCCCTCTTCTCCCCTCCTCCTTGGCCCCAGTCGGCTTCTGTCTCTGTGGGCTTACGTCTCTGGAACATTCTATATGAGTGGAACCTTAAAATATGAGGGGACTTCAGAGTTGGTGGGGGAAAAGGGAATGTAAGCACAGGTTTATCTTGGTGGAAAAAATAATGTGAGCTCCATGTATAGCTTCTTCATAACCTTCGGTGCTCTCTCTTTTTTTAAAAAGAATTATTTTATTTAACTTTATTTATTATGATTATTATTATTAATCTGATCAGAGAGAGAGAAAGTGAGAAAGCAAGCTGCCAGGTCTGGGACCCGAACTGTGGTCAGCCATGTGGGAGTCCAGGGCCTTTAACTACCATGCCACTCTAAAGGAAGCTCCGTGGTCATTCCGCGGTTGCCCCCTCTTCTCCCCTCCTCCTTGGCCCCAGTCGGCTTCTGTCTCTGTGGGCTTACGTCTCTGGAACATTCTATATGAGTGGAACCTTAAAATATGAGGGGACTTCAGAGTTGGTGGGGGAAAAGGGAATGTAAGCACAGGTTTATCTTGGTGGAAAAAATAATGTGAGCTCCATGTATAGCTTCTTCATAACCTTCGGTGCTCTCTCTTTTTTTAAAAAGAATTATTTTATTTAACTTTATTTATTATGATTATTATTATTAATCTGATCAGAGAGAGAGAAAGTGAGAAAGCAAGCTGCCAGGTCTGGGACCCGAACTGTGGTCAGCCATGTGGGAGTCCAGGGCCTTTAACTACCATGCCACCTGCCAGCCCCATAACCTGCAGTTTTCGTGACCTTTGAGAACCCCCTCACCTGTGACCTTTTCCGGCTGCTTTGTTTCATGCAGCGGATGTTTTCCAGGTTTATCCAGCTAGTGTGCATCAGCATTTCGGCCCTTTGGCCGGCAGGGAGCTCTGAATACCAACCCACTGCCCGTGTAGACACAGCTTATTTCTCCACTTGTCAGTAGATGGACATCAGCCTCTCGCTTTCTGGGAAACATGCATGTGCACACACTTGTCTGAGTGCCAGCCTTCGTCCTCTGGGCACACACCTTAGGGTCGAGCGCTGGGTTGTGTGGGAATGTTAAGTTTCCCTTGTCCACAGTGGCTGCCCCACTCAACTACCC
Source organism: Tupaia belangeri chinensis (assembly GCF_000334495.1). Classification (NCBI taxonomy): domain Eukaryota; kingdom Metazoa; phylum Chordata; class Mammalia; order Scandentia; family Tupaiidae; genus Tupaia; species Tupaia belangeri. The sequence goes on from NW_006159525.1 coordinate 2,309,061, forward strand.
CCAGTAACGAGCGACACTCCCCGCCTCCCCACCAACATGCGGGAACCCCCGGCTCATTCACAGAGGCCAGCACAGGGGTGTGGTGTTGTGTCCCCCCGATTAATGGAGGCGAGCCTCCTCTCCTGTGCGCGTTGGCTGGCTGTGGCCTCCTTCGGGGGGCTGTCCATCTCAGGCCTGTTGCCCGCTTCCCAGCGGGGCGTCGTCTTTTTGTCGAGCTGTGCGCATTCTTTGTACATGCGCTGGGTCTCAGGTCCTCATGCAGGCGTGAGTTTAAAGTGGGGAAGCCACGCTGACATGTAGAACTGCTCGGGAAAACATGAATCCCTGTACCCAGGGCTGGCCGGAGACCCAGGCGAGGTCCAGGCGCTGAGCCCGAGCCACCCGGGCCTGACCAGGCGCTGGCCCCTGAGGCCAGAGGGAGGGCACTACTCGGATCTCGGGTGCGGTCCGCATCTCTTCATCTTTTTAGGAAAATTAGACGGAGACTCCGAATGCCCGTTCCCGTCGCCCACCGGGGTCAGGGTTCAGCATGCTGTCTCTTCTGTCTCAGATTAAAAAGGAGCGTGTCATGGAGCCAGCAGGTGGCATAGTGGTTAAAGCACTAGACTTACACGGCCGACTGAGGTCTGAGTCCCGGACCAGGTGGTTTGAAACTCATGCCAGGTGTGTGTGTGGGCAAGCCCAAAAACCCGAGAGGAGAATGGAGGAGAAGGGATGGAGACTTGGTCATCTCCCCCGGGGGGTGGTTCCTCACTTCCAGTCTCTTTGTCTCTCTGTGTCTCTGGTCAGTATATATGCCCTATAGCAAAAATCTCAGTCTTAAAAAAAAGGGACATCACCCCGAGGCAGGAAGGAGGCTGGGCAAGGTAGGGGAGCTGGCTTCAAAGCATGCCGTTTAAAACTCTCCTGTAACCCTCTTCAAACTCTTAATAGTTATTTTTTATAGTTTATTTATTTCATGAGAATAAGAGACAGAGAGAGAGGTGACATTGACAGGGTCTCACAGCACGAGGGTCTCCTCCTCTAACCCCAGCCAGTTAGGGTGTGCTCACTCGGCTTGTACAGGTGGGCCAGGGAACCCAACCTGCAACTCTCCGCATGGCTCCATCAGTGCTTGAGCAGCCCATTAGCATGGCAACACCAAGCTAGTCCCTTACCAATCCTTACTAATCCTTAATTATATAGCCAGGCCCGCTCACGCAGAGTTATCAGACTTAGCGAACAGAATCATGGGATTCCCAGGTGAATCTGGTATCCAGACAAACACGATTATTTCAGAATAACTTTTCAGCATAAGTGCATTCCATGCACCGTGGCGCACACTTGCACGAAGGCTGCCATTGGTCTGCAATGTGGTTTAACGGGCGCTCTGTGCTATCTGGCAAGCTTACGCCTGTTACCTCCTTGTGCCAGGGAGGAGCGTTTTGTGTCTCCACTCAGGGACGTGGTGTAGCGGCCGCAAGGTTCTGAGTTCAGGAAAGGACAGGAGACAAGCTTTGTCTCTCGAAAACTGGTTCTGGTTCTGAGGGGACCATGAGCAGCAACTTGCGCGTGGGAAGCCTGGCCTTTTGGAGTGTGTGGATTTGCTTAGCTGAAGTTCCCCACGCCTCTTCCCCATCGAACACCTGCTCGTCCCCCACCTGTCCAGCCTGCCTGTGCCCGTCTGGGGATGTCTTACGATCTGAGCAGTGGGGACTTATATTCTGGTGAGGGAACTCAGGGTGGGATGGACTGACTGCAGGAAAACGAGGCATGCAGCCCAGGCCCGGTGATGACCAAACTTGACAAGGGCCACTGTGTGTCTTCCAGGCCACTAATGGGGGCCTGGCCTGGAGGGCCAGTCATCGAACACAGCACGTTGTCACTTAGCACCTCGTGGCCAGGCCCTGCAGAGCCCACCTGATCGCCCGCTGGGCTGGGCCTGGGTCGTGGGGCTGCTGCTTTGATGGGGGCTGCTCTCAGTAATGACCAAGGACCTGCCTCATGAAACTGAATACGAGCGATCGGAAGGCTTTTACGGGGGGGCTTCCCTGCCTCTGGCAAATTCCAGGGTACGATTTACGCTCCCCTGCGTCCAGCCTTCCTCACTGCCCACTCTCTTCTGAGGTGTGCTCTGAGGCCTCTGCAGAGGGCGGGGGTCACCAGTGGAGGGAGAGGGGGAGCCCAGGGTGGACAGGGCAGCCGGACAGAGTGAGGGCAGAGACAGACAGACAGACAGGCGATGGGAGAGATGCAGAGTTGCAGTGACATGCTGGAGGGTGGGAGGGGTGGCAGAGACAGGGAGAGGTGCCCCGGAGAGACAGACGCAGGCTGAGACAGGAGCGAGAGCACAGGAAGGGCCTTGGCAGAGAGAGACATGGGGACCACGTGAAGAGCCGGCGTCCGGGCTCCGAGGGAGTCCCAGGGCGGGAGGCAGCACGCCATGACTTGCACAGCGGGGGTGAGTGGAAAAGTGCTGGGTGCTCTGCAGCTGGGCCTGCGTGAGGGGGACCCCCGAGGGGCAGGGGCAGAGGGGGCTGTCTGCTGGCTGACCCTGCCCTCACTCCCACTTGGCCTCCCCCTCTGTAGTTGGGGTGTCCCGCCAGCCCCAGCCCCTGCACCACTCACGGGGACGGCCCGGCAGGCGCCCCGCAGAGGACGTGCTGGGACGTTCCTGTGAAGTCTGCGGCCGAGGCCTCTCCACTTCCCCCGACGTGGCCCAAGTGCAGGTCTGGTTGGAGGATGATGGGGACCCAGCGTCCTCAGGGACACTGGCTGAGCCACCTGACCTGAGACCTGAGCAGGGGCAGGCCTGATCTGCGGGGCACTCTCTGTCCAGCTGCCCTGTCCACCCCGGGGTCCCCCTCCACCTGCCAGCCTTGAGTGGGGGGCGGCTGACTCCTGGCCTGAGCTTCTGAGTGTGTGTGTGTGCGAGAGCTTCTGAGTGTGTGAGTGTGCGAGCATGCCGAGGGAGTGTGAACAGCTGTTTCTGAGTTGTTGGGTGTGAGTGGATGTGTTATGTGTGAGCCTGTGATGGTGTGTTTTGAGTGTCCGTGTCCGGATGTGAGTGGTTGTGTGAGCGTAGGAGCCCCTGCCTGTCTGAATGTGAGGCTCTGCACATGAGCGTCTATGGGCTGTGAGTGTGAGCATGAGTGTCCAAGTGATGAGCGTGCCCTGCCCAGGGGCTGTGAGTGCGAGTGTGCCCTGCCTGTGCACTGTGTGCGAGTGAGCGTGATATGCCCGTGTTTGTGTGCAAGTGTGAGCGAGCGTGCCCCGCCCGTGGCTGTGTGCATGAGTGAGCGTGCCTTGCCCGTGGCTGTGTGCGTGAGTGAGCATGCCCTGCCCGTGACTGTGTGCGTGTACATGAACATTCCCTGCCCATGGGCTGTGAGTGTGAGTGTGCCCTGCCTATGCACTGTATGCAAGTGAGCGTGATTTGCCTGAGTCTGTGTGCAAGTGTGAGCGACCGTGCCCTGTCCATGGCTGTGTGCTGGCTCTCAGGCTGCAGGAGTGGAACGGTGTGTGCGGGCGCCCCCTGCTGGGCCGCAGGGGCATCCTCAACTGGGCAGGACCAGCCTGGCAGGCGGCCTGGAGCAGTGGGGTTCCCCAGCCCGGGATTGGGGCTGTGGGGTTCTCTCCCCCACAGCAGCGGTTCTGTGGGGTTCCCGCCTGCTCACGTGGACCCGAGGCTAGAAATGAAAGGAAGGGCCCAGCCGCTGCCCGGGAGCAGGCCTGAGCAGGCTGGTCCTGAGCCCACAGTGTTGACTGGGCACCAGGTCCTGCAGGGTAACTGCTGCACGCCCTCTCCTGGACAGGAAGCTGCCTAACTCGCCAGGGCCCCAGCTGCTGTGGGCTCCCCCCTGAGCCTGCGCTCACCTTCGCAGCTCCTGCAGGGCCTCCTGCCCTTGCCCGCTTGGCCTCCATCCAAGGCCACCGCCCAGCAGGTGCCCAGCTACTCAGCTTCCCTGACTGCAGGCCGCAACTCTCAGAGGGCATCCCTCCTACCCAGCACGCCCGGTTGGGCCCTAGTGAGTGCTTTATATGCGGTGCAGGAGCTCGTCTGCACTGGCCAGTCATTAGGAAGTCCTCTCCTCCAGGAAGCCCTCCATGACTTGGCCCACCCCTTCCTGGGGCTCCTAGTCTGTGGCTGGCCCCTCTCCCACCAGACTGTGGTGCTCACTCTGGTGTGGCCTGGCCTGGGGTAAATGCTTGGTAGGTACGCACCTGTCCAGGGGACGGCTGAAGGAATGGATGGGGTCGGGTGGGAGGGTGCAGAGGAGGGTGTGACCGGTGGGGACACGTAATGACAGTCCTGGCGACCTTCTCACCTTGCCCTGATGAGGCGATGGTCAGCACCCTGATTCTGAGCGTGGGCATCCCTGCCAGGGCTCGGACTTGGAGCCAGCTGCTCAGGGTTCTGGGGAGAAGCCGCCCCGTCCCCTCCAGCCCCAAGGGGCCACCCACATGCCCTAGCTCGGGCCCTGGCCGCAGGCTCCATGCCAGAGGTTGCAGGGGGTGGGGTCTTTCTCAGGGCATCACCAGAGCTGGGAGGCCTTTCTCTGACTCTGGTCCCACCCCCTCTGATAGTGCCCCATTGTCACCCTGCCCTTCCCCCACTTCAGGGCAGCCTCCTCAGCTCCGGGTCCTCACTTAGGTCACGTCTGCAAAGTCTCTTTCTGTCGTGTAAAGTGACACTTTCACAGGCCCCAGAGACCAGGATGTAGACGTTTTATCCTGTGGATCGCACTGTGTGGACCGCACCCCCTCCAACCTCGGCACCTGCAGCTCCAGAACACGGTGACCTGCGCCTGCTGGGGGACTTCTGCTCTGGGCTTTGCACCTGCCCTGCCCTGGCCTCTGGCAATCGCTGGACGTGCGAGGGACAGGATGGGACTGCTAGGGTGTGGGCTGTGCCCCCACCTGCCGTGGGACCTGGACACCCTCTCAGGGGACATGGTCCTGCAGTGATGCGGAAGAGCAGCCACACCTGGAGCCTCCTCAGGGCAGCCGAGCCACTGTCGCTCCTGTGCAGGGCAGACAGGGCCACCGGCATGTGGCCGGCCCGCAGCCCCGGCTTCCTCCTTCCCAGTGGTTGCTGCCCTCTGCTGGCCGTGCGGGGCTCGGACGGGGTCCCCAGTCGCCCAGGTGGCCTCTTCCTGTCGGGTGGGGGACCCTCGGGGTGGGCACACGTGGGTGCTGTAAAGAGCAGAGTCCTCGGCTCAGACAACGCCCAGCTCCCTGCTTGAGCAGGAGCACCCCTCTCCTCCTGAGACGGGTCGGGGTCCACGTGGAGGTGGTGGGGGTGGGGGCTAGGCGCGTGCGTGCGTGCCAGGATCCATACCACTGTGGCGCCAGCGTGTGCTACCTCACGCGGCCACGGCGGCCGTGGTCCACTGCAGTCCCAGGAAGCTCAGGAGGAAGGCGCTGCCGCGACCTCGCTTACAGTTGTGGACCCCGAGTTTCGGAGGGGCAGGCTCCTGCTCCCCGTAGCCTGGAGAACTAGGCCGCACCTGGGTCTGTCTCAACCTCCAGGCTCTTCTCTCCCCTCTCACCCCTTGGTCTGTCTCTGGGCCCAGCACAAGTCCAACCTGGCCAATACATCTGTTCTTGATTGCTAAAAACAGGAAAATAAATTACTTAATGAGAGCATTTTCTTCCAGAATATGGGGCGGCTGTGATGTTAAAAGAGGCTCTTGGGGCGTGGAGTTGGGGTCTCAGGCTTGGGTGCTCACCACGGGTCCTCAGCATTCCCTCTTACCAGATCCGCCTTGACGGCAACCCACAGGGAAGGGCCTGGAGAGGAAGACCCTGCCCCTCCAAAACGGGGCCTCAGCCCCCAAGGGAGACACGCCCTGGCCACCCACTGCCTTCTGCGCATTGCTCAACTCTTCCTTTGAGTTTTTATTGTTGACTCTTTCTAATTTTCCAAAAGCTCCTAAAACCAGTTTTCATTCGGGTAATTTGACTTTTGTAAGAGCGGGAGCGATGTTTTGATTCTAATTAGCAAGCTGCAGCCCCTCGGCACCCTCTCTTTTGGAATGAGTCTAATGGCAGAAAATAAAGAAAAAAATTTTTTTTTTTTTTTTTTTCTATCAGTGCCCTTGT
>NW_006159525.1:2315695-2320689 GCF_000334495.1 Tupaia belangeri chinensis
TTGGGAAAAAGTCTAATGCAAAAAAAAAAAAAAAAAAATTTTTTTTTTTTTTTTTTGCTATAGGGCTCGTGTGAGCACCAGAAAGACAGAGAGAGACAGAGAGACAGAAAGCAAGAATTCAGCCCCCAGGGGGGATGGCCACACCGCAATCCCTTCTCTTCCATTCTCCCCTCGGGATCTTGGGCACGCACGCACATGCACTGAGCGTGAGTTTAAACCACTGGGTCTGGGACTTGAACTGTGATCGACTACATAGGAGTCCAGCAACATAGCCATTATGCTAACTGCTGGTCCCAAGAAAATTTTTGAAGGGAACTAACTCAAGGGTCTGTTTTATGCCGAAGACTCAGGGCTAGTACCCCGTTTAACCCTCACAGTAACAGCAAACGTTTGGGCCTTCTACAGCTGAGGGGCTGAGCGGCACAGAGCACGAGGCTCAGAGACACACGCTGGTCCAGGACAAAGCTGGACGAGAACCAGACCTGCTCTGCTCCTACCAGAGACCTCGCCCCTCCTCCCGGGCAGGCTCACACGCTCAGGGCTGGCTCCGTCCTGTGCTGGCACCAGTCTCTGTCAGCCCGACCAGGCCGGTGAGCTTGTTCTCCTGCGCTCGCCTCCCTGACACTGGCATGGGAGCAGTCCTTATGCCACATGGGGACACAGAGCCAGCTCTCGCCACACACTGGGCGCCGCCTCCTCTTGGCCTTCCCAGCCTCCAGAGTTACGAGCAGCGAACGCTTGTGTATAAATGACCCTTTAAGGTGTTCTGTTCTGGCAGGAGCAGCCCGAACAGCCCCCAGGCTGAGGTGAGCCTCCTTGGGAGGCCACTGAACACGCGTGTAGGAGGTGCCAGTAAACATGTGCTGTCTCAGAAACCGCATCCGAAAGCCTCCAGCCCCTGCTTTCTGCCTCAGGCTCTTGTCCGAACCCCCGAAGGCTGCTGGGTACTGGGGCTCCCCCTAGGTGGGGCAGGGGAAGTGGCAGAGATGACGACGTCACCATCAACGTGTGGGGGTCCCTGCCTTGGCTGGACTCCCCCTCCACCGTGTTCTCGGGGGACGCTAACGACGAACTTGGGACTTTTCCGTAAGTGGAGGCAGACCCGTCCGATGCCCCAGAGACACCAGCTCTGTTTTGTGGCACAAAAGAAGCACCGCCCACAGCGCGTTGAGGTTTTTATGATCCTTTTTTACCGACATTAAAGACAAAACAGGGAAAAAGGGCTAAAAGAAGAAAGCGTCCCTCCCAGATCATGGGGACGCTAACGACGAACTTGGGACTTTTCCGTAAGTGGAGGCAGACCCGTCCGATGCCCCAGAGACACCAGCTCTGTTTTGTGGCACAAAAGAAGCACCGCCCACAGCGCGTTGAGGTTTTTATGATCCTTTTTTACCGACATTAAAGACAAAACAGGGAAAAAGGGCTAAAAGAAGAAAGCGTCCCTCCCACATCATCCCAGGGCCCCAGGGCCAGGCGGGGGTGGTGCGAACGCGGTGCCCCCAAGGCAAGGGGCGTGTCAAATGGGTCTGGGCTGTGCTGGGCCAGGATGGCATCCCTGTCCCCATGTGCCCTGTCAGCGTGAGGCCTTGGGAAAGACGCCGAGAGCCTGCGATGCCCCCAGCTGCCTCACTGACGGGCCTGTCGGGAGGGCCCGGTGCCTGCCCCGGTATTGCCAGGGGCAGACCCGACCCCTCATGGCCTCCCGGGCTGCAGGAGGTGCCTGATGTGATGGCTCTGCTCCCCAGTTCTGAGCTCGTGGGGGCCCCATCTGCCCAAGGCCAGCATCCCCACTCAGGCCCACCCACTCTTCTGTGGTTCCCTGCTCACCCCAGCTGGGACAGAAGCACTGGTGTGTCCTGGAACGCCTCCACATGTCCTGGGCTGTGGCTGCACCCCCGAAGTGGGAAGGGTCTCTCTCAGGCCAATCCTCTGACTCCACCACCCAGTGCCTCCCCACACCCCTCCCGTGTCCCTCCTGTGGCTAGAGAGCCCCCGCTTAAAGATCCCAGCTGAAAGACAGCTGGCTCCCAGGTGGTGGGAGGGGCCTGTTTGCTGCCAATCAACTATTGAGCCGGCACGTTTGTGAGAGGCATTGTGGGGTGACCTTATAACGGATCTTTGGAGAGAAAACATCCAGACAGCCTCTCCTACTCCCACCATCCCCCAAAGGCCTTAGGGCTCCCCAAGTCCGGCAGCCACATGAGGGGTTCTACACCCACATCTGTGTGGACACAGGCCCTGCCGTGCCCTCCCACACCCGCTGCCTGTGTCCGGGGCCTCTCAGCTGCCTGGGGTCTGCAGACATCCTCGAAAGCAAGCAGAGAGAGGTGGCCCTAACCCTGTCCGGGAGGCGTCTGCACGCTGGGAGTTAGAGCAGAGGAGGCCGAGCCTCAGCGCGGGACAAACTCCCCTAGGACGGCACGGCCCGGACGGGACCTGCCATGGAATGCCCACGCGCGGGCCCCTGGTGGGAACGCTGTAGCCAGGGGCTTCACTTAGTAAACCAGGCGTGTTGCACCTTTAGAAGACACACGGGCCTCGCCGAAGTGGCGCATGCTGGACGCTGTGCTCGGTGGGCAGGGGCCTCGGGGGGAAGGGGTGCGGGTCGAGTTCTGGGCCAGGCCAGGCCGGAAAGCTGGGCTCAGGGCTGTGAGCTTGTGGTCTTGTCTTCTGGAGGGTTGGAGGCAGGAGGATTGCAGCATGGTGAGACCCTGTGCAAAAGACCATGAAGCCGAGGCTCCGGGTCAGGTTGCCTCCCTCTTCCCTGTTGAGAAGGGCCATATACCCCGTGCACAGGATGAGCAGGACACGTGTATGCAGGTTCTCCTGGGGCTCTGGCACTCCGAGTTGTTGCAGGTGCATCCCAGGACGCCTCGCAAGGGAGGTCAGCAGCCAGGCGGGCAGGGAAAGACCTCTCTGAAAGGATGACATTCAAGACAGGACAGGAAAGTTTGCCATGTCAGATGTCGAGGAAGACTTCCAGGGAGAGGAGGGCCAGGTGCCAAGGCCCTGTGCAGGGAAGGGTGTGGGAGGAAGAGGCAGAAATGGAGGGGAGGAGGGGGGAGAGGAGGAGGGTGGCAGAGACCAGACCCAGCAGACCTGGAGGATCTAGAAAGGGTCAGATTTGATGTTTAGTTTAATTCTGAAAACCGTTAGGTTTAAAAGCAAGAGGGGAGTGAGGGGAACCATTTTGCTTAGCAAGGAAAAAACCATTCAGACAGCAAATTTCTCCACCTATCCTCCACTTGGCCCCGAACGTAAGCTTTGCCTGCACAAAGTGCTCGATTACCCAGATCCGTACATTTCTTAAGTCGTCATGGTGCCAAGGACCCACGCTCAGTTCCAGAGGATTAGAAGTCGGCAGGATGAAAACTCGCACACACCACACGGAGGGTGCACCAAGCATCCAGCCCTCTTCAGAACCCCCAAGGTCCATAGGCAGGCCCAGAGCTCCCAGATCGTTGGGTGGGAGGATGAGACGACAGGTTGGTGTTTCAAGCCCAGGACAGCCGAGTGTCTGGGTAATCCCAAACCAGAGCAGGGAACTGGCTCCCAGAAACCAGGATGTGGCTTCGTGGCTGTGGGCTACTGGGGTCCATGGACTCAGATCTAAGGTGAAGGAGATGTGGCCGGGCAGGGGTTCTCTTCCCGGTACATGGAGAGATAGTGTCTGCTCTCGGGGGAGGTCAGACTCCCCCCAAGTGGAGATTTTTAAAATGCACCCCCTACTAGGCCTTAATGGGCACCTACTGATTCATATTCCAAGGGAACCCAAGAACATGCACTTGCAACAAGCTTTCTGGTTGTTTAAAAGTTATAAAATTTATGCCAACAATTTGAGTACCCCAGTAAAAAAATGGATAAAATCCTAGACACAAAAACTGAATCACGGGGAACCAGCAGTTAGCGTAATGGCTATGTTGCTGGACTCCCACGTAGTTGACCGCGGTTCGTCTGCCGGACCCGGGAAATTTATGCCAACAATTTGAGTACCCCAGTAAAAAAATGGATAAAATCCTAGACACAAAAACTGAATCACGGGGAACCAGCAGTTAGCGTAATGGCTATGTTGCTGGACTCCCACGTAGTTGACCGCGGTTCGTCTCCCGGACCCGGTGGCTTAAAACTCACGCCGGGCGCGTGTGCGTGCGTGCCCAAGATCCCGAGAGGAGAACGGAGGAGAAGGGATTGCGGCGTGACCATCCCCCCTGGGGGGTGATTTCTCGCTTTCTGTCTCTATGTCTCTCTCTGTCTGTCTGGCGAGCGCACGCGCCCTACAGTGAAAATCTCTCAAAAAAAAACTGAATCACGAAGGAAAAACCCTGAACAGACCTGCATTAGTAAGGAGATTTAATCAGTAAGCACAAAGCTCCCAGCATGGAAAAGCCAGCACCAGGTGACTTCACTAGAGAGTTAACCAAATACTCAATGAAGAGTGAACAGCAGTCCTCCTCGAAGTTTCCAGAACAACCGAGAGGGAGGGAATACAGTCACGCTCACTGTGTTCACTGAGCATCCAAAAGAATAAGATACTTAGGATTACACCTAACCAGGGAGATGAAAGACACGTAGCCTGAAAACCATAAAACGTACGGATTTAAATGACACGCGAGTAGATGGATCGATATCCCATGTTCATTGATTGGGATGCTTAATATCGCTAAGATGTCAACACTTCCCAAAGCAATCTACACCCCGGCCATCCAGAGCTCCTCATGCCCCAACACTGGGGCACACATGTGCACACACATGCACAAGCCCAGTGCATACAGGGAGGCCTCAGGACCTGAACCCGGGACCTTCCCACGTGAGCCCAGCGTCACAGCTCTCTCTACCACAAGGCCTTTGCATGTGCAGGCCCCCTGCCGGAAATGCTTTCTTTTTAGATGGCCACGTGTCTGGCTCCTTGCTGGTATTAGATCTCGTCATCTGAATCACCGCCCCCAGGAAGCTTGCCCTGACCACTCAGTCCTCACGGACCCCTCCCGGCCACT
>NW_006159525.1:2320812-2330516 GCF_000334495.1 Tupaia belangeri chinensis
CCATTCCCCTGCTCCGCTGTCCTTGCGGCCCTAAGTGAGACGTGTCACTGTCTCGTCTGCGTTTCCTGCCTCCTCCAGCTCCACCGTAAGCTCCTTGAGAACAGTTTGACAGCCACACCGCAGGGTGGAGCCCTCAGGAAAATGGACAGGAAGGCAAGCTGTCCTATAAGCCTCAAGGGCAGGGAGCACCTTCATTAAGCCCGACCCCTCGGGACCACGTGCTGGGACCACCTGCTGGGAGCAGAGGAGCGCGAGCTTAGAGACGCGGCTCCCGTCACAAGATACTCCGAACCACCCGGCCTGATGTTAACCTGCAACTGCGGCAGACGGGCGTTCCGATTCCAGTTCGTGGCTAGGGCCTGGCTCACGGGGACCCAGAGGGGCTAGGACAGGGTCTAGACAGGCAGCTCTGACTGATCCCTGGGGAGCAGCGAGGGTGCGACCCCGGCCCTGCTGATCAGTGAGCTGGGTCTGGGAGGGGACCGTGAGCTGATGAGAAGCCAGCATGCCCGCTCCCTGGTGCAAGCCGGGCTGGGCTATCAGCCGCGGCTGGATCGCACCTCCTGCGGCCTGAGCCTCGAGCTTGGCACCGAACTTGGGCACAGCGTGGGCGTTTCCAGGAGAGGAAGCACCATGGGGAGCCCGGGGTGAGATGTGAGGACGATTCCCCTTCTTTTTGAAATTTCCAGAAGTCAGGAGGTGGTGGGAGGAACCCAGAACTTCGGTGAAAGCAGCCGGTCAGCCAAGGCTGCGGCCCCGGCCCGCCTGTCGAAGCCAGGTCACCTGATGAGGCCCAGCTCACAGAGCAGCCTCGAAGATTGGGAGATAACGTGCAGGGGCCAGGCAGGGGCTCTGCGGCAAGGCCACACTGATGCGGGCTCACATGGGAATGTCGCGGGTTCAGGTCCCAGGCCTCCCTGTGTGTGCTGGGCTTGTGCACGTGGGCTGTGGTCTGGGCGGGCTGCAGCTGAAGGCCCTGTTGGAGCGCCTGCTTCTGTCTCTCAATAAGTAAATAAAGAAACTTAAAAAAAAAAATTCCCAGAAGCAGAGAGACAAATACAGAGACAGGAGAGAAAGTACCTCCCCTAGGGAATGGCCAAGTTCAATCCCTTTTCTGTCTGTCCCTCCTTTCGGGATTTTCGGACACACACACCTGCAGCCAGTGTGCTTTTCGAGTCTCTGGACCTGGGGCTTGAACCATGGAGTCAGCCACTTGGGACCCAGCTACCTTAACTGGCACGCCACCAGCCCACGTCTCTTTTGTTCAGAGTTGATTGGTTGGGCCAGCGGTGGCGTGGGGGTTCAGTCTGAGCAGTCATTAAACAGTCAGGTGGGTAAGCGAGGCGCGGCGTAACAGAGCTCCACGCAGGGGGTGCGTGAAACGAGATGTGGGACTCCTCCAGACCCTCCGAGTCTGAGCTCGGGCGCTTGCAGAGCTGGTTGCCTCTGGAGGCCTGAGAGAGACTTGTCCCAGGCCTTGCATGTGAGGCGGATGGAGACCATGCAATAATTTTGTTTTATGAATTAATAGTTCGATTAATATATGTAATTGCTTTAACTGTGTGATTGAGTTTCAGAATGAATGCAGTAGCTGGCTCTCGGTGGCCCTTCCTACTGGGTCTCCCGAGGACTCAGCTGCCTTTTGTCAAGTGGATGTCGGTTCCAAAGGAAGACCTAGAGACCCATGCTGGAGCTGGGGTCAGGCTTCCAGAGGCCTCTCCTTCCTGAGAGCCCCTTGGCCTTCCTGCGCCTTCCGGAGGAACACGAGCAAGAGAGCCTTAGACTGTCTCTGTCTGCAAGTCAAGGGAAGAGAAGGCCTCACGGGTCGCAGAGGGGCTGGGGGCTGCAGTGGCGTCACTCGGCCCTGGAACCTCCCCGGCTCGGCTTCCTCTCAGCTCTTTGCCGAGAGGCCCCAAAGATGGGCGTTCTGGGGAGCGCCCGTGTGATGGAGGAGCTCCGATGCTCCAGAGAGATGGAGGCCACCCCTGCCTGCAGCACTGCATAGAGGTACGTGGGCGTGGCCGTGCCTGCAATGCACATGTGCAGTGTGCGCCTGCACGGCCACGTCTGCACAGCCAACCCCGGCACGCGGGCACCTCGGAGAGCCTGGCTCAGCTGGTGTGGCCTCTAGTTTCCCTTTGGAAGAGGAGGTGGCTTCCTCCTCCTCTCCGGGAGAAGCAGCAGTTCGGTTCATCCTGATCCAGTTGGGCAGGGAGAAGGCTGAAGACCAGGGTCTCTGTCACATCCCCAAGAATTTCCTGGGGATCTCGTGGAAGTGCCGTTTCTGAAGTAGGGGGTGCAGATGAGACCTGGCATTAAAATGCTTCCATGAAATGCTAAGTTGCTGGTCCGTGGGACACAAGAACGAGAGGACAGCCACCTCCACACACAGATGTGCTGGACAGACAGGGCAAGGGACAGAAGGCTGATGCTGGCTCGCCGGCTCCACTGGGGCCCACCTGTGGCTGAGAACGAGGGGGCCGCCTCTAGGAGCCTCAGGTCTTCACTACCAAGTAGAAGAAGTGCCTGTCAACACAGCTCTGGTGAGGACAAAAGGGGTCACGTGGACGGGGTGTCCACTGAGGGCTGTGTCTCTCCGCGCTGTGTGGATGTCCGAGAAGCCTCCTCGCTCGCGTCTCCCCGAGCTTCCTTCATGAATTAATTACTTACTGCACACTGCCCCGTGATTTTAACATTAGCAGACGTCCCCGGGCAGGGACACAATGACCATAGATGGAAAGCCCAGGGATGGGTTACCCCGTTGCTTCAGGTCTCCCCAGGCTGTGTGAGCACCTCATGGTGCGGCTGCCCGAGCAGGTGAGGGCTCGGCTCACGTGGCACCTCCTCGTGGGCATCGGCTCTGAGAGAAGCCTGAGCCGCGTGGACGTCCAACGCGCACAGTGCTGTCCCCGGGCCAGGGCTTCGGGTCGCTTTTCTTCTCTGCATCTTACGGAGACATTCACTCGGTACAATATTTTAATAAAAGTCTATTGTTGCTGCAGTGCACATGGATGTAGGGCCTGCCGTGTGCCTGGGTGGGCAGTGAGCGGTTGGCGAGACTTCTCCAGTGGGCCATCTAACCTGCCTCCCCGGGTGTCCCCCCACAGGTCCCTCTGTGCTGTCTGACGTGGCTCCTCCGTGCTCCGGCCCTCAGCGCCCCGAAGCCCACCCTTGTGCTTTTGGAAGGGGTGGGGACCACAAAGCGAAGTGTCACCTTTCACAGCACAACTCCCACTCTAATGTGAGACCCCAATCTGGACTCGAGTCAGCCACCCCCGGGATTCCCACACCCCAGGGCCTGGCAGGTGCCTGGCTTGTGCAGGAGCCAACGTGTGGGGCGGGACTTGCTGTGACTTGAGCTCAGGGGACAGTCCCTAAATTCTCCAGTGTCTATCTTAGAGCGCTGACCTGGCACTTACTCTGCAGGGGGTGGCAAAGCACACACTCGAGGACCAAGGCCCTGGGAGCACTGGCACTGAGCCACGGTGTCTGCTAACCGAGTTCCACGGTCCCATCCGCTTGAGGTCGGTCCTGAAGCGGGGACGGTCCTTCCAACGGGAAGTGCCAGTGGATTCTTGGAGAGGAGAGTGGCCCCCGAGGCTGCGTTTGTCCTCTAGTGGAATAGGGGGGCATCAGGAGGGGGGCTGGGGAGAAAGCTCAGGTCAGCTGCCTGGAGGTCATGCTCCCCCCACCCCTGGGAGGAGCCCGGGAGCTGTCTGCGGGCCCATAAAAGCCAGTCCCCCTCAGGGCTGGCTCCAAGGCTTATTAAATGCCAGGCACGCTGAGCCAGGAGAAGTCTAAACAAAATGTGGTTCTCCTCTGCGCTGATTGCACCTGGGGCGCACTTCCTGAAGGACAGCCGTGGGGACCCCTGGCCTGGCCTAGACATTCTGCCTCCTGACCCTGGTTGGAGGCCCTGGACTGGGGTCACTGGCTTCCCCCCAGGCAGGCCCATCAATGCCAGGAGCCGGGGCAGGGTGTCAGCAGCGTGGGGAGGAGGGGATGCTCCACGGGGCTCAGAGCGGTGGTCAGCAGGGCTGGCAGCAGGAAGAGATGAGGTCCACCCCTGAATCCTCGGCCTGCCCTGCTCAGCACCTCCTGGGCACCGTCCTATGTCCAGGAAGAGAGAGGGCCGCTCCAGCACCGCCTCGCTGTGGAGGCCCCTGACCTGTCCTCCTCTGGCCAGGGGACTGGCCAGCTCCTCCCTGCGCATAGCCACTCTGGCTGGTGTTTCCCTGCCTGGGGAGGGGCAGGTGGGGACACCAGACGAGGAGTGAGGCTTCACGATGCCATATCTCTTGACGCTGCTTTTTCACCCTGTCATTTTCCACAGTGTTTCATCTTTTCTTTTATTTGAATTAATTTTGTGAGAGTAAGAAATGCAAAGAAGCTAGGGTACTTCCATCTGGCAAGTGCCGTTACCAACGAGAAGACGGATTTCTCGGCCTAGACGCCACCGGCCCTCCCACTCTCCTGGTGCAGGAACCTGTGCAGGGCAGCCTGGTGCATCCCGGGAGCAAGCCGGGCTTTTTGCGACCCACTCTGATCAATTTCAAAGGGGATTTTACTCCAGTTTTTCTCCTGGAATGTTTGACTCAGTATTAATTAGCATCATTGTCTTATGGGAATTGTTTTTTTAAGTGAAATTTTCAGGCCAGCAGGTGGCATGGAGGCATGGCAGATGAATCACACATGGCCAAGCTGGGCAGTTCGAGTCCCAGATCTGGCAGCTTGGAAATCTGTGTGTGTGTGCACAAAGTCCCAAAATGAGAATGGAGGAGAGGGGATTACCATGCCCCCGGAGGAATGATTCTCTCTCTCTCTCCCTCTCTCTCTCTCTCTGATAAGCACACATACCCTATAACGAACTTAAAAAAAACATTTTTTTTAAAGTAAAATTCAACACAACCTTGAAAATATAGCCAGAGGTATTTGGGTTAGATGAGACTACACACCTCAACACAAGCCGAGGTTTTCCCCGGATTCCTGGGAAGGAGAGAATTCTAATAGATCCCGTATACACAGGATGGTCTCGCTCAGTTTACCTCACATAATTAGACATTCTCTGACCTCCGACTCCCTATTTGCCTGAGAAACTTCTACCCATCCCCCAGACCTGCTCCAAAGTCACCTCCTCAGAGAAGCCCTCCCTGGTTCCTCAGGCTGCCTGTCTGTGTTCCCAGCGCTCATCAGTTTATGCCTCTGTAATAACACGGTGACTTTACGGCCTGTGCCCCCGGGGCCTGCGGCCAGCACCCCGAGGAGTGATGCAGCCGAGTCACAGCTCCAGAGCCGAGTCAGGGTTTCAAAGCACCTCCACTTGCTACCATCGAAAGCACAGAAAATAGCGCAGCGGACACTGCACCTGGGCTGCTGGAGCCCGCCGCCCCTGCTCACGACGCGTTTCGTTTCAGGTCTTGCCCTTCTCTCTTTACAAACAGGCCCTGGATTCAGCATCCCCCTCCCCACCTGGAGACGCAGCAAGTGAAGGGTAAGCCATGAGCCAAGCTAAGCCCATCGACGTCCCCACCCTGGGTCTGGAGCTCGCGCCGAGGGGCAGAGGCTGACACGGTGGGTGTCCCGTTCTAGCCCAGAACGGGCCCCTTGATCACACTGCTCCTGCTGCAGGACGCTGCTGTGCTTCCCGCTGCAGAGCCTGCGTGCTGTCTGGCCTCCTCACTCTCAGCCCAGGCTTCCCGCCACCTGTCAGTGTGGGAAACCTCTCCGGGAACTCCCTTCGCGACCTCGGCAGGGGCGACCTCCGTTGCTCGCATCCAAGAATCCTGGACGACACGCGGTTCCCCAGCCTCTGACCCCAGGTACACCTCTCAGTCTCCTTTCCCCTTTTCTCCCGCGGGTTCACCCTTACGCTCCCATTCGCCTCTGTCCTCGTCCCCCTCAGTCCTGCGGGCGGGTGGGTCGTCTCTCTCTCCCCGCTCTCTACTCTGTCGGTCATCTTACCCAGGCTCCGTGAGCCGGCCCTGGTTCTCCCATCAGCTCTTGTTCTTCTCCGTGCTCCTGAGCATCCCAGCAAGCAGGCCCAGAAACCAAAATGGTTGAACAGAGGCCCAGGCTCCCCGGGGCAGGGGCAAAAAGGGGGCTGCCCTGGATGGACATATGCTGATGCCTCTTTGGCTGGTGGGGGCAGGGGATGTCATTAATGCCCCACCTTGGCCCTATCACATGGAAGAGGCCACCTTTAGTTGAGCACTTGTGTGCCAGACTGCTCAGCTCACGCGTCCTCGGCTCAGCTCCACCTTTCAGCCTGGCGGACTCAGGCAGGCAGATCCCCACTGAGGGTGGCCGCCACTCGGCCGTGGAGGGCCTCAGTTCAACAAAAAGCAGAGGGAAGGAATTGGCCCCTTCCTCTTCCTGCTTGCCGGCTTGAGGCAGGTCAGCTCCTCCCCGCCAGCCCGCGGACGGGAATTGGCACCATTGGCCCCCTGGTTCTCAGACTGGCAGACTGGGACCAAGTCCCACCTCTGATGCTCCTGGGCCGCCGGCCTGCAGATGGCAGACCTGGGATGTCTTAGGCTGCACGCTCACACGCCGATTCCCCAAGGCCAGTAGGGTGGGGGTGCTGTGGTGGGCAAGGCGCTGGCTTCCACACGGCCGACTGTGGCTTGAGTCCTAGAGCCAGCTTCTTGCAAGGCACACTGGGTACCTGTGTCTGCGTGCCCAAATCCCGAGAGGAGAGTGGAGGACAGGCCTGTGGGGCGGCCACCCCCGGGGACTGATTTCCTACTCTCCCTCTTTCTCTCTTTGGCGAGCTTATGCACCCTGTGGCAAAAACCTGAAATAAATAAAGAAATACAAATGCGTACGTGTACGTCCTGTGTCCTGTGGCTTCTGTTTGTCTGGAGAACCCTGACAAATACGGTTATCAGCCTCATCTTCCAGGGAAGGAAACTGAGGCTCCGAGAGGTGAGTCACTGGTCCCTCAGCCAGGAAGAGTTAGCTCCTGGACTTGAATCCCCATCTGTCTTTAGGCCCCGTGCTAGACCCCACGCCCCTGCACCCTCCGCTGTCCTGTTAGCTCTGCCTTCCCGCTAATGACACAATTATAATCAAGGCCGTCCGAGCCTCGGGCCGGGGTGGTCTGGTTGTGATTTATAGCAATCAGTTTGGCCCCATCTCTAATCAGAACAGTTGTAAACAGGAAGCAAGAGGATGCCTCCATCCCGGGGACCCCGGAAACCCCGCAGAAGTCTCTGCTGGGGTGCCACCAGTGTGGATTACAGCCACGTTGTATTCCTGTCACAAAGGCACTGCCCCAAGGAGACTGTCACAGAAGGTGCGTTAGCAACGAGGAACCTGAGCTGGAGGTTTTGTCACCAAGAGTTGGAGCCATGTTCCCAAATGACTAGGTCCCGTGCCTGACGCCCTCCCTCTAGACTGCAAAACTAGGAGGCACCCAGTCGCGGCTCGTCCTCCCCCCCCCCGCCGGTCTGTGTGGCGTGCAGAGCCCGAACGAGCAGGGCCAGGGAGCTGCGTCTGCTCTCTTCTCTCCCCGTTCCTCTAAAGGCCCCACGACATGGAACGGCCAGGAACTGTGAGTCGCAGAAAAATCAGCAATCGGAGGCCAAACTCATGGGGGGAGAGATGAAGCCCTCGAATCTGGCCACTATGCAGACCAGCACAGTTGACAGGCTAGTACACGACTGTGTTTCTCTCTCTAACTGCAGCGACACCGTGGGTAGCGGTGGGCGGACTGCTGCTTACAGCCCGTCCCTGTGCTCAACCTTTGGAAGGATGGCTTGTCGGCGCTGTTCGGACGGATGGCTTTGGCTTCGTTTGCTCACTGGTCAGGCCAGTTTCCTCTGTCCCTAGTACCCTGACTTCCACTTGGGGGACCATCCCTACTCATTGGTTGGAGTCTGACTCTGTCTCTTTCTCTCTCTCTCTCTCAATTTCTCTCTTCTTTTTCTTTTGTCCAGACAGATTACTTTTGAAGTCCTTTCAACAAACTTTTTTCTAGAACAATCAGGATTTCAGAGTCTGAGACACAACAGAGCTGCCAGGGAAACCACAAACGGTTGACGTGGCCTTGGTCGCTGTTCATAAAGGCCTCATTTTTCTGCGCTGGCCTTGAGAGCCATGCCTGCACGTTTCCGAGATCCGAGCAGGGACATCCTCGCTGTGGCTTCTCGGTAGCAGGCAAGACTTTCTACCAAACTTAAATATGCTTTCTTTATTCATGATAGAGCAAACACACGAGAGAGAGAGAGAGAGAGAGAGAGAGAGAGAGAGAGAGAGAGAGAGAGAGAGAGAGAGAGAGAGAGAGAGAGAGAGAGAGAGAGAGAGAGAGAGAGAGAGAGAGAGAGAGAGAGAAATAGAGAGAGAGAAGCACCCTCCGCAAGGTCTGGTCACACCACGATCTTTTCCCTCCAGTCTGCCAGCCCCTCAGATCCTGAGCCCTTGCACACGCCCTGTGTGTTTCAGGCTGACCGAGTTGAGGATGTGAACTGGCAGCCTTTGGAACCCTAGTTCTCTTGAGAAGCTCAATACCACTGTGCCATGAAGCCAGCTCTCTAGCTAGAACTTTAAAGGACTCAAACCCTGCTATGATGAGGTGGGCTGCCACACCACTGCAGCCTGGGCCAGGTGCATGTATGTGTGTGCCCAATGCCAGCAGGAGGCAGAAATGGAGGAGAAGGGTTCGTGGCATGACCACACCCTCTGGAGGATGCTTTCTCTCTATATCTGGGAAGTGCACGTGCCCTCTGGCAATTAAAAATAGATAAATGTGAGTTTAGATCAATAATTTTCAGCAAAAGTATATCCCATAGGGTCAGTATACTTTACCCAGACATCCCAAAATGCATCTTGGTCCTGTTACTCTCCCAATTACCCTGTTCCCATGATCCTCCTCTCTTCTGGGGACAAAAACCTGTTCTTCCCCTGGCCTCCAGGCTGCCTCCTGCCAGGGCAAGCTCCTTTGCCTGGAACATTTGTTCCATACCTTAAATAATTGCTTTCTTCTTTGTTTCAGTCCACCTTATGTCCCCTCCCACAGGATGCCTTCCCAGGCTTCTCCTGGTCACTTGCCACATGTACCCATTTTATACCCTGCACAGCTATCCTTCATGGTTCCTAACCTTCCCAATGATCTTACTGCTACACTTCCCTCCTGGTAAGCATTTTTCACATGTCTACTCCAGAGGAAAGCTTTCCAAGGGCAGGCACAGACTGCTGCACCTTCAGTGTCCACAGCACCGAGGTTCAGTAGGGACTAAAGCAAGGGACTGAAGACTTGAGTTCATACAAGTCTTCCCATGGGACTAGGATTGCCTGCAGGCTTTGCAGGGTCCAGTGCAAAATGGAAATGCAAAGTTTCTTGTCCAATATTAGGAATGATGTCAACAATGACAACAGAGTTGTATAACTATATATACAAATATATATTTATATATATATATCACAAATATATATATAACAAATATATATTACAAATATATATAACATATATATTACAAATATGTATATATACACTTTTAATCATTGTATATATTTTTTTTTGAGAGCTTTTCGCTATAGAGACAGAAAGTGAGAAATCACCCCCCCGGGGGGATGGTCACAAATATATATTACAAATATATATAACATATATATTACAAATATGTATATATACACTTTTAATCATTGTATATATTTTTTTTTGAGAGCTTTTCGCTATAGAGCCAGAAAGCAGGAAATGCGACCCC
>NW_006159525.1:2339164-2342494 GCF_000334495.1 Tupaia belangeri chinensis
AAAGTGAGAAATCACCCCCCCGGGGGGATGGCCACGCCGCAATCCCTTCTCCTCCATTCTCCTCTCGGGATCTAGGGCACGCACACACATGCGCCCGGCATGAGTTTTAAGCCACCGGGTCCGGGACGCAAACCGTGGTCGACTACATGGGAGTCCAGCGACATAGCCATTACGCTAACTGCTGGTTCCCATCATTGTTTATCTTTATAGCATACAGTATGTTTTTTCAAAGTATACATCAATCAATCAAATCAGATATTACTGTATACAACATCCTTGACATATAACTTTCCATTCTTGAGTCTGTTAAATGTCTTTTTTCTTTTTCTTCTTCTTTTTTTTTTTTTGAGAGTTTTTTTTTTTTTATTTGCTATAGGGCACATGTGCTCGCCAGACAGACAGAGACAGGGAGACAGAAAGCTAGAAATCACCCCCCGGGGGGATGGTCACAAATATATATTACAAATATATATAACATATATATTACAAATATGTATATATACACTTTTAATCATTGTATATATTTTTTTTTGAGAGCTTTTCGCTATAGAGACAGAAAGTGAGAAATCACCCCCCCGGGGGGATGGTCACGCCGCAATCCCTTCTCCTCCATTCTCCTCAGGATCTTGGGCACGCACACACACACACACACACACACGGCGTGAGTTTAAGCCACTGGGTCCGGGACTTGAACCACCATTGACTACATGGGGATCCCAACATAGCCATTATGCCAACTGCTAGGCCCTCCTCCCAACCCCTCCCATACATCTCTGGTATCTGCACTTACTGTCTCTGCTATTACATCTTCCATCTTTCAGTTTCTGCCATGAAGGGCAGACCTTCGGTATGTATTGAGCGGGGCCATGCAATGTGTGTCTTTCACAGTCTGGCTTGCTTTGCTTAGCATTAAATGTAATTCATCCACATTGAATCCACAGAGCTTTAAACCAAGAACAGGGTCCTTCTGACCCTGGGGCCCTGGGCACATGGCCGCTGGCTCTGCTTGCAGTATTACTTTAGAACAGTGGCCAAGATGAACTCCTAACTAAAAGTTCTTACTTCAGCCGGTGCTCCCTAAACTCAGATCCCAGCAGAGGGTTCACTGATGTGAAGCAAAGTAAGAAAAGAACAGAACAAATTTAGCCGTTTCTCAATTGTCTAAGGGTTCAATCTTATCTATTCTGTCATTATATCTTTTCTTTTTCCCTGGAAAAATGTCTTCTCTTTTCGGAAATGACGGTGATGCCACTAGGGTATAGGAGGGTGGCGCGCCTGCTTTGGAGATGTTCCTGTTTTGCAGACTCCAGCCTCTGCGGAGACTCCCCTTTGGAGGAGCTCTGCGACCGCGTGGCCAGCAGAGGGGGCCCCAGGAATGCGGAATCCCCCAGGCTGGTCCCATGTATTTGCAGCGGACTGCGCCAGTGACAGGCTCAGCTACCGAGAACAAACTTGGTTAGCGGGGAGATACTGAATTTCGTGACAAGTCACCTGACAGCTCTTTCACATTTGAATCATCTTCTTGGGTTAAAGCCTCGTTTGAATTGGTGGTTTCAGCCCAGGTGCCTGCTAGACTCACCAGGAGACCTTAAAGAATGAGCTCCTCTTCCCGTGAGTCTGATTCAGTTGTCTGGGGGAGGCCTGGGCATCAGAATGTCTAATGTCACTCCCTATCCCCGCCCCCTAATTCTAATTGGCATGGAGTGAGAACCCCTGCCAGGTAGAGTTGCTATCAAACCATGGTAGTCCGCTCTCTGAGCAAAGGAAGTGAGTGCTTTTTTGTTTCCTTCTGCCTGAAGTGGCTGTCTTCATTTCATTCTTTTTTTCTCCCCCTCTTCTTTTTTTAATCACCAGAGGACATGTGTTTGCATTCACTAAAGAGAGAGACAGAGAAAGAGGGAGAAAGCATCCCCCAGTGGGGCTTGGTCATGCCACAGTCCTTCTCCATGCCTCCATCCTGTCAGGATTTGGGTGTGCACGCACAAGTAGCTGGTGTATATTTCAAGCATCAGGGCTGGGAGCTGAACCACAGTTGGCCAAGTGGGATTTGGTTCCTTCAACCACTATGCTACATGGCTGGCTGGACTTCATTTCCTTCTTATAGAAGGATCATTTCCAGCAAAGCACGAGTAAGGCAGTTGTGTGGCTCAGGCCAGAAGCTGGACGCTGACAGGTGGAAGCTGGGAGCTGGCTGTGCCACACGACTGGCCGGTGTGTGCCTCGTCCCCGACCTGCAGCCTGAGCAGTCTGTCCTTGTTTCCTGTCTCGCCAGTGTCTCGAGCAGACGCTGCCCCGGGAGCTGGCCGCCAGGTTCTGGGCTAAACGGGCCCCCGGCTGCAGCTGTTCCATGCAGCCAGCGTGTGTAGGGAGCAGGCTGAGCTGCCCTCTGCTCCCCAAGCCCCGAGCCAGCCCAGGGCCTCCTCTTCCAAACGCTTGCTTGGTCCCGTCTCCCGGGGCTGAAGCAGGACGGCGTGTACAGACTGCTAGCGGAGTGTCCTAATAGTCATCTTCTCAACAAAAGGAATAACTCAAAGTTTATGCAAGGCGCTAGAAACCCCAAATGACTCAAAAGGTATTTTGGGAGCGGTTCCTCCCCTGGTCAGAATGAGTAATCCTTCTGAGAGATTATAAGCAGTTTAATAAGAAAACCGTCTCCAGGGTGAAGGTGTAAAATAAGGAAATATTTGGGCAGGAAGGAGTGGGCTAGATGCCCCTTTAGGAAGCAGTTTACAGGCAGGGACTACTTCCCCCTGGTGTGGAGAACGCTTTCCCTGTCCAGCCTCTCAGACTGAGGCCAAGGGACCCTACAGCTGCTGCTGACCTCAAGGTCAGGACCTTTGCCCCTGCAGGTTGTGCCTAGTGGGGCTGGGAGTGCCCCAAGAGCTCTTCCTTGACCTGGGCATTGGGCCTGTTCACCCCAACAGTGGGATTCCTGCCTTGCAGCTGACAAACAAGGCCTCGTCTCTCTTATTTATAGCATCCTTTGTGTCCGTGATAAATCAGCTCATTCTCCATCGAGGTGGTGGAGGCAAAACTGGAGATTCGACAACCTGCTCACCTGTCCACTTCCACTTCCCTTGTTTATTTCTAGGGTCGTTTACCATTTCAATATTTTTATAAAGAGAGTCTTGCTATGTTGTCTGGGCTGGTCTTGAATTCACAATCGTCTTGCTTTAGCATCCCCGGTGGCTGAGACTACAGGCACGCACCACTGTATCCAGCTACCTGCTGAAGCTTCCCGAAGTGAGTTGTGTCTGTCCGCATTATCTTTATGTTCAGACAGAGACCAGTGTGCAAACGACCCGGGCTTTCTTTGTTCTTTTTTTTCCC
>NW_006159525.1:2343036-2347470 GCF_000334495.1 Tupaia belangeri chinensis
CTACAAGAGAAAATAGCAGGTGGAATATCAGACCTGCAGAAAGAACACTCAGAGGGGGCAAGAACCCATTTCTCCCCTTTTAAAAATCCTCATTTTTTTTCCCCTCATGCACAGGGGATCCTACTCAAATCAGGAGGTTTTAGAAAATGCCACAGATAGAATGCAGCTTGTCGTGGGGCACTGCCTTCCCGAGAAGGATGATACCACGAACACGTAATAAAGCAAGACCCGAACAGGAGCTGTGTCTCCCAGCACTGCCACCCTGAAGTAGACCCGGTTCTGATCAGTCTCTAGTGCTGCTGCTTGCATTTGGGACGCGCTGCTTTTCCTCCAGGGTCTCTGTTGTTTTAACTGCAGAGAGCGAGAAAAAGCACAACCAAGTGGTCCTGGGAGGCAGCTACGAGAGTGAAATGAAATGAACTGCGGCGTCTCACTTTCAGGTCGAGTTTGTACGTGGCTCCACGAATACCAGTGACTGTCAAGTCATAAATACGGCAACGACACTGTATTGTAATCAATCACCAATGAAGCCTGGTTTGCCCTGAGTCTCCAAGTAGTAAAAGTCGGTCCCAATATAATTTAGCCTACATCAGAAGTCAGATTTGAAATGAAAGTAGGGAAACTACAAATTACATTGTAAAAGATTGACTTTAATTATAGACTTAATTAATTACAGGAGGGATTCGTTCTTGAACAGGTGCGTAAAATGTGTCCTATTTTGCACCAGAAAGATGGCTCATTGGAAGAAACCCTACCATTCTTGCAGATCTGTAAACTGGAGTTTTCACACATTAGGTTTTGATTTTAAAACGGCCCCCTGCTCTGTGAATTGGAAATGTAGCATATGCTCCTTGGAGGAAGAGAGTTAATCCAACAGGAAGGATGGATTCAAAAATTAAGTACAAGCTTATCCCTAACTGTCCTCTCTCAGAGTGAACACAAGTCCAGGTCTTCGTGGGAATCCGCCTAGACCGTTCCCAACCGTGTTACAGATCTCTGCAACCTGGAGACCTCACCATGGTCATCACCATTATTATTATTACTATTATTGCGATCTTACTGCACGTTCTGTACTTCAGCTCTGTGGCTTGCGTTCTTCGTTGAACGGCACTCCGGCTGCTCGGCCCATCTGGGTGCCGGCCGCTGAGTATTCACTGCGAACCGTGTTAGGCTTTAAGACATTCTTGCCATGCTGACCGCGGGCAGGTCGCGGGTCTCCACAACTACTGAACAGACTCCAGACACATGGGCGGTCTGAGGTGCAGCTCGGCCTCTGCCCCAAGTTCCTGCCTGCCCCAGAGACCCCATTCCCAGCTGCGTGGGGGCCGCACCTCTCTGCTCCTGCAGGTGCACGATTCATCCAGTTTTCGTTTGGCTTTGCTTTGTTTTCAAACAAGCATAAGCTCATGTGATAGAGCCTTTGTTGCAGCTCGAGCCAAGAAGAAAATTCAGCACGAATGGGAATGGTGTTTACCTCTCTGCATGATAAGCAAAGGTAACTTTTTTTTTTTTTTTTTAACTCTGTGAAGTGGGTTCTCTGATGAGGTTCCTGACTCTGTTTCCAAGGGGGTCGGGGCCCTGCCCTGGACCGTGTGGTTTTTGGTAGGTGGGGATGAGCCTCAGCCTTATGGGAAGACACCAGCATCTCCCGGACCCGGGGATGGTGGTGGTGGGGCTGCAGGATTCCTGACCCCAGTTCTGGAAAAGAGTCTCTCTGGAAGTGATGGCGGAGATCGGGGTGTCAAACAGGAACTCCCTCAGTCCTGGGCAAACCAGGCAGGTGGTCACGGGGGGTGGGGCGCAGCCTGCATCCCCTTTGGGGGAGCCAGGTCAGTGCCAGAATTAGATGTCCACAGTGGCTGGAATGCAGACCCAGGGAGCAGTGGGAGCACATGGAGGTCTCTGTGAGGCTCTGGCCAGCCCAGGTTTGTTGGGGGTGCGGAGAGGCCCTGGACCTAAACAGCAGACAGCATCCTCACCCCGGACCCTCAGTGCCCCCACAGAATGGGTTGTTTGCAACTGACGTTCAAAGGTTGATGGCAGGGATGCTGGCTGCCCACATGGGGCTGGCTCCGCAGCCTCGGTCTGAATTGCAGGGGCCGCGGTGAGGCCCAGGACCCCCCACAGCGAGCTCGGCCCTGCCGACCTTCCACGTCTGCGGAGTGGGGCCAGAGATCCTAGACCCGGGGTGGGAGCTGGCTCATGCCCAAAGGCGCACGCCCAGAAGCTGGGAACGGCCCCGCTGCCTGGGACAGGCTGAGACTCGATCGGCTTGGCCCTACCCTGAGGCGTGCCGAACGGTGTGGTGTAACCCCCACCCGCACCCCCTCTGGCGTGCCAGCCCCGCCGCTGCGAGGTTGGGAGGAGGGCTGGGCCATGGCCCCGCGGTGGCCCCACTGGGCCCCTTGAGGTTGCTCTTGCCGTTTCAGAGTCTCAAACATTGTTCGCTGTAGGGTTTGGTCACGTTTGCCCCCTTGTCATCCTTCACAAGTGATAGACACAGCCCATCAGACAATTTTTTGAGGTGGGGTTAATTTTTTTCCTCTATGTAAACAGGATGAAAACCCAGAGCCCCCACCTCAGGTCAAATCAGGCTAATTTTCCTTGCCGCCCACATTGTTTAAAAACTGTTTTAAAGGTTTTTGCCACAGGGTATGTGTGTTCACCAGAGAGAGCCCGTGAGAGGGAAAGTGAGAAGTCAGCCCCAGGGCGGATGGCCACACTGCAAGCCCTTCTCCTTTCTCTCAGGATTTGGGGTATGCATGCACACTGGTGTGATTTTCTTCCTTTTCTCTTAGAGAGATTTGTGCTATAGCGCATGTGCGCTCGCTGGGGAGACAGAGAGAGAGAGACAGAAAGCAAGAAATCAACCCCCTAGGGAGGATGGCCACGCCACAGTCCCTTCTCCTCCAGTCTCCTCTCGGCACTTTGGGCATACACTCAGTGTGAGTTTCAAGCACCCATTATGAATTTCAAGCTGCTGGGTCCAGGATTCAAACTGCGGTCAACTACGTGGGAGTCCAGTAATGTAACCATTACACCATCTGCCGGTCCCCTGGTGTGATCTTCAAGTCATCAGGTCTGGGATTCAAACTGTAGTCAGCCATGCGGGAGTCTAGCGCCTTAACCACCACACGACCCGCTGGCTCCGAGAAATTGTTAAAAATTGAGAGGTTGGACTCTGCAATCTAGATTTCTTGGTGCTTAAAAAAAAAAAAAAAAGAAAAAAGAAAAAGTAAAAATTAGGACCAAGACAATCAGCCAGTGCTGAGTAGCCAACGACGCGGGGAGACAGGTGCGGATCCTCCAGTGCTGCTGTCCACCACTCCCTGCTGCTACGCCTGGCCTCCGTGGGCATGGGAGTTCGAGGCCCCTGCCCTCTCCCACCATCGAGCACGCGGGGTCTCCTCATCTGCTCCCAGTGTTTGGAGGCTAAGGCCTGCACCACGCGTGGCTGGGCCTGGGTGCCGCCTGCTGTCTTCCTTCCCTTCCTCCTTCCCTCCTCTCTTCCCTCTTCTCCTCTCTCCCCCTTTCCTAAGAGAGCCCTGCAGCTGCCCTGGTAATATGCCCATCGAAATGGCTTTATTCCTAGATCCCCTGCAGGTAGTGAAAGCCCATGAAGAAACGAATTCATTGCATGAGGGTGGCCTGGCAGGCTTGGTAAAGACATGTTGGGTCAACTCAAAAGTGCAGCCTCTTTCTCTCATTGCAAACCCCCTTGCTCCTTTCTCTTGCCTAGAATAAGTTGTGATGGCTGGATCTCCAGAAGCTATCCTGGACCATGAGGAGGCCTGAGGCTTGAACTTTTACGGTAAGAATGAAAAGCAGATTAAAAACAACAAAAGAAGGACCAAAGGTTCCGGTTGGTAGGGTCCCACTTGCCTGCCCTGGCTTGCTCTTTTCTAGGCATCTTTTCAATGGGAAGGAATGAGTCCCACCTTGTTTAGCTCACTGAGTTTTCTTACAGGCAACCAAGTGGAATTCTAACAATCTAACCTTTGTACTTCCACTCGGTGTGGTGGCCACCGGCCACATGTGGCTGTCAAGCCTTGGATGCAGATAGCGGGACTGGGGAGCTGAAATAGTTTAAGTTGTCTCGTGGCCGCCATAGTGAATAGCTCAGCTCCAGTTTCTCTGCGGACTCTCAGAACTTCCCCTCGGGCTTCTAGAGGGGATAAGGCACTGTCCTCCAACTTGACAGCCCCCTTTCTACTAGACCTAGGGTCTGACCTGATTCCTGAGCTGCCTCCAGCCCAGGGTTAGTCCCAGATCCCAACCCACCAGCTGTCCCGGGGGTAACTTCCTTTTCCTCTTAACTCTTGGTTCCCCCCGTAGGCAACCCCCAGGGCTGCGCTGCGGTCACTCAGAGGGATGTGCCGCATGCAAATGGAACATGGCAGGTCACAGTCGCTCAACGGGCAGTGGCTCTTTCCC
>NW_006159525.1:2347780-2351780 GCF_000334495.1 Tupaia belangeri chinensis
CTTTCCCTGCCCTGTGGACTGTTGGGCGCACACAGCTCATCTCCGAGCACAGAATCCGCTCTGGAGGGCAGACTTCGGATTCGAGGTTGAACCTGGCCTTGTGCTCAGAGCTGCGAGGACTCTGAGTGACTCTATTCTACTCAAGTAGAATAGACTCAGCCCCCGTGTCCTGCTGCGCTTCCCCGTCTCGAGGAGCCCCGCAGAGGACGTGGGGCCGGGTCCTCAGTCAGGACACCCTTTCCATGGATTCTCAAAGTCCGGAACCGTCCCTAATCAAGGGGTCTCTGGGGATCTGCACAGAGCGTGTGAGGACTTTGTCTTTGCGGGACCCCACAGACACCCCGAGTCAACCTCTCTGTCTTTGAAGGCCAGAGGTCCCAGCCTCTGGGGATCCAGCCATTGGCCCTAGGACCATGGGTTCTTCCAACACAGGCATTCAGATCTTATCCCTTTAATTAAGCCCCTCAGAGGACTGGGATGTGTCGGCCATGACATTTAACAGACAAGGTGACCCTGACTAGCATGCTTAGGGGGTTGCTCGGTGCCGGACCCTGTGCTGAGCGCTGTGACCAGAACATCACATTGTTGAAACGGCCCTACGAGACAGGTCCTGTTATCATGCCCATTTAACCCAGGGAGAAACGGAGGCTCAGGGCTTGTCTAAGACCACACAGCTCAATAGGGGGCTGAGTCAGGGCTTGAACCCAGGCTCCAAAGAGCCCCTGTTAACCACTGTGTGGGGCTGCGCACCGCAGGCTCCTGCAGATGCTTTGTGCTCTGCAAGGTCCCACTGAGAAAGCAGTGCCTGGTTCTGGGCCCCGCCAGGCAAATGTCTTTCAAGCGTCCACACCATGCGCATGGCGCGGGTGACATTCAGGATGTCCAATTCAATTTGGCGTTCAGGTCACGGCGAATGGTTTCTTAGTGTCAGTGTGTCCCGTGCCAGGCAGGGATTTGAGCAGGGCTCACCTGAGGCTCAGTGTCCCTAGGCACCTGTCCTGCCGTCTGTCTACCCAGCAGGCCTCTCGGGGGGCTGACCACACACACGAAGGTTCGTGGGAGTCTCCTGCCACACGGTATAGACGAAACGCGGGCCTCGGTGCCGGCTCCATGGAGCCTGAAACTGAAGAGGAGCGGTCTCCCTCCCAGGAGACCGCACTGCGCAGGCGCTTAGCCCAACTGCATGAGGCCGGTGTTCCCGCTGCCTGGATCGGGGTGTGCTGCCGCAGTTCCCCGAGAGCCGGAGGGGACGGCAGGGCGGCCGCTCCTCTTCTTCACTGCCAGGATTCAGGGCTACCAGTTGCCCTCCTCAGTCTCTGGCTTAATCATTTAGCAGTTGTAAAGGACTCATTAAAAACACCAAGGTTTATTGCAAACACCTCCGCCCGTCCGCAGGCAGGCCAAGTCCCAGCCCTTGTACCCACTTGTTCTGCGCGAGCCTCAAGCAGAACTCCTGTCATTAATTATACCCTTGCGGTTTGGAAGGGGCGGCCGGTGAAAGGGGTGCGGAGGAGAGACCCCAGAGCTCCAGGCTGGGTCTTCGGAGGGGGCCATGCTGTGAGCCAGGCTCCCCCAGCCCTCACCCAGCCAGCCTCAGGCTGCCCCCACACCCCGTCCTCCTGCTCTCTGGCCCTTCAGCTGTTTCTCGGCCCCTCAGGCCGCCGGTGGGCAGGGGCCATGGCCGGGCCCGCTTTCCCAATGACATGTTGCCTGGGCGTTCCCACCACGTGAGTGACTTCCTGAGGAAGAAGACGATGCTCCAGTTCCCACGAGCCCTCCCGGCCGCAGGCCCCCGCAGCTCCCCCAAGCATCTGCCCAGCTGGCTGGGGGCCGTGGGGTGTGGAGCGGCTGCTCTCTGATTGCTCAGGGACACACAGGGCTCCTCTCCAGGACCAGGGCACGGTGCCTGACCTCGCATCCCAGCCAGACCGCTCTGGTCCCCAGGCGTCCCATGTGATGAGGCTGCCAGTTATTTTCCTTTAAAACGAAATGCTGGCATTTTCGTCTGAGCCCTTCCTGAACCTCCTCCACCCCTTTTTATTTTATTTCATTTTATTTCTCTATCTCTATTTCTCTAGGCTGGCTTCTCAGGTGTAGGATTACTGGGTGAAGATGAGAGCACACAGGTAGGGACTCTGATCCACTGTCACCTCTCCCAGGCCATCGCCCTCTCCCCAAGGCTCTCTGCTGGCCTCCTCCCTGGCCTCCCTGCCTCTGTCAGGGCCCCTGCTGGTCTCCTGGGGTGGAGGGAGCACCAGGGGCAGGGAGAGACTGAGAGCAGGCGGCTGTGGGACCCGTTCTGCTCCCGCGTTCCAGCTCGGGGGGCCGAGGGACAGTCCCATGGCCAGGTGGTGGCACGATGACCACATAGCTGGCCTCACGTGGGAAAGGCCCTGGGTTCATATCCTGGGGCCTCCCTGCCCGCAGGCCCAGACCGGGATGGAGTGCAGTGTGAGGACCCGCTGGGGGCCCCCCTTTCTCTCTCTCTCTGTTTTTCTCTTTTGGAAAAGGTAAATAAATAAACAGACAAAACATTTCAGGGAGAACAGATTCATTTTTTACAAACCCCTCCAGTGGAGGCCATGGGGTGCCCTTTCCCTTTGGGGAAGAGCAGGGAGGCCCCTCCTGCAGGCTGGGTGGGGCAGGAAGCAGGGAAGGGCCCAGGAGGGGGCTGGGGGCACAGAGGGTGGGCCTGGCTCTCATGTCAGCCACCTCTATGAGGACCCCACTCTGAGAGGGGGCTTGCCCCCAGCCTCACATTCGGACAGCGAAGCTCTGAGTGGGCTCCTGGTGCCCTGGGCTGTCTGTGACTGGCAGGAGACTCATGGTGACAGTGACCTACATTCCCAAGGCAGGTGGCAGAGGTGGTGGGAGAGCCCCCACCAGGGTCTTAATGAGGGTCTGCTGCCCATGGGGTCCAGCAGGAGTGAGGAAGGAAGGGGAGGCAGCCCCCGGGCCCTGCTCAGCTCCCCCCTCCCGCCCCTGGGTTACTGCAGGTGGTCTTGGGGGCAGGTGGGCACAACTGGAGGGAGGCCAGAACCAGCCATGGGCAGCCCCGAGGCTGCTGCAGTGCAGTGTGTATTTGCTCCTGTGCATGGCCCGTTGCCACCCCAGCTGACTGCAGAGTAACCTGTCCTCACAGCGGGGTCCCCCGAAACCAGAGCCTCGGCGTTCCTCTGACTTGCACAGCAGGGAGAGGTTCGCCTCCATTTGCCAGTCTCCCATGTAATCAGTCGTAGGCCATCACCCCGGGGGGCTGGCCACGCTGCAATCCCATCTCCTCCATTCTCTGCTTGGGATTTTGAGCATGGACGCACACCCGGCCTGAGTTTAACCACTGGTCTGGGACTCAAACCGTGGTCGACTATGTGGGAATCCAGCGACTAACCATTACGCCATCTGCTGGTCCCTTCCTTGGAGGTTTTTTTTTTTTTTTTTTCCGCTATAGGGCATGTGTGCTCGCCAGACAGACAGAAAGATAGAGACAGAAAGCCAGAAATCACCCCCCAGGGGGGACGGTCATGCCGCAATCCCTTCTCCTCCATTCTCCTCTGGGGATCTTGGGCACGCACGCACACGCGCCTGGCATGAGTTTTAAGCCACTGGGTCCAGGACGCGAACCACGGTCGACTACGTGGGAGTCCAGCGACATGGCCATTACGCTAACTGCTGGTTCCCATCTTCCTTGGAGGCTTTAAACAGAGCTCAGTATTAGACGTGCCGTGTAAACCCTTATACTCTGTCTTAAAAGTGGTGAGTTTCCCCCAAGCCCCACACAGGTGCCAGGCCCATCTGGCTGAGCCCAGGGCGCTGTCTCAACTTGGCCGCTCTCTGGGCTGGTGTTCCTGACAGTCGGGAAGGCTGCTCTGAGCCCTGGTCTCAGAGTCCTGGTGTCTAGCCCCAGGCTTTGCACCTAGTGTAGACACAGGACTCGGAACGGGGGTCTTGGCTCAGGCAGTCCCTGGTCAAGACCACTCCGGCTTTCTCTCGGTGTCTTCAG
>NW_006159525.1:2352833-2374216 GCF_000334495.1 Tupaia belangeri chinensis
CCAGTGGCCCCGGCTCTGTGAAACGGTACACGTCAGAAATGCGACCGAAGGCTCAGCATGTGCCGGGCCCTCTGCCCACCCACGGCCGTGCACTCCGGGCAGCTGTTCTAGCCCCGGGATACAGAGGAGCGAGACGAAGTCCGTCCCTTGGGCTCCCACTCTTGTCATGAAACAGCACTGCCTGCACAGTGGCCTCGGGTCACTCGTCCCCGTGCCAGCCCTCTAAGGTAGGTAATATTATCACACCGGGAAACTGCTGCTCAGCCAGGTTAAGTGACTCACCCCAGGTCACACAGGGGGCCCCAGGGTTCGAAGCACGGGCCAATCTCACCGCCTTTCTCAGGGAAGGTAATGAAGGTGGGGGATGGGCTCAGAAATAGTTTCTGGTGTTTTCTTTGGAAAGGCCTTGGCGCTCTGAGCTGGGGGGTCTAGGCCAGGAGGGCGGGGCTGTGTCCCCAGAACCTGGAACGGAGGGCTGCGTGCTAGGGCATAGCCACACCACGTGTCTCAGCCCTGCAGCCGCCGCAAGCCCTGTGATTCCCTTTCATCCCAGGAAACCTGGCATTATTCATGCGAGATAAAAATCAGCCGTTCAACCCATTCCAAATCACAACTGGTTGAATCCTGGGACGGCTGCCACCAGCTCTTGGGTTTGGGACTGAGCATAACGCTTCAGTCAGCAAGAGCGGCGTCTCGGCCGAGGAGCGCGCCGTGGGGAAACTCCAGGCAGATGTGTCGCAATGTGAGCAGGTGGCGTCTTTCTGGGAATGGAGTCCCGCGTCCCCAGAATCTCCTTGGCAAGCTCGTGCCGTCTTGTTTTCCTGTTGGGCATTGGCGGGGAGCATGTGGCTTCATCGCACCGGCGTTTGTGTTGGCACTGGGAGATAGGCATGGTGTCTTAGAGCCGAAACGGCCTGCCTCCTTCTGCAAGTCCTCCCTACAGTAAAGCACTGAATCTGGAGGGGCATTCCTACCCCCCTCTCCTAGCTGCACCCCACCCTGGGAATCACAACTACTTCTGAGAGCATCAACATAAAATTAGCAGAAGATTTACATTTAATTAATTGTAACTTAAAAACAGTTGCATTTTCTGAAGAGTCAGACGTCTGAAAAATATGTCCTGAGGCCATGTACAAAAATGTGGACCCAGATTAGTAGGCGAATACCCTCAGCAAGTGGTGAGAAGCGAGAAACCACCTAAAAGCCCAGCGATGGGGGATGGTTACTAGGGCCCAGCTGAAGGGAAGGGAGGCTTATGCAACCGCAGAAGTAATTGTTTTCCAGGAGAACCAAATAACATGGGAAAATTCTCATGGCTTCAAATTAAATGATTAAAAACTGCATTCTAAATCAGTAATGAAAGGAGTTTATGTAATGAGATCTCATATTTGTAGTGTGTGTGTGTGTGTGTGTGTGTGCGCGCGCGCATGTGTGTGCATGTGGGTGTGTATGTGTGTGCACGTGCGTGTGTGCATATGTGCGCACCTGTGTGCGTGTGCATGTGTGTGCACTTGTGTGCATGCATATGTGTGTGCATGTGTGCATGTGTGCACGTGTGCACGTGTGCATGTGTGTGTATTAAGAATGGAAAGAAAGGCTAGCGGTAATTACCTCTTGGCATTAGAATCTTTGTTTTCTTGTTTATATCTTTATTTTCCAACTTTTCTACTTTAATCACCATTAACTTCAGAGAGTAACCGGAAGCAAAGATTTTTCTGTAGCCCACCTCTGAGGGCAGGGGTCAGAGAGGCGCTCTCTCTTGTACTGGCCTGACACGTTGCTCTTGCAGGCTTAAAGGGATTTTCATTCCATTTGCTTGGGGGAGAAGGGAACCATGTTCCCGGATGCAAAGTGTGCAGGTGCGGCTGGCGTCGCGAGCGAATTAGCAGGACAGCGACACAGCGGCTTAGGATGGTCGGCACACAGTAGACCTAGTGGGGACCCCGGGCCCGTCGACAGCTCCAGCTCCTGAAGGACGTCAAAACACATCTTAAAGAGAAATGCCAAAAGAGAGAGAGAGAGAGATGCCAATTGGAAGGAAAGCTTGGCTCCTTGAGTTCCAGAACACAGATATGAGCTTCACTCCTTGCTAAGCACAGGTCGCTTTTCTTGTCCCCTCCTGCTGTCGGAAACTGGAACAAATGTGATCATTTTCAAGGCATCTTAGCATTTCACCACCACCCTCCTGAAGCTGTTTGCCCCACCCCCCCATTGATTCATCTCATGTCTGTCCTTCTTTGGGGCATCCTGGAGCTGGTTGAGGCCTGCCCCCATCAGGAGACCCTGCCCCAGACCCTGCATGCGCTCCTGTTCTGAAGACGCAGCAGGCTGACCCCTCATGCAGACCCACAGCACATGGGGACTGTGATTTTCTCCCATTTTATCAAATGGAAAACTGCGACTTGGAAGGATGAGGGAGCTGGCGTACACACCCCCAGCCAGGACGTGAAGACCACATTCAGATGAAGCCTGTCTTCTTCCAAATCTTTTATGGAATCTCCCACTGCAGAGCGGAGTCTTGGGTTGCACGGAGAGCTCCCGAGGCAGGCGTTTGTCTGGAAAATGGGCCGAGACCCTACCCTGTAAAAAGCATGGGTGTGGGCGAGTAAACTTGGCTGGTGGGTGGTCACGGTGGCAATGTAAACAATTGTCCATCCACTGTCCAGGCTGGGTACCCAAGGTGACCAGAAGCAGAGGACCACTTAGCTCTGCAGCTGGGAGCTGCCTCAAAGTCACCCCCTCGGTCCTCTGTCAACAAGGACGGCTTGGACAACCTCACAGGGGCCCCTGCAGGTGAGAAGGACCTAGCAGGCCAAGGGGCTGGAACAAGCCTCCTGGCCTGGCTGGAGCTGGCCTAGCAGCAGGCTGTAAATCAACGGATTGCAACACGGGAGCTGTCTGGTGTAGCCCAGGAACAAACAGCCACTCCATCATTTTTTATTATTTTTCCTTCTGAAAGTAATTAATTCAGCATGAGTCACGTCATAGAAGCTGAGTCCAGGCCCCTGGGAGCGATGGTGCTCTGAGTAATTGTATCAGTAGGCACATCTCCGAGACGACTCCCAGGTTCCAGAGGATTCTGAGACAAGGACTAGTTACCCGCCCCGCCCTGCCTTCACTTGGGCCCTGTGCAGGGAGGGGGTCTGGGTTCTAGAGCTGTGCTAGGGTTGCCGGGAAAGTGTCACAGTAGCTGCTGTAAGGCTCCGTCACACACACACATTCTTGCTGTCTAGCTGAGACTCAGGTTGGGCCGAGCTGCCTGTATTTTATCTGCCAGTTCTGCCTAGAGGCCATTCTGCACCTTGAGCGAAGTTAAGCCAGGTCCCACAGAGCTCTGCAGATAAGGAGACTGCAACGAACCCAGCCCCTCATTGCGGTGCTCGGAACCCTGCAGCCAACTCCTGTGCGCTCGCCAAGGCTTCACAGGTGCCGTGTGAGCACAGGATGCGTGCCCTGGGACCCTGGTGGGGAGGCTCGGACACGGGCTTTGGCACCAACCCTAGAGCTTCCGCCTCAGTAGGTCTGAGCTGAGGCTCTGAAACGTGCATTTCTAAAATTTGCCTGGAGATGGGAGTGACCCTGCCCTGGGGCCTATTCCGAGAACTACATTCTTGGGACGCAGAGCGGACTCTCCTCCAGCCTCCACCGCCCTCACGCGACAGCCCCCGCCAGCCAGGCCACGCTGTTCTCCCTCTTGCTGCAGCCCCCTGTGGGCCTTTGCAGGTGCTGCCCCTGCCTCGCCCTTGGCCTCCCTCCATCCTGTTCCTTTTACAAACGTGGAAGTTGAGGTATGGGAGCCCCGAGGCCTCGCTCAAAGCCAATTGGGTAGTAAGAGAGAACCGAGGGTTTCCATGTGCCTCCGCACCTCCGCGCCACACCAGGCCACCTCTCCGGACAGGAAGTGGGAACTTCCATTTCAAGCTCCCCTTGAGCGCTGGGCTTAGGGGCTTGCCTCTGATAGTTATTTGCGCTGAAAGCAAGCCTTTGAAATGCAGCACTTCGGGATTTGGGAAACAAGTTCAAGATCGTCCTCTTGATCCTTCCTGGCCTAGGGGCCAGGCGGTGTCAGAGCGGGAAGCTGGCTGAGCGCAGTGGATCGTGACCCCTCACCCTGCTGGAGTACCGTCTCTCCCTCCGTCTCAAGTGCTCATAGAAAAAATGAGTTAAAAACTTAACAAGGAAGATCCAGTAGGCTTAGCTCTCACCCCTTCTCACTGTCTCAGTGTCTGTCTGAGCCCAAGAGCACCAGTGCCCCCCGCGCGCGCACACACGTACGGACACGCATACAGACACACACACAGACACAGACATACAGACTCACACACACACATACAGACAGATTCACACACAGACACACACAGTCACGCATACAGACAAACACACACAGACACACGTACAGACACACACATACAGACTCACAGACACATACAGACAGACTCACACACACACAGACTCACAGACAGACACACACAGACTCACATACAGACACACATACAGACTCACACACACAGACTCACATACAGACTCACATACAGACACAGATTCATACACACACATACAGACTCATACACACAGAGACACATACAGACCCACACACACACATACAGATACATACAGACTTATACACACAGACACACAGACTCACACACACAGACTCACACACACACACACACACACACAGACACACACACACACACACACACACACACACACTTCCAGTGTCCACAGAGAGTTCTGCCACTTACTGTTGTCAACCTCCCATCCTCTTCTTTTTTTGGGGGGGGAGAGATTTTCACTGTAGGGCGCGTGCATTTGCCAGACAGACAGAGAGAGACATAGAGACAGAAAGCGAGAAATCACCCCCCAGGGGGGATGGTCACGCCGCAATCCCTTCTCCTTCATTCTCCTCTTGGGATCTTGGGCACGCACGCACACGCGCCCGGCGTGAGTTTTAAGCCACCGGGTCCGGGACACGAACCGCGGTCGACTACGTGGGAGTCCAGCGACATAGCCATTACGCTAACTGCTGGTTCCCCTCCCATCCTCTTCTTGAGGGCACTTTCAGCTCTCGGCACCTGCAGAGAGGCGGGGCCAGGTCTGGGCCAGGTGGCTGAGCGGGCCGGCCTGCTCATAGGAGGCCAAGAGCCTCGTTCTGTGCCTCGGTCGTCTTCGCTGGTCCTTTGTGGTGCTCAGAAGCTTGGATTTGTTCTTGGCACTTTCCAGCCTGTTCATCATGTCCCAATCACGCATCCACCCCGCACGTCCACTCATCGTGCCCGATCACGCGTCCACCCCGCACGTCCACTCATCATGCCCGGTCACATGTCCACCCCGCACGTCCACTCATTATGCCTGGACACGTGTCCACCCTGCACGTCCACTCATCATGCCCGGTCATTTGTCCACCCCGCCCGTCCACTCATCATGCCCGGTCATTTGTCCACCCCGCCCGTCCACTCATCATGCCCGGTCATTTGTCCACCCCGCCCGTCCACTCATCATGCCCGGTCATTTGTCCACCCCGCCCGTCCACTCATCATGCCCGGTCATTTGTCCACCCCGCCCGTCCACTCATCATGCCCGGTCATTTGTCCACCCCGCCCGTCCACTCATCATGCCCGGTCATTTGTCCACCCCGCCCGTCCACTCATCATGCCCGGTCATTTGTCCACCCCGCCCGTCCACTCATCATGCCCGGTCATTTGTCCACCCCGCCCGTCCACTCATCATGCCCGGTCATTTGTCCACCCCGCCCGTCCACTCATCATGCCCGGTCATTTGTCCACCCCGCCCGTCCACTCATCATGCCCGGTCATTTGTCCACCCCGCCCGTCCACTCATCATGCCCGGTCATTTGTCCACCCCGCCCGTCCACTCATCATGCCCGGTCATTTGTCCACCCCGCCCGTCCACTCATCATGCCCGGTCATTTGTCCACCCCGCCCGTCCACTCATCATGCCCGGTCATTTGTCCACCCCGCCCGTCCACTCATCATGCCCCAGTCATGCGTCCACCCCGCATGTCCACTCATCATGCCTGGTCACTTGTCCACCCCGCACGTCCACTCATCATGCCCCAGTCATGCGTCCACCCTGCACGTCCACTCATCATGCCCCAGTCACGCGTCCACCCCGCACGTCCACTCATCATGCCCCAGTCATGCGTCCACCCTGCACGTCCACTCATCATGCCCCAGTCACGCGTCCACCCCGCACGTCCACTCATCATGCCCCAGTCATGCGTCCACCCTGCACGTCCACTCATCATGCCCCAGTCACGCGTCCACCCCGCACGTCCACTCATCATGCCCCAGTCATGCGTCCACCCTGCACGTCCACTCATCATGCCCGGTCACGTGTCCACTCTGCACGTCCACTCATCATGCCCCAGTCATGCGTCCACCCCGCACGTCCACTCATCATGCCTGGTCACGTGTCCACCCCGCACGTCCACTCATCATGCCCGGTCATGCATCCACCCCGCATGTCCATTCATCATGCCTGGTCACGCGTCCACCCCGCACGTCCACTCATCATGCCCCAGTCATGTGTCCACCCCGTACATCCACTCATCATGGCCGGTCACATGTCCACCCTGCATGTCCACTCATTATGCCTGGTCACGTGTCCACCCTGCACGTCCACTCATCATGCCCCAGTCATGTGTCCACCCTGCACGTCCACTCATCATGCCCGGCCACACGTCCACCCCGCACGTCCACTCATCATGCCCCAGTCATGTGTCCACCCTGCACGTCCAAGGCCACCCGTATGACGGCTCACCAGACTCAGCACCATCAAGGAGGACTGAACTCGAGGCGGGTCCTTGGCAGAGTATCCTCCAGACTGGCAGAGTCTAGAAGAAGCTATGTTTGAACTAGAACTTGCAGGTAGGAACCAGCAGTTGGTGTAATGGCTATGTCGCTGGACTCCCATGTAGTTGACCATGGTTCGAGTCCTGGACCTGGTGGCTTAAACTCACACCAGGTGCGTGTGCGAGTGTGCGTGCCCAAGATCCTGAGAGGAGAATAAAGGAGAAGGGATTGCAGTGTGGCCATCCCCCTTGAGGGGTGATTTCTCACTTTCTGTCTCTCTGTCTCTCTCTG
The DNA here is from genome assembly GCF_000334495.1 of Tupaia belangeri chinensis. Lineage (NCBI taxonomy): Eukaryota > Metazoa > Chordata > Mammalia > Scandentia > Tupaiidae > Tupaia > Tupaia belangeri. The sequence goes on from NW_006159525.1 coordinate 2,359,940, forward strand.
ACTTTCTGGTAAGCGCACATGCCCTATAGCAAAAACCTCTGAACAACAACAACAAACCTTGCAGGCAGTCGTGACTTGGCCAGGTGAACAAGGGTCAAGTGCATTGCAGGTAAACTTCTGGAACAAACCGAGCCCCTTCCAGCCCTGGAGCAGAACGCCTGCTGGGTCTCCAGCCTGGACCGTTCTCGCCCCAGGTCAGTGTCAAGAGGAAGAAACCTCCCAGAGCCTCTGGGCTGGGAGTCCCAGACCTGCCTCCCGCGTGCCCATGGAGTTTCCTGATCTGCAGGCCCCGCCCTTTACCCAGGCTGGAGAAGGCTGCATCCGTGTACACTCTCAGGCAGCCAGAGTCCCACCTGCAGGGAGCTCTGGGCAGACGCCAAGGGTGCAGTCCTTGGGCAGAGGTCGCAGCAGCTCCTGGGGAGAGCTCTCCCTGCTTTGGTCTAGAGCCACAGCTGGTGCCCCACAAGCCCATGGCCCACCTGGGTGCGACAGCCCTCCTGCCCCAGCTTCCACCTGAGCTCCGTCCAGCACCTGTCAGGTCTCCTGACCTCAGGGCACAAAGATGATTTCTCTTTGCATTTTATGATTTACTTCTTGCATATTGGTTAACTCATTTTTAAAAATTTAAAAATTATGTATTTAATTTGATTTATTTTTAAATTTTCTCTATAGGGCATGCGCACTCACCAGAAAGAAACAGGGAGGATGATGAGAAAGCAAGCCACCAGGTCCAGGACGCGAACCGCAGTCAGCCATGCGGGAGCCCGGTGCTTTTACCGCACCACCTGCTGGCCTCTAACCATTTTTCTTCAGCATCTGCCTTACCCGTGGCCCTGAGCTCCTCACTGGGGATAAGAGACCCCTCATGATGGGTACCGTCTGGTGGGGACAGATGCGGAGCACCACGAGTGCAGACGACAGCGTAGACGCCAGACGGTGGGGGGCCGTGAGAGCCGCAGGCAAGAGGCTGTAGAGAGAGTGCGCTGGGAGGTGAGGGTCACAGTCTTTCTGATGGCACTGCAACTTCCCATCTTCTCTGCCATGCGCGTTGGCCAGGAGCCAGTCCCTAGGCTGGCCCATTCGCTCACTAGGGGACCCCCCCCAGGGCATGGATGCCAGGGCAGGGGGCCGCTGCGGCCTCCCACCTGGAGAGAGACAGGCAAAGGCCCAGGCCGGCTAAGGAGTGAGCAAGACGTTTTCTGAGTGCAGAGTGAATGGCCGACTGCAACATGCTCCACCTGGGCGGGCTGCTCGTTTGGGCTCCGTAACCAGCGATCGGCCTGGGGCCCGGGCCACATGGCCCTGAGGACACGCTGAATGAGTGCAGTTTTGTTCTGGTGTCGATTTCCTAAGTCATCACAGGGCCAGTGCCCAGGCCATGGCTGCTGGTGCCAGGCCAAGATCGAATCTGCCCGCAGGCTCCACGTAATGGGCGTATTTCCTGTCTGGGGTTTTCCCATTTATTTTTATTTTCCCAAAAGCCACTTACTGAGTCCTTTCAAGCTCTGGGTTGGGTACTTAGTGGTTGCTTAGGTTCATGTCTTTTGGGGAATTAATAAGAAAGTTTCCAGTCTCTCCCCGGGGCAGGGTTTCAGGCATTTTCCCTTTTCCTCAGCAAAGGCACACACGCAGCTCGAGAGAGACAAGCACCTTTTCACAGAAAGATCAGGAGGCTCTTTAATAAGCAAGCCTGTCTCCGTTTTTGTTTTTTTTTTCTTTAACCTGAAAAACAAGTTTTGCTCTTGGACAACGTTTATTAGTATCTGCCCCTCCAGCTCTGCGGCACGGCACGGCCTGGCCCAGGCAGGGCTGTCCACAGTGGTGGGAGGGGAGAGGGCTGTCCATAGTGGTGGGAGGGGAGAGGGCTGTCCACTGCGGTGGGAGGGGAGAGGGCAGGCCGGGGGCTTGGCGCTCGTACCGTGAGATTTCTCAGGGAAGGGCCAAGCATGCCAGTGAGTGAATGGGCCCACAGCCAACAGCCTCACATGCAAATGGCTCTGCTAGTCACAGTCTCAGAGCGCCCCTTCTCGGCCACCCCACTGGGTCCTGGCTTCCGTCCTCCAGCCCCATTGGGGCTGGGGCCGGGCCATCCTCTAGGGTGGAGGCCATCCTCTGGGGTGAAGGCCGACCTCTGGGGTGGAGGCCATCCTCGGGTGGAGGGGCCATCCTCGGGTGGAGGCCGACCTCTGGGGTGGAGGCCATCCTCTGGGGTGGAGGCCGTCCTCAGGTGGAGGCTGTCCTCGGGTGGAGGCCATCCTCAGGTGGAGGCCGTCCTCTGGGATGGAGGCTGTCCTCGGGTGGAGGCCGTCCTCAGGTGGAGGCTATCCTCTGGGTTGGAGGCTGTCCTCTGGGGTGGAGGCTGTCCTCTGGGGTACTGCGATAGATTCAGAAGCATGCTTGACCTCCACCCACGAGATGCTGTTAGCAGCGTCCCATCCACAACGTGGACAACTCAGAGTGCCTCCAGACAGGGCTCAGTACCAGCGAGGGCAGAGGACGAGGTGAGAAGCCGACAGTCTTGCGTCCTCTGCTCAGTCTCCAGGGTACCAGGGCACACAGTGCCTGGTCCCAATTGCACTGGGCAAGGCCCTGGGGTGTAGCAGCTGCTCAGCGAGTGTTTACGGGAAGCACCTGCAGGCTAACACAGTCTCCTCTGCTTGGTGTCAGCTGGGGAGACCCTTGTTTCAATCACTCGTGGCCACATTCACCCTACCTGGGCCCCCGTGAGCCTCTGCAGGACAGCATCCACCCTCCCCGCTCACGGACGTGCAGGAAGGCTGGTACCCCCACCCCAGACCTCACAGCGTAGAGTTACCACAGATCTGTCTGACCCCAAAGCAAAGTGAGATTTGAAGACATTTCTCCCTAAGAAAGTTCAGCCTCGGGACCAGCAGATGGCATGATTACATCACCAGACTCCCATGCAGTCAGCTGCAGTTCAAGTCCTGGACTTGACAGCTTAAAACTCAGACGGGGTGTGTGCGCGTGTGTGCCCAAGATCCCGAGAGACAAATGGAAGAGAAGGGACTTTGGTGTGGCCATCCACCCGGGGTGTGATTTCTTGCTTTCTGTCTCTCTGTCTCTCCAGCAAGCACATGTGCCCTATAGCAAAAATCTAAATAAATAAATAAATAAAAGCTCAGCAAGTGGGTCAGGTCCTAGTGGGCTCCTTCTGCTGCCACTTCAGGGACCTATGACGGGATTTGTCACTGCTCTGGGTTTAGTGTCTCCCTCTCAAGGGCGCAGGGGTGCCAGCGTGACCCCAAGCAGCCTGGTGCCTCTAGAGTGAATTCCGACTCTGCCCGCCACCCCACCCAGCAACACCCTAGAACCGCACACCCAGCTGTCTGGGTTGGCATTTGTAGAAATGCGGCCCAGCTCTGGTCTCTCACATGGCTGACCGTGGTTCAAGTCCTGGACCTGGTGACTTGCTTTCTCACTTTCCCTCTCTCTCTCTTGCTTTTCTCTGTCTCTCATTCTCTCTGACTTTGTTTCTCTCTGGTCAAATTTAAATAAATAAATAAATTTAAATAAAATAATTCTTAAAAAAATAAAAGAGAGAGAGAGAGAACTGTGACCCAGGGAGACGTGGCTCTGTGGGGGCCACAGGAACTTCTCTGCAAGGCCCTCTCCCTGCGCGTTTGGATCCAGCTCTGCAAATTTCTCCGCCCAATTCACTGTCATGATGAGATAAAGTCGGGCGATGGAAACCGAGAGCCGAGCGAGCTGGGGACACAGCTGGAGTTCTTGGAACTGCCCTCTTGAAGCCCCTGGACACAAGATTCACCTGGGGTGGAGAAGAGGGGGCCAGGAGGTCTGGCTGGGCCAGGTTGGCTTCTCCCTGAAAGTGGGAGGCTGGATGGTGGGCCCCGCCCAGAGCAGGGACAGGAATGGGTGACCCTTCTGAACCTCATGGTGGGTGTTTAGGGCTCTTAGGGGAGGGGGCTACACAAATCCCATGACAGGTGAAGGTCCAGCAGGACCCACACCCTCCAGCACAGCCAGGGGACGGGGACGGGGTGCCTAGGACAGCGTCAGAGCTCCCGGCTTCCTCAAACCGCACTGGCAACGATGTCCTCTGGTGACACCTTCCAGCTCACACATGTCAGGACCACCAGTACCAGCCAGGCACGCGGGCTGATCCCATCTGTCCGAGGGCTGCAGGACTGCCGTCTCGGCTGGCAGCATGGCCAGGGTACGCTCAGAGCTACCGGGCTCTGGGACAGAGACGTACCTTCTACGCAGTGAGTATGCACAGCCCTGAGGGGGAGGCGAACCTCAGTCCATTCTCATAGCGGCCCTACACTGTGAGACCAGTGCCATCTGCCTCTTACAGGTGGGGAAACCGAGGCACGGGAGGTCCTGCGCTTCCTTGCGCTGAAGTCATTTCCCGCCCTGTCCCATTCTGCCATGGGGTCTCTGTCTCTGCGGGATGCACATGGCAGGTCTGGGTCAGGTAAACACTTACAGTCTCTGCCTCTCACCTGCCCATGGTGTCTCTTACGTAGTAACTTGGCATTATTCCCATGGTTCTATGATCAAAGCCATCTTCCTGACTAGCCAGGCCCCGTGAGCCTGTGAGCGCCATGATCCTGTGTCCTCGGCTCCTGGCACTGTGCCTGCACTGGTAGATGCTCAGGGGACAGCGAGAATAAATCACTGGGTCCTCTTCCAGCTCTCGCCATGAAGGGTCAAGGTACACAGCAGAGCTGCTCAGGGCTAAGCAGAGCTGCAGGAAGGGAGTCCCCCGCCCCGCACCCTTGAGTTCCATGAGCGCCCATCAAGGTGTAATAGGAACACGGACACTTTGGATGGATGGATGGACAGACGGGCGAACAAGTGGAGGGCTATGGAAGAAGGAGGTGAACACCAAAGAGCAGCGGCGGAGCCCGAGATGGGAAGACGCACTGCTCCGAAAGCTCTCCTTCCCCGTGCATAATCCATTACGGCAGAAATGAACACCGTTCGAGGACGGTGCCACTCAGAGTGTACCCAGAGAAGGTCACCCGGAGTTTCTGTGCAGAAAACTGCTAATCCTGTGGTGATTTCCTGGTGAAAGAAAAGGTTAGACAAACACGCAGGGCAACAGGCTCTTTCACCGAGGGGCGGCTCAGAGAGGCGGGCTTTTCTTTCTTTCCTTGCTTTGGTGACTCCAAAAATTCCGCCTTGGTTTTATTTGGAAATGAAACCTTTAACTGTTTCTGTGCTCACGCTCTATTTTCTCTGTCCCTGTCGTTGGCACCAGCTGTCTACATCGGGGGGGGGGGCTTCTCTCTCGGAAGAGGGGACGTAGTCTGTGCCTATGAATTCACGGATGTACAAATTCTGATGAAGTACTTTCAGAAGCACACAATACTGGGGCTAGATGATGGTGTCGTGTCTAAGGCACTGGACTCCCCCACGGTCAACCACGGTACGAGTCCTGGACCCGGCAGCTTGAAATTCACACCCAGTGAATGTGCATGCATGCCCAAAATCCTGAGAAGAGAATGGAGAAGGGATTGCAGTGTAGCCATTCCTCCTAGGAGGTGGTGATTTCTTGCTTTCTGTCTCTCTGTCTCTGTCTCTCCAGCAAGCGTGCATGCCCTATAGTAAAAATCTCTCTCAAAAAAAGAAAAAAGAAATACACAATGTTTTACACTTCGTTTTTCTCACTAAGTTATGAGTATCCTTCCCTCTCAGTGGGTACATTTTCAGAGAACAGAGAGCAGGTGTGAGGCGTGCCTCTGGAAACCCTGTCTGCCGGTGCCTGTCTGGCCTGGGTGAGTTGTCATCCCTCTGCACCTCTGTAAGTGGGGGTGTCCGGGGCACCTACTTCACAGGGCTGCCGAACGGTGACACCTGTGAAGTGTCACCACCAGGGCACGGTGGGCATTATGGCTGGGTCTGCAGCACTGATTTGCAGCTGCCAAGCACCTCCTGACTGGCGACGGTGCCATGGTTTCTTAATTCGACCCTTCATTATCAGATCCTGGGGCATCTGCTTGATTTTGAAATGATGTTGCAACAGTTGTGTCTGCAAGCCCTGCTCCCCAGAACTGGAACTAGCGTGAAGCTCCCTCCCGAGAGCACCGTAGGGCCCCAGCTTCACCGCGGGGGATCGAGCTGAGCCAGGACAGCATCCTGTGTGTTTGCTTTTCATTTTTGTTTTCCCTGAGACTGGCTGTCAACCCCCTGGAAGAATTTGTCCAGAAGGTCCTTCTCTTTTCACTCGTCCTAGGTCACCTTGAGCGCGACTGCTGAGACATCGCAGAGGAGACCCTGAGCTGTGGAAGGGGGGCCTCGGGCCAATACAGCACCCCAGGGAGGGGCGAGGCAAGGCGGCCTGGAGCCTCTCTCCGAGGGCTTCTCGGGGTTTTGACCCTGTGATAGGATGGACTTCTTTAGTATGACGCTCGCAGATCGTGTAAAATATTTTATTCCGGGAAAATGCATACCGCATAAAATAGCCGGAACTCAGGGCCAGTCACTCACTATGCTATTCTGTGCAGCTATTACCCGGCCTGGTTCCCGAACCTGCTCATCACCCTGAGCAGAAACCACTTCCTCGGTAACTTCCCACTCCCCTCCGCCCGGCGCAAGGAAGCTCGCACCTGCTTTCTAGCTGTGACTCCGCCTGTCCCAGATGGTCCTTGCACGTGGATTTTGCTCACTTGCAACTAACACCATCCTGACAGGATCCCCTCCTGCCCCCCTCCCTCGTCCTGATTTATCCGCCCAGAATCCATCCAGTACCCCAGCTCCTGCAAAACGCAGCTCTGCTCCGGCCCCGCCCACGCCCCGCCCTGGCTCCGCCCACCTCGACCTGCTGTCCTCTGCCAGTAACAGCGAGTCCCCAAGTCTGGGTGATTTATAGAACAGGGCTTCATTCAGCTCCGGGTCGGAGGGCCAGGGTCAGGCGGCCGCCTCTGGCGAGGGTCTTCTTGCTGTGGACCACACGGCAGAGGGCCGGGCAGGCGCGTGCGGAGCCGAGCAGAGCAGAGCGTGTTTCTGCTTCTTCTCCTTACAAACCCAGGAGGTCAACCCTGGGGCCCACGCGGAACCTACTCACTTCTCAAAGGCTCCACCTTCCAGCGCCCACAATCTGATTCAATCTCCACTTAGTCCCCTCCTGATACGAACCGGTGCCAGCTCATGACTTTGGGGGCACATGTCCAAAGCACAGGCCCACCTCCCCCTCCCCGCGCAGAGGGCAGCCTTGGCGTCCTCCGGGCTGGAGCGCCAGCCTCTGACCCAGGGTTCGCACTGGGGTCTCACGCGGCACCCACAGGATGATGAAATCGGGGGTGGGAGCGCGAGCTGGGAGCAGGGAGGTCCTTCCCAACGCCTCCCTTTCCTCCGTTGCTAAATGGGGCCATGAGAATGGAGTTTCCTCCCCGGGGCTGTGTGAGGACTCAGTGAAGGGCTCCTGGCTCAGGTGGGGGAAAGGGCTCTCTTTGTCTCTTTTTTCCTCCCTCAGGCTCTCAGCTTGGTTTTCTGTGTCTCATTCTTGGTTAGGCCTCTGCCGGAGACAAGGCAAGAAAAGTCAGGCACTGGTGACCCAACCCAAGGGTGTCCTCACCGTTTACTCCCAAGGACAATGAGCACCCAGTCACCCAAAGCCCAGGGTGTCCTCTAGCGTTCACTGCAGGTGGGTCTGCTCTGTGCTCTGACAACCGTATGGGCCGGGACCCACCACAGAGAATGACAGGGTGACTGTCCGCCTTAGTAATGCCTTGTTCTCTGCTTCTGCCTCCCCCCTTTTAATCAGTGGCGACTCCGGATGGGCGCACCGCACTGTATTACCCACCCATACTGAAGGACGTCGGGGTCGCTCCCACGTGGAGGCAATTACGAAGGTGGCTGTTACAAACGCCTGTGCAGGTTTCCGTGCGGGCCCAAGGTTTCAGCCGGCTCAGGGAGCCCCCAGAGGAGTGGTTCCTGTATTGTACAGTAACCCTGCGCTTAGCTTTGTAAGAAACTGGACCGCCCCTGAAGGGCTGCACCAACTTGCATTCCCGCCAGCATGGACCACGAGCCTGTGCGGGGTCCTGGGCGTCCGGTGTTCCGAGGCCGGCAGTGGTATCTCTCTGTGGTCTCAATTGGCAATCCCCACCGTCATCTGATGCTGAGCGTCCTTCCAGGAGCTTATCTGCCATGCAGCTCTTTGCCCGTATCTTAACCGGGGTGTTTATTTTCTTGTTGAGTTCTAAGGGCCCTTCATGTATTTTGGATAACTTTCTCAGGTATCTTGCATTTTCTCCCAGTCTATGATTTGCCTTCTCATTTTCCTGACAGCACCTTTTACAGAGTAGAAGTTTTTCATTTTAACCAGGTCCGACTTACCAATTATTTCTTTCTTACTATGTCTTTGGTGTTGTGTGTAAAAAGCCATCACCAAACCCGAGGTCACCTAGATTTTTTTCCTGTTATTTTCTAAACATTTTGTAGTTTTGAACAACCACCTTGATCAATAAATACATTTGAATTCCAGAGAAGGACTCTGATTGGTCTGCTTGGGTCTGAGGTCCATCCCTAGACCAATCACTGTGTCCAAGGAAATAGGGCACCGTCATTGGCTGGCTAGATTCTCTGCTGACTAGGGCCAAGGTCTGATAGGCCCACCCTGACCACATAGGAGGGGAGGGGCCGTGCCGAGGAGTAGATGCTGATGATTAAAAGAAAAATAACTGTCTCACTTCTTTCTTTAATCTTCGTATTATCCTCATAGATACTCCCATGCTTTCTCTATACAGGAGGGTAAAAATTAAACAGAATTTTAAAGTGGTTGCAGCATTAAGAGGTGGTGGAAATCTCGTGGTACCTGCCACCCTCGATGTCGCCCCGTAGCTCTGCGGTGGCTGCTCACGGTCCTCACTCCGGCCTCACCCCTGGGGAAGACAGCGACAGCCCTTCTCTGGTGAAACCTGCTTAGACGTCAGAGTTGGAGCGGTTTCTCACTGCCCTCGTTTCTGTTCCATCCCCCTTGCTTTGCATAACCTGTGTGTCACATCTGTGTTTGTAACACCTGTGTGTGCCATATCTGCGCTTGTCACTCGATTCTCGTCCCCCGTGGATCCTCAGAAGGGTTCTAGCAACAAGCTCGCTGGGCTTCTGTTCTCGGGAACCTTGCAGAAGTCTCTCCTTCTTCTTCCTCTTCCCCTTCTTCTTCTTACTTACTTCTTCCATGAGTAGAAAGACAGACACATGGAGGGAGACAGAGAGACGGAGAGATGACACCTGCAACAGGGTCCTGAGGCCGCCATTGGTACGTTGGTCTGAGACGGTGATCTGGGGCCAGGCGGAGGGAGAGGCCAGCAAGGTGTGGAGGAAGCCCTGTTTAAGGTGGCCAGCGCAGGACTCTGATGGGTGCTCCCTCTATTGTGCTCCCAGCGTCCCTCCCCTCCGTCTCAGCGGTCACTCTGGTCACTTACGGAATCACAGCCACCTTCAAAACAAGGGACCACTTAGCTTTACCGGACAAATCCCAGGAATCATGATACTCAGCTCTGCGGGCAAGCTGAGCTTCAAAAAACATCACTAGGAATTCAAAGTTTCCCGTGAAGTTTGAGTTTGACTTGAAACATTTAATTTATTTAAAAATAGAAATGGAAATGTAATCTGTATGTTTTCCTCCCTGCCGTCAGGAGCTCTCTTCTGCTCTGACTGACTCATTAACAAATTAACATGTTGTGATTCTGCTGTGAAAAGTTGCAAGATAATTGTTACTGCCACAGTCCCGAGGCTCCAGAGCTGTGCTTCCCAAACTCTCTTATAGAGTACAAATGAGACGCTTTTCATATATGCTATCTAATTTTAATTAAAATTTGCCCGAAGGCGATCCTTAACAGCTTCCAAGTTACTGGAGTTTTGTCATCTTCGGGTGGTGAGCATTTGCAGCTGGTAATGTCAAAATCTGTCCCCATGGAAACCGCTCTGACTCCCTCCTCCTAGGACAAGCTCCAGTCTGCTGGAGCTCGACTCCAAGTTCGTTCAAGAAATGCCATCTCTTTAGAGAAAGGGTTTTCTGTCCTGGACATAGCTGAGATTTGGAACTTGTAACTGGGAGTCACAGAGAATCCTTGCAAAGATCCCTGAGTAAGGATAAAGTCAGGCCTCTTTTGAATGTTTGCTGTTTCTTCATCTATATTTTAAAAAAATTTAAAAAAGGATCATTCAACCCTGGATCCTATCGAAATGTGTAAGTCACTCGAGACTTTGGAATTTGGAAAGATGTAGGAGACGTCTGGAAGTGGAACTGTCCTTGAGCTCCACCTCATGACCAAAGCATGCTGGGAAGATTTTTAGCCCACGTGCCTTGCAAATTAGCCGGAGACAGTCGTCAGGCCCCCAGGTCCCTGGGGAAGTCATGGGAAAGTATCGGTCAGCCGGGATGGACGCCTAGGATTCCCACTGGAAGATCCCACTGAGGACGCCCTGGGATCTCTTAGGGTCACAGACTCCATCGGCACTTCCCCAGAGGGGCCTGTAACTGGGCACATGGTCCTGACTGCCAAAGTCGTGGATCTGAAGGCCTGGACTCAGCCGAGCCCAGATAATGTACCCCACGTGGCCAGCAGAGTCACGCGGGCCAGTTCTCCTGGGGACTCTGCTTCTATTCAGGCTAGGAATGTGGTGTAACAGCAGTTGCGGTGCCTTTCGGGGCAGATTTTATAAATATTTGCAATGACCCTGAAGGGCCGCTATCGTGCTCACAGTGTGCCCAGGACAACCCGCGGCAGGTACCAGGGCAGTGCACACGGAGACTGCTCTGATGACATGGCTCCCGGGCTCCTCTTGACTCCCAGAGGTGCTGGGCATACGCATTCCTTAGAGTCTCCAGTCCCTCCGGACCCATGTCCTCCAGTGGGCCAGGCAGTCCGTCCCCATTACTGGTACCCGGGACCCCTGGGTGCATAATGTGACAGTCTACCACAGAGCGACCAGTGCCAGGGCTGCTGCCCACAGGCCTGTCCTCACCAAAGCTTGAGGTCATCAGGGAGAAGGAAGGCCACGTGCAGGGGTGTCGGGGTGTCAGGGTATGCATGAGCGAATGCAGAACAGTCCACGCTCCGCCAGATGGAGCCTGTGCTCACTAGAGAGACAGAGGTGGAGGCGGAGGGTCACCCCCAGTGGGACCTGGTCACGCTGCAGCTCCTTCTTCCTTTCTCTGCCGTGTTGAGGCGGGGAGCATGCCCGCACACGTGCCCAGTGTGTTTTTCAAGCCACCGGGTCGAGGACTCCAGCCACATGGGGATCCAGCCATGTGGGATCCAGCTCCACCACCAGCCAGGGGGCCAGTTCGAGTGTTTGGATTTTAATGGAAAACTGAGGAAAGGGTGGGGTTCCGCATCTGGTGTTGCCACAGCTGGGCGCAGGGGAGTGTGGGTGGCACATTGATTACAGAGGCCCTTCCTGTAGGAGCCCAGGAGAGCTCCGGCGACGTGTCAGGGTCCCAGCGAGACCTGGGCGGACACGTGCCAAGTCTCCAGAACAGGGGAGTCTGCCCAACATGGACAGGACAGCTGTCCCAAGGCCTCAGCGCCTCGGAGAGGGGGAGCCGTGGCAGGTTCTCCAGCCCCAGAGACCCTCCTCTCCCCAGAGTGTGTCCCTTCCGACTTCCGCTCAGGTTTCCCAAGCACCTCCCCCTCCAACCTGCCCTGCGTGTTCGCTCAGCTTCCAAGGCCAAGCTCCCCTATGGGCCTCGGCCCCAATGCTGGGAATCCCAGGGTGACCAGCTCGCCCGGAGGGTTCCAGGTGGAGATTCAGAGAGGCAGCACATCCTCAAACTCAGAGCTCGGGCGGTGTCAGAGGATGCCGCGGTGGGGACATGAGGGAACAGGAGCCGGGGACAGAGCCCTGGGTTTGAGTCCTGGCTGTGCCTCTTGCTGCTGGGTGACCTAGGGCAAGTCACTTTACCTCTCTGAGTGTGGCTGGCCCCTGCTTTACGGGTTTGTGTGTGGGTCCAGTGTGGACACACACGGACTGTGACGTGAGATCCCCGTGACCGTCATGAGAACTGGGGACCCTTGGGGAAGAGCGACCGTGTGCTCAGGCCCAGCCTGGGAAGCCCCGGTCTGGGTGGTGGTGGACAGAGTGTCCCGCCCAGCATGACAACCGTGCTCTGTCCGGCCGACAGGTCTGCTCTGTGCCCCTCCTCACTGGTCTCCTCCCCTGACCCAAATAAAGAGGACATCAGAGCCCACCAGGGCTCTGACAGCTGTCATTCAAATTTCAGAAGGGAGGCGCTTGCTGAAATGATACACACGTGATCGTTCTCCAGCGGAGGAGAGAAACCCAAACAGCGCTCAGAAAGCCACGGACTGTCCTGGGCCGAGGTTCTCAGCTGGCTCGTCCATTAGACCAGCATTTCCTAGCACCTAGGACACCTCTCATATCTTTTTTCCTCATCTTGCCCAGGGCTGGATGGATCCCAGGCTCACCTGTCCGAGGGGCCTTCAGGTTCTCAGTCCAGAAATGGGGTGGTTCCCCCCCAGGTGACATTTGACAATGCCTAGAACAGACTGGGGTTTCACAGCCTAGAGGGGGAGGTACTGCTGGTACCTGGAGGTCGGGGGCTAGGACAGGGACCCCGCTCCGCCCCACCAGAGAGGTGTCCCCAGGGAGCTGAGGACAGGGACCCTACTCCACCCACCAGAGAGGTGTCCTAGGTGCTAGGAAATGCTGGTCTAATGGAGTATGGAAAAGGGGACCCTGTACCAGGCAGAGTTTGCTATAAGTTTGCAAACAGTTCTGGGGGAATGTGACATCTGTGGTCAGAGAATAAACCATGACAGACCCTTTGCAGCCCCTTTAGGTTAGAGGAGTTCTTTGTGCTGGGGGACCACCGCATCTTCACTTCGTGTGGGCCGAATCATTTGGTAAAGGTCTCTCTGAGGTCTATGTTCCTTCTTATGGCCATTCCGCTCCCGCTCTGGGACTCTGGTGCCTGTCCCTCTGGCTGGTCAGTCCCCACCCACACGCAGCAGTTCCACAGCAGGGCTGAGCACTTGTCCCCGTGCGGAAGACATTTCAGGCTGCAGTGGGGGGTGCTGTGTGCATACCTCGACAGGAGAGATCAAACAGATCTGTGCACCGTGGTTGTGATGGGAGCTAATTAGCATTTCATAACATTCAGTAGGGGAGAAAAAAAAGCAATGACACTTTAGAGCAAATACAACCCATTTGCAAATGTAATATTTTTCTGACGATTTAATGTTTCTAACCATTACCTCCCTCTTCTGTAATTTATTTCTTCAACAACTACTTGTCGAGTGCCACTCTAAGAGTGGTTTACTGGATAGGAATTCGCTGGTTCAAAGTATAGTTGCAGATCAGCCAGTGCTGTGGTGGTTAAGGCAGCTGGCTCCCATGTGGTTGACCGTGTGGTTCAAGTCCTGGACCCGGTGGCTTGAAAAACACACCAAGCACATGTGCTTATGTTCCCAAACTCCTGAAAGGAGAAATGGACAAGGGGTCGCAGCATGGCCATCCCTTACTGGGGAGTGCCTTCTCTCTCTTCCTCTCTCTCCCTCTCTCTGGAAAATTAAAAATTTAAGTTATAGTTACGTTTGGATTCGGGCCCTCACTAAGCTCATGGCTCAGAGAGGGATCCGCAAGTTACGTCCCACAGGCCAAGCCAGCCCATCACCTGCTTTTGAACGGCCCATGAGCTAAGAAAGGGTTTTACAGTTGTAACTGGCTGAGAAGGAAAGTCGAAAGAAGAACAGTATTTTATGACACATGAAAATAACATGAAATTCAACTTTCAGTGTCCGTAAATAAAGTTTTACTGGGGTAGACCCACACTCATTTGTTTGTATTTTGTCTGTGGCTACTTTTGTGCTCAGTGGCAGAATTAAGCAGTTACAACAGAAACCGTATGGCCCATACAGCCTAAAATATGTACCAACCGTTTTTTAAAAAGTTTGTAAGCCTTGGGAACCAGCAGTTAGCGTAATGGCTATGTCGCTGGACTCCCACGTAGTCGACCGCGGTTCGCGTCCCAGACCCGGTGGCTTAGAACTCATGCCGGGTGCATGTGCGTGCGTGCCCAAGATCCCGAGAGGAGAATGGAGGAGAAGGGATTGCGGCGTGACCATCCCCTCTGGGGGGTGATTTCTCGCTTTCTGTCTCTATGTCTCTCTCTGTCTGTCTGGCGAGCTCACGCGCCCTATAGCGAAAATCTCTCCAAAAAAAAAAGTTTGCAAGCTTCTAATATAGGGAAAACACTCAAGTAAAGCAGGAAATTACAATTCTTTTTTTTTTTTTTTTTGGGGAGATTTTCCTTGTGGGGGG
>NW_006159525.1:2375905-2386021 GCF_000334495.1 Tupaia belangeri chinensis
CTGGGGGGTGATTTCTCGCTTTCTGTCTCTATGTCTCTCTCTGTCTGTCTGGCGAGCTCACGCGCCCTATAGCGAAAATCTCTCCAAAAAAAAAAGTTTGCAAGCTTCTAATATAGGGAAAACACTCAAGTAAAGCAGGAAATTACAATTCTTTTTTTTTTTTTTTTGGAGAGATTTTCACTGTAGGGTGCGTGCGCTCGCCAGACAGAGAGAAACATAGAGACAGAAAGCGAGAAATCACCCCCCAGGGGGGATGGTCACGCCGCAATCCCTTCTCCTCCATTCTCCTCTCGGGATCTTGGACATGGACACACACACACCCGGCTTGAGTTCTAAGCCACCGGGTCCGGGACACGAACTGCGGTCAGCTACATGGGAGGCCAGCGACATAGCCATTACGCTAACTGCTGGTTCCCGGCAATTACAATTCTGAGACAACCACTAAATTAGAGGGAGGAAAAAAAAAAAAAACCAGGTCCATGGGTATTTAGAGGGGGAAAACCAATTCTACCTGGTGGCTAGGAGGGAAGACTTCCTGGAGGAAGTGGTAAGGAAGTAGAGATGTGAAAGATGAATAAGGTTATCCTCAGCATTCAGGGCTCCTCAATTCTCTTTTTGACTCCCAACTCTTTTCTCCGTACCCCACCCCACGGGGGCTCTGTCCAGGGGCCCGTGGAGATGGGGGAAAGCCTTGTGTTAACTGCTTATTCCCCAGGCCTGCAGTCTCCCCTCTGAGTGCTCCCTCTCCTTCTGAAGGCTGTGTGAAAGGTGATCCCGGTCCACCCTTTACATTTCCACATTTGAAAGCAGCAGCCCGAAGGTTTGTGTTTACTTTGAGTTTGCTGTGATTTCCAGGAAGTGGCTTGGAATCTGTCTGCCTTCATCCAGAGGCAAGAACTTCTTAAAATTTCCCCACGATGTCTAGCACATGCCTTGTTTTTACTAGACGGGAAATCTAGTCTTTCTAGAGATGCCAACTCTTTGACCTGCCGAGTGCCCAGCTCGGTGTCTGGCTCAGAGTAAACGACAAGAACCATACTCCTTTGGTTTAGTCCTGTTGGTGAGGGTATAAAAATCGGCTGTGCAGAGCTAGCAGGCGGCTTGGTGTTTGGGGTGCTGGACTCCTACGTGGCTGACCACAGTTAGCGTGGGAGATCTGGTGGCTTGCTTTCTCACCTTTCTTCTCTCGCTCTCTCTCTCTCTCTCTCTCTCGCTCACTCGCTCTCTGTCTCTGTCTGATGAATGTGCATGCCCTATAGCACATTAATAATAATAATAATAATAAATTAAATTAAATTAATAATTCTTTTTTAAAAAATTTGGGACCAGTAGGTGACATGGTGGTTAAGGTGCTAGACTCCTACACGGCTGACAGCAGTTTGAGTCCGGGACCCGGTGGCTTGAAACTCATGCCGGGCACACATGTGTACATGAGCAAAATCCCAAGAGGAGAATGGGAGGAAGGGATTGTGACTTGGCCATCCACCCCAGGGGGTGACTTCTTGTTTTTTGTCTCTGTCTCTTTCTGTGTCTCCAGTGAGTACATGTACTCTATACCAAAAATCTCTCCAAAATAATAATAATGATAGTAATAATAATAATAGACTTTGCTTTTGGACAATGATCTCATTTGGCTGGAATAACTTCCTGCTAGGAAATCCCTACTATTTGATAAAGATAATGTAACCTCACAATATAGACACGAGATTGAACTCTACACACAGAAAAGGTAGTTTGAGGGTCTATCTCTGGCATCATTTCGACCCGGGTTCAAATCCCATCTCTGCCACTTCATAGCTGTGCATTATGTCACTTAGGCCATTGACTCTCTCTGGAAAGTGGAGGTAATAATAGATTCTGCCTCACTACGTTGTGGTGAGAAAGTGCTCAGCCTGGCGCTTGGCTCGGAAGGTGCTGGCAAAGCTTAGCAGCTAGCATGGCCATGCGCGAGCACTCAGGAAACACCTGCTCAGAGCTGCAGGGCCCCCGAAGCACCATCCAGCGTCCCGCAGATCGTGGGGAAGTTGCTGCCATTTGTGTAAAAAGGAGGAAGAGAGCACACACCCACAGCACTGCTGGCACGTCCACCAGGCACCTCTGAGAAGACAGAAGTTTCGTACTGATCGCTTCTGGAGGCCAGCAGGTGGCTGGAGTGCGGGGGGAGAAAGGAGGTGTTTTCTCTAGCACATTTAGATATTAAATAATACCAAAATTCTCTGTTTACGGGGCTGGCAGGTGTCATGGTGGTTAAAGGTGCTGGATTCCCCCAGGGCCTACTGAGGTTCACGTCCTGGACCTGGCGTCTTCGTTTCTCGCTTTCCCTTTCTCTCTCGCCCTGTCTCTCTCTCTCTCTCTGGTCAAATTTAAAAATAATAATAAAAAATGGAATTAATTAAATAAATAAATATTTTTGAAAAAGATTCTCTGTTCAAAAGAGTAAGCTGGGCCCAAGGGTACAGTGGTTAGCATAACTGCCTTCCAGAAAAGTGAGTCGGGCAGCCAGACAGTGGACGTGGGGGTGGAACGTGACCCTGTGAGGCAGTCCCACACGGAGAGGTTCCAGGTTCAAGTTCCTAGACCTCCCTGAGGTCATCCGCACACATGTGCCCGTGATCGGGGCTGGCAGAGCCTGGGGCGGGACATGGCCTCCGTGCCCTGTGGGGATTACTTCTCTGCCTCTGCTGCCCGTGAAAGAAATAAAGCGACTTTAAAGTATATGTATTGGGCCACTGGGAGAGTCAGGACACATTTTTGCATAGAAAAACAGATTCGTCGTGACTTTCCGTAAGACCTGATCGTAAATCGATGTTTTCAACACAAGTGCCCACCCCCTGGAAAAGACTGGAAGACCCGAGGGGGGGCACAGCAAGGCCCGGGGGCAGGGCAGTGCTCGCCACGATGGCAGACACAGTCCTGGTCCAGCTGCTGTCTGAGGAGAGCCATGTGTTGCATGAGGACGTGAGCGCAGACACAGCCCGGGACGCCACCAGGCGGGTCTGCGGCAACTGCCTCTGGAGGCCGGCCGGCTAAGGCAGCCTTTCTGCCCCTGAGGGAAGTCGCTCCCTGGTCGGCCTGGAGAAACATCTCGAAGGCGCTGGGAGCTGGGAGCCACTCAGACCCCTGGTGCTTGTTGAGGCGAGACTTCCAGAAAATTGCTTTTGACATCTAGTCGCTTGTTTGGGCCTTAGCCATCCCCACCCCACAATGTGTTCGGTGACCCTTGACATGAACTTGTCGACAAAGGTCACGCCAAATCAAAATGGCATTCCAGAAGATTCTTTCAGCAGCAGGTATTCGCTGACCTAGATTAAGTTTTCTCAAATGTCAAAACCTTGAAAAAGAGATACTAAAACGGCCCAGAATGACTTGGGCAAGAGATATGTATCTATTTTCTGTGACCAAAGGGATTGAATCAGAAAATGAGAACAGAGAAAAATGTGGGGAGAGCGAGCAGCTAAGGAGAAACAGTCACCTCTGGGAAAGTGTTTACCTTTTTTTTGCTCTTACAAAGATAAACACAAATTCTTTTATACAGTAGTGTCAGAATAAAACTAAGCCGTGTGCAACCCAGAGTTACCGTGACCAGCTGAGGGAGGAGGAAGTTTTCACCTCGCCAAGGGGAAAGGACTGAATTAGAACTCTCATTGCTAACAACTCCTGCTGAGGTTTTCCATAGGTGGATTCTTAGCCACAGAATAAGCGTGTGGGCTATGTTAAACGCACGGCAACCTATTCTGAGCTGTGAAACTGCTCCCCATGCTTCATTTTATTTATTTCTTTATGTATTTTAGGTTTCTGCCATAGAGTGCATGTACTTGCCAGAGAAAGACAATGAGAGGGAAAGTGAGAAACTATCTCCGAGATGGGATGGCCACACTGCAATCCCCTGTCCTTCATGCTCCTCCTGGGACTTTGGGCACGCACACACACCTGGTCTGACTTTTAAGTCACCAGGTCTGGGACTCAAACCACAGTTGGCTATGTCGGAGTCCAGCACCTTAACCACTATACCATCTGCTGGCCCCTTGGCCTATTTGGATAAATTACTTAAGACAACTATAAATACATTTACAGGTAGATAAAGATGAAAGACAAAATCAAGAGTGGAAAAAGTCCTCATCGCTCCCAGGCTCACGGGGGTGTTCTCGTGCAGCTGAGATCAGGAACCAGCGTGAGAGCCAGGAGCCTGGGTCAAAGCAGCTGTGTCACTCTGGGCAGGTGCCTTGGCCTCTCTGGGCCTCAGGTTCCCTGTCTATGAGATGGTGTAACAATAGTAACGCAGTTGGTGGGAGGCCACGTTAGCGGCAGGCTTGTCTGGGGGCACTGCTGGGGGCTCACCCAGGCTGGGGTGTCAGGGAAGGCATGTTCCAGGATGGCCTGGGCCCGGCATTGAGCGATGAGGAAGAATGAACCAGAGAAGAGGTTGGGAAGGAAATTGGGGTGACCGAGTGAAAGAACAGAAGTGAGAAAGAATGTGGGTGCCAGCCAGGGTGAGGGCTCCCTGGGGCCAGAGGCCAGGGGGAAGTGGGCCCACAGAATAGGGGCCAGGCCAGCGGGAGCCAGCCCCTGTCCAGTCACCCGGGTGTCTGGTGGCCTGATCCCACCAACTGGCTGACGTACTCCAGGTAGAGAACTGTCAGGTCCCCTTCTGGGGACCACTGTGGCTGCTGGCCGGAGGAAGGGCCTGGACAGGGAGGAGGGCCCAGTAGGGAGCCTCGTGATTGGCCGAGTGTGAGGAGATGGCCCAGCTCAGGAGCAGGTGGGCGGAGCTCGGTGGTAGATGGGGACGCACCCAGCAGGTGGGAGTCAGGAAGGACCCTGCCTTTCCCTGGCCTCGTGTTTGGGAAGCGGGTGGAGGGAGCTGCTTGGGTTCTGTTTTGTCACCATTCCTACCTTGGGCCTGACCCAGGTGGAAACTTGTCTAGTCCCTCTCTCCTCTGCCCTTCTCGTCCCCATGCCACTAAGAAGTTATTTCTTGAGGGCTTTTGACCCGACCACCTGGTGGCAGGACTCACAGGCACCTGGTGGGGCTTCTGCATAAGCTGTCTCGGTGCTTTTAGAATGGAGCAAACCGTAAAGCCATCAGCATGACAGATGGCATTTCAGGGGCCAGATTACCTCGTTTATATCCCCATATTTAAATCCATGAAACATTCACCCCAAAAGGTGAACGGACACAAAGCCTGTACAGCAAAAGGAGTTATGTGGCCGGGACTGAGAAGGACGCCCAGGTCCCAGCATGTCCAAGCCCCCTCGAACAGGCGTCCAGAAGCCTGGGAACTTGGGATGACGCTACAGGCTAAGGCCACAGTGGGGGGGCTAGGTCACTGTGTTGGGGTCAGTCACGTGGGGAACTGATGCCACTCCTCCTTCCTGGCGTCATCACTGCCTGACGGTGAGCCATTGGGCAGCAGTTTCTGGGCAGATGTTCTGGCAGAAGCAGTGCCGGTGGCAGGTGGCCATGGTCTTGGCACAAGGTGGTGTGGTTCCAACCGCGTCTGGGGGACAGTCTTCATTCCCAGCCCTCTTGTGTGAGGTGCGTCATTACCCAGCGACATTGACCATGCCCGATCACGTATGTACACATTCGGGTTTACACTTACATGTGGCTGCGCACATTGAAAAAGGACTAGAATCATTTACACCGAAACGTTCCTTCCGGTTATTTCTGGTTGGTGGGATTATGGTGATGTTTTACTTCTATTTGTTTTTCTGTATTCTCTTTGTTCTAAAAAAAGATATTACTCTTAAAAAAAAATTGCCAGAGGGCAAAGGCACTCACCAGAGACGGAGAGACAGAAGGAGAAGGCCCCTGCAGTTGGACGTGGGCGCCCACAGCCCTCCTCCCCCATCTCTCCATCCTGTCGGGACGTCGGGTACGCACGCAGCCCTGCATGCTTTTCTGGCGCGAGGTCTGGGACTGAGCCTGCTGGGTCCGCCGTGTGAGGCCTGGTTCCCTGAAAGCTACTGCCCAGGTCAACCCAGGATGTGCCGTTCTGAAGCGGAAGCAGACCGTGGCAGAAGTTGCCCGACCTACCGAGCGCGGCCGCACGCACTCTGGCTTTCCAGCTTTAGCTGAAGCCCGTCAGGTGGGAACCACTGTCACCCATCTTGTCCGAGGGGAAGTTGCCCGCCCACGGCCACGTGGCTCACAGGCATCCGAGCCAGGACTGGCCTCGCGAGATTGGGGCCAGGTTGCTTATCCTGCAGACAGCAGAGGCTTGGCTGTATGCTGTGCAGGTCAGCGCCATGGTGGACACCGGGGCAGAAGCGGGCCAGGTGCGGGCAGGGAGCTGGGCAGGTAAGTGGCATCTGCCTGCTGGTGAGAGGCCGAGCAGCTGCAGCCCAGGGCCGGGGGGGCAAGAAGGCAGAAGGCGAGAGATGATCTGGGCTGTTGGGCAGGACTGGGGTGGGGGCCTGGAGCCGCGGTCAGAGCCTGGACTGACCCTGAGGCAGCGAGGAGCCATGGAAGGGCTTTGAGTGAGGGTCAGACATGGTCTCATTGTTTTTAGAAAGTTGGTTCATGCTCGCGGGTGGAGACGGACGGTCAGTGTTAGCTAAAGATCGGCTCACATGGATAGCTGAGGGCCCTGCTCACGCAAAGATCAGGCCTGCGGTGCTGAGGACTTTGGGATGCACCTGCTGAGAGGGACCTGGAGGAATGCAGCTCCTCACGCCTGAGCTGGGGCTGTGGGGCTTCCAGGGGCTTACCAACCCCGAGGCCGGCTCCCATTCCCACAGCTGTTTCTGCTTTGCTACCCAGCGGGTCACGGGAAGGAACATTCCCCACTCCTGGGGGAGACCGGAAGCCGCACCTGGGTTCAGCCGTGCATCCACGGGAGGCGGTTTTTCAAGGAGAGCAGCCAGGTCCTGGGCTGGTTGTCCTTGCCCAGGACCTGGGGACGTTGCAACCTCAAGAGGTCCGGGCCTCGTCCCCACTTCCCGAGAGCAGCACGCGCTCTCTCTCCCCATCAGGAACTGCATCATCTTCCTCCCAGCCCTGGCCCCCACGTATGGAGAAGGCTGCGTGTGCCGGGCCGCAGCGGGAGGGCAGAGAGTGTGCCGCCCACCCCCGAGCCAGGCAGGCCTTCCTGTCGGGCCTCAAATGTTGGGGTCTGTAGGGGAGGGGTCCCCCCACCATGCCTGCCACGTTCGAATCAGTTCATTTATTCTCACACCCACCCCTGAGGCATGGTGGGGGCCACCATCAAATCATTGCAGGCAGGAGGAAGGTTCAGGAAGCTAACTGGGCCCCCGAGGTCACAGACGGAGTCAGTGACACCCTGAATTCAAGACCAGGGGCCAGGCTTTCGGAGCCTGTCATGTCACCTGACTCAACCTGTTCTCTCTGCTGGGCAAGTCGGCGAGATGCCCCCCCTGCAGGTCCAGGCGACGAGGCACCCTTGTCCGTCAGCCCGAATGGACCCTGCTTCTGGAACCTTCTCTCCATGTGGAGCGAGGACTGGGCTCCTGCGCGCCCCTTCCCCCTCCCGCCCCCGCAGCGGATCGTAATGGCTTTTGACGGTTGTTTGTATAATTTGAGTAACGCCGCATCACGGAGCTCTCTCCCGGGGACGGTTACACGGGACTGTTTGACAGCTCTCAGCAGAGGGCCAGCGCTTAATATGTAACAGTTCATAAAACCGAGCTGGACCCCGGGTCACCTTCTGCTCTCAGTCACACTCATCGCTTCTAAGTCTAAGGAAAAAGAAGAAAACGTCCTTTGAGCTGTGACGTCTGTGAGAGAAACGCGAATAGCTGAACTGGTGGATTTGTGTATGAAGGTGAAAGTCCCCTCCACCCGTTCTGCACACATGATTAGAAAGTTCTGGAAACCGACGCCCACCAGTCAGGAGGATTTAAGGAGTCCTGAGGTGACCCCAAGGCCTCCGAGTGCCTCTTCTCTCCTCGGGCTGAGGAGCAGTGGTTGTCTCTAAGTCAATCAGCCATCTCCTTCTGAAATCCTATTTGAAAACATGCATTTCCCCCAAGGCTAGTTACTCTTTTTCTCTCTCTCTGCCTGGATAATTTGTTTTAACACTGTAACTCTTGTTATTTCATGTCAGGGTGCATTTTCAAATAGAATTTCTGTAAACAGAGCTTCTGAGAGAAAAAGTTGGGCCAGATCTTTCTGAAACCGAGCCTGAGAGAGTGGGGTTAAGAAAGCCAGTTGCCTTTATTCGGATGCAGAAATGCTATTTCTAAAACCTCTCCCTAACACCAGCCGTAAACCTGAAGCAAAAACGAAGTAAACTAACATCTAAATCTCCAAAATAGAAGAGGCTTCGTTCTCGAGGGGCTGGGAGTTATTCTGCAAAATTTGCAAGACAGGTAACTGATCACTAGAAGCAAAAGGGCCAAAGAAAAAGCTTTTCGTGAGAACTGTGGGGGAGAATTCGCTGCAGTCCACGGGCTTCAGTCTGGGTTCAGAACAGCGTGTAGAGCGGGGGGACTTCCACCTTCACGCACGAACCATCGGTTCGGCTCTCACAGACGTCACGGCACACGGGGAGTTTTCTTCTGTTCCCTAGACTTAGAAGTGACAGGATTGGGACTAACAGAAGGCAGTGCTGGTGTGCTTGGACCAGCTGGGTTTCGCGATCGGTTACGATTAGGTGTTGCCCCGCTGGTGTCCTTATCTGAAGGATAAGGTCTTCGTGTTCTTTGGAAAATCCCAGCTTTCCAAACCTTGAAAGGCACAGACAGTTCAAACAGAGCTGGGAAGCGGGGCTACTCGTCTGGGTGGGGAGGATGGCCGATTCCTTAGGTCTAAGCAGTGAGGCCGGGGGTTCTCTGCCCGCTCGCGCAGTCGTGGCGGCGTCTCCAGGGGCTGGGATTCGGGATAGACTGGGTTTTCCACCGGCAAAAACTCAGGAATTCCCGATTTCATGCTTGTGTCTCGCTCCCCTCCCCTTTATCAACTGTCCTAAAAACATGCCTCACACCAAGCTGCGGCCCCCAGATTCGAGCCCAATCTAGGTGTTGCTGCGAGGGCGTTTGCAGATGCCATTCAGCCCAGCCACCTGTAAGTGAAGGAGACCGTCCTGCGTGGTCCAGGTGGGCCTGATCCTCTGGTTGAAAGGCCTTAAGAGCCGGCCGAGGCTCCTGAAAAAGAGATCTGCCCATGGCCAGCCACTTCGGCCGTGCCCAAGACACCAGTCTGTCCTCCTGCCACCCCAGGGATTCCAGACCGGCCCGGACAAGACCACAGTCGCCTCCCCTTCACCCCACCTCTGCCCTCGCAATGAATCCCTTCATATGCCCTCCTGCAGCTCTGCGCCATGGCTCCGTGCCCTGAGTCCCCAGCCTTGAGTGCAGTCCGGGTCCCACTGCCACTGGCTAAGGCCCTGACTCACCTCAGCTCCCCCCACCCCCCGTCCCATGGACTCCTAGAAGCTTTGCCCAAGGTGACCTCCTGGGCTTCTCAGACACACTGGGCTTCTGTACCCTCAGACTCCAGGCTTAGGCTAACCCCCTTCGCTCCCCTCCCCCGTGGCCGCCTGACTGCCCTCCCTGCC
The DNA here is from genome assembly GCF_000334495.1 of Tupaia belangeri chinensis. NCBI lineage: Eukaryota > Metazoa > Chordata > Mammalia > Scandentia > Tupaiidae > Tupaia > Tupaia belangeri. The sequence continues at coordinate 2,385,424 of NW_006159525.1, forward strand.
CTCGGTTCTGCCGACGCCCACCCACCCCCACCCTACCCTGTCCAGGATAGTCCCACTTGTCACCCAGCTGCAGGAGTGCTGCTCCTCCTGTTTGCCCCCCGGGTCTAGTCCGCTGGTTCCAGAAGCTTCTGTCTCCCACCTGTGCCCATCTGGAAGCCCTTTGAGGATAACAGTCATAATAACACCACCCCAAACCAGCGACTCTTGGCCTGGATCGTCCAGGGCCGGAGGGGTCTCCTACTAAGAAGGCACCCACACGGGTCCGGCTGACAACCGGGTCCTAGTGCCTCGGCCGCCCTGATAAACTGCTGCACCAGGACGCTGGGGGCTCCGGACAGAGATGCACCGCGCCAGCCTCCTGGCACCAGCACCTCCATGTCCTCATCTTCAGGACCAAGACAATAAGCCCCACCACGGGGGCTGGTGTGCGCTGACAACATGAGCGTTTTTGTTTATTTATTTATTTATTTATTTATTTATTTAGAGAGGTTTTCGCTATAGGGCGCGTGCGCTCGCCAGACAGAGAGACAGAAAGCGAGAAATCACCCCCCAGGGGGGATGGTCACGCCGCAATCCCTTCTCCTCCATTCTCCTCTCG
>NW_006159525.1:2386435-2394608 GCF_000334495.1 Tupaia belangeri chinensis
AACATAGAGACAGAAAGCGAGAAATCACCCCCCAGGGGGGATGGTCACGCCGCAATCCCTTCTCCTCCATTCTCCTCTCGGGATCTTGGACATGGACACACACGCACCCGGCTTGAGTTTTAAGCCACCGGGTCTGGGACACGAACTGCGGTCAGCTACATGGGAGTCCAGCGACATAGCCATTACGCTAACTGCTGGTTCCCAACATGAGCGTTTTCATGGGCAGGAATCCCTGATTGCCTGAGTGCAGACCTACTCTGGGGGCCAGGATGCTGCAGTGGGTGAGGGGCCCTGGTCCTGCCTCCCCAGAGGCCTGAGGTCCCTCGAGGTTTGGGAGAGAAGAGCCTGACTGTCACGTGCCGGGAGTGCGGCCTCCGGACAGGACATGACACCATTTGCAGCTGTGTTGGGTGGTGCCTCGGGGCTAGGACTGTGCTTGCCCTGTTTTAAAGATCCCCTCCAGCCTCTGTAGACAGCGACCCCAGCCAGTTTTGTGTGCATGCCTAGCCAAAATGCGTTCTTTTTATCAGTATTGCTTTTAAATTTATTTCTTCCACAAGTGAGAGACAGCACCCTGCGGGGTCTGGGTACCATGATCCACCCCAGCTTCAGCCAGCCCTGGATTGAGGTGTGCATGCCCCTGCCCAAGTCAGGAGGTCTCCGGGTGGCTGTGGACCCAGAACCTGCATGCATGGGTCAGCCTTGCTGTGCCACGGTCCAGCACCCATCATCTGACAAAAACTTACTCGACCCCTGCCAGCTGGATGCCCTAGAGTGGAGGAGACAGCGGTGAGTGAGCACACGGCGCCCCACATGCCCTGGAAGCTCTCAAGGGAGTAGCAAACCGGAAGTCAAATAAAGGAAGAACTACACACAACACACGCTGCATCAGAGCCCGGCGAGTCCCGAGGAGGCACGTGGAGAGAACTGGGGACAGGAGGAAGCAGGCTGGTAGCATTCTTGTCGTGGAGTGTGCTCAGGAAAGGACTCTCCAGTGGGTCTCATTGTAAGGAACTGAGGAGCGAGCCATGATTACGCCGTGGGGAAGAGCACTCCTGGCAGCGGGGACAGCAGGGGCTAAGGTCCTGGGGCAGGAGTGTGGTTGGTTTGTTGGAGAAACCGTGAGGTCAGTGTGGCTGGGGCTGCAGAGGAAGGGGCGTGAGGTCAGAGGGTCACTGAGGGGCTCGTGTGGGGGCTGGTGTCCCGGCAGGACAATGGCTCTTCCTCCAAGGGCACCGAGAGCCCTGGCAGTGGCGTGGGCACGTGGTTCCTCCAGCTGCACTTCCAGCCTTTTCCCTACGGCCTTGGTCCCTGAGCCCCTCACCTCCACAGCGCTGGTCCTCTCTTCCCCTCCTCCCAGCCCCCAGCCACCATGTCACACGCTCACAGAGGTTACGCGGGCTCTCCGTCCCAACAAGCAGGGAGGAGGGAACCTTTGAAGCATCCCGCAGCGCCCAGGTGACAGTTTTAAAGGTGTCCGTGACTGCTTCCTGCGCGGGGCACAGCTCAGGCGCAAAGCGGGTCCTGTTCCGGTGGCAGAGAACGAGCCCTCCCGCCAGCCCACGGCCTTGGCGGAGCCAGCTCTGGGAGCACCTCCGTCCCCTGCCTCTCTGCCTTGGAACGAGCCCGGTGCTGACTGACACCCCTGTAGCACCCCTGTAGGAGGCGGCTGCTCTTCGCTCAGCAGGCATCCGCGGCTAAGCAGAGGTGTGCGTGAGGAGGGGCTGGAAAGGCCGAAGCCTTGGCCACTGGCTCAGAGGAATCTATTCCCCAATGACAGCCTTTCACCTTCCGGACGGAGAAGCTGAGGCTGGGGTGCAGAGGAGCCTTGTCAGAGACTGGGCCTGGAACTTCTGGCCTGGCCCTGCCCCAGGCCTTGATGGGCCATGCCGGGGCGCTGGCTCTGCAGCATGTTTGTGTACTGTTACCTGCTCGGGTCGCTTCCCTTCCAAGGCAGCCTCCACACGCAGCGGTCGCTTCCCCAGGTCATGTCTGCACAAGAACTGGGACCCTGCCACCTTGTCTGCTGCAAGCCAAGGAGAAGCGAACCGCGCCGGGTGCCAGCTCTGAACGGCTGGGTTTGTTCTCTCAAGTGAGCCACTTGAATGCGTTTTGTCCACACTGCTCTCGCAGCCCACAGAGCCAGTACTGAGAGATCAGCCGCGACCGCGTTTCCCGTAATGAGTTGTCACCGCTCCCGGGCCCTGCCTCTGCTTGCTCAGGCCAAGTATAAGTTTTAAGCCACTGGGTTCAGGGCCTGAACCACTGTTGACCACATGGGAGTCCAGTAACATAACCATTACACCGTCTGCTGGTCCCTACATCTTCATTGAACCTCTGAACCTCCATCTCATGTCTCAGGAATTCTCCACCTTATAAGGCAGAGACCAGTCTCTCTATAGGAACTGAAAGTGATACGTACTTTCCCAGACTCCCTTGCAGCTAAGCCATAAACACGTGACCTACACTCAGCTAATCAGAAGCACCCACCCCAGACTCCATAGGGAAAACTGCTGGTGCAAAGAAGCAGCTCCACCCAGCTGCAACTGAGGGGGCAGGCAGTGGAGCTTCGATGGTGACACCAGGTTCCAGGGGGCGTGTTGACAGAGATTCAGAAGCAGAGTCCAGAAAACGGTCTGGGACAGTGTGTGTCACCGGTGCCAGCAGGTGCCTCAGTGTGCTGCGTTCTCACCAGACCAGCTCTGTGTTGTGACAGAGGCATTGTCCTTGGCTCAAGGAACCTGGCCCTGCAGCCTCCCAATAAACCCATGAACTGCCTGATAGCATAAAAATATTAGTAACCCCACTTCTGTTGCCTGCAACTGGCAAATCTGCCTGATTCGTGGTTCCTTCAGAGGCAAGACTTGCCCCCTTGGCACCATGGACATTTTGAGTCAGATGCCCCTTTGCTGTGAGGGATCTGATCACATATCCTGTGCATTGTGGGGTGTTGATAGAGCAGCCATGACCCACTCAAAGTCAGCAGCACCCCCAAACGCACACACTGTGGCAACCAAGAATGCCCAACATTGCCAGCCACCCCGGGGACAGTCACCACTGTCTAGAGCAGCAGTCTCTGGCCTTTCTGGCACCATGGACCAGTTTCCTAGAACTTACTTGGTCTATGGGCCAGGAGGATTATTCAAGCACATCCCATCTGTGGTGCATGTCATTTCTACCATTGTTTCCTTGTAATAGATAGTGAAATAATTATACAGCTCACCACAGTGTGGTATTTGCAGCTGCTCCCCAGTGCTAGCATCACTACCTCAGCTCCACCTCTGGTCACCAGGTGTTTGAGTGCCGTGAGGAGTGTGCAACCTGGGTCCCACGCATGTGCAGTTCACAGGAGGGTTTGTACTTCAATGAGAATCCGATGCCACTGCTGACCTGAAGGGGGCAGAGCTCAGGCAGCTACAGGAACGGTCCGGAGTGGCTGTAAGTACAGGCAAGCTTTGCTCACGTGCCCACTGCTCACCCCTGCCGTGGGGCCCGGTTCCTAACGGGCCATGGATGCGTACTGGTTAGAGGCCCCTGGTCTAGAACATGCTGAGTGTCCCCAGAGGAGGGTTGGCTGCTGGGTGTCAGACCAACTGTTGGGCTCCCCTAACGATTATCAGACAACACTTTATTTCTGTTTCTATGTCTATGTATACACAGGGACTTCAAAATGTTGTGGGAAAAGGAATTAAATGCAGGTTAATTTGGATGCAAAAAACTTTGGAACTCCTTGCCTGTTTTTTTCCTAGCATGCATTTTTCACAAACTTTTTGAAGACCATTTACATTTTTATAGTGAAGATATATTAATTTTGGCTAAAAGTACTTAAAAGACAGACTGGAGAAAAAGGCAGAGCCACTAGTCCATGCTCCACACTGCAGACAGAGCAGTTTTCTAAAATGCAAGCCTGGGGCTGGGCAGTCGGGCAGCAGTGGCACAGCTGGACCCATAGGGGAAAGGTCCCAGGTTCGCGTCCTGGGACACTCCCAGGCATTCCATCCTGTGAGCACATTTCTGCGGCCCACGTTGGCTGAGCCAGGGGACTGCAGTGCAGGGATGCTGTTTGGAGGGGTGGTCTTTCTCTTTCTCTCTTACGCTATCTCTTTCTGATGGAGGAAATAAGTAGATAAACTTTAAATAAAAAGTAAATATTCACAGATCTGATCACACCACTGCTTAAAACCCTTCAAAGACCTCCAGGGCTTTCTGGATAAATGCCAACGCCTCGGTCGACCCCGCTTTCCGCAGCCGAGCCCTGGCCTGCTGGTTCTCCAGTTCCTCTCCCTGTGGAGGCTCCCAGCGACAACCCTGAGTCTATTCAGCTCCTCCTTCCTTCACCCAGACCCTCTGGTTCTCATCCCCTCCCATGCAAACTTCCGGGGACACCCCACAAGCCCAGCTGAGAACAAGGCCAGCCCTGCTGGGGGCACACCTGCACCACCGACTTCATGCTCATGAAGCGAAGGCTGTCCTCACCTGAACGGCCCGTGGTTTTCGCCCCTGGATCTCAAGCCCCTGCCATGGAGTGCTTCAACTGTTTATTTGAACTCCCATGGGCTGTGGGGAGTGTACGGCTTTGAGTTCTAGTCTCTCCGTTGAACCTCATGAGCTGCGTGACCTTGGGGAGATCATTGGACCTTCCTGGGCCTCAGTTTCCTCATCAAAACACAGGTCAGGGGTCAGATCATGGTGCAGTGGTAATGCAACACTGCAATGCTGGGCCCAGGCGGGGTTCAGGGTACTTAGGTACCTTCCACACACTGGATGAGGCTGCGTGGTCACAGATCCCGCCACCAGGGGGCACAGCAGAGGTGCGCCAGATTTCCTTTTCTGTCTTGGAAACCCCTGCCCTGTCTCACCCCGCCCACAGAGCGCTCAGGCTGAGTGGGCACTCTGTCACCTGCAGAGAAGATATCATGCACTGATGTGAGAAATGAGTCCTTCACATTTCTAAAAGGAATCGTTTTGCCCCTGGGCGAGCTTGGTAGCACCCATGGCCCCACAGGTCCAGCGCCCTCATGCATCAGTGCATGTCGTCCAGAAGGCATCCAGAGGTCCTTCCGCCCCCTCGCTGGAACCAGCCACCCTCGGGTGCCTGTCCCACGCCCGTCCTCAGCTGGCCCCCAGGGATTCATGTGCACGTGCTCGTGGGGGCACTGGCCGCCTTCCCAGGGGTGCACATGCACCAGCAGAGGAGCTGGTGAGGAAATCGGGGTGAAGGGCTGCCCCGGGGAGTGTGGCCTTGGCTTCTCTGCACCTTGCTTCTCCCTCCAGGAGGCTATAGCCTTGAGGGCTGTGTGACCCCAGAACTGCTTTCTGAGAGCTGCGGGTCTTCATTCCAACCTCCCTTCCCCATCGACAAGGCCACAGCCAGGTCCTGCCCAGAGTGAGGGCTCTTGCTGCGCCATAGGAGGGAGCGTGGCTGCTGTCCCGGCTCAGCCTCCTTAGACCCGGGGCAATTCTTGTCTTAGATGCTTTTGGGGTCTCTGCCAGTCCCTCACCTTTTCTCTGCCACCTCCCACACCCTGGAAGGTCCTGAGCACCCTGTCGCTAACACTCACCTGCATTTGCTCTGAGAGCCGGGGCTGTACTTGCAGCCCTGCAGCCCAGGCACCTGGAGCTGTCCCAGCGCGCGTAGTAGTTTTCCCCAGGGAGAGTGCAGGCGCCCCTGCTGCCCCAGGTGGGGAGCCTTCTGCTGCCGTGAGCCCCGTGTCTGCTCTGTGGCATCTCTTTACTTGGTTTGAAGTCGACAGAGGGCGTCGGGGGCCTTACAGTGGTGGAGGGGACAGAGATGCCTGGTCTTTGAGAGGCAGTTCTGGGGAGATGGGGAAGGGCAGGGAGCAGTGTGTGTCCTGGGACCACAGACAGGACAAAGACAGGACAAAGCACCCAGAGCTATGCCCGCTGGTATCTTCTAGATGACTTGTTTTGTTACACAGGCTCTCTAGGATGAGTGAAGAGCCTGGGCTCTGGAGTTGGCAGTCCGGGGTTCAAGTCTCGGCACTGCTACTGTCCGCGAGGGCCCCGGGGTGAGTCAGCTTCTAATGTGGGTCTTCACATCAGCACGGGTGGCGGTGAGGCCCCTCAGTCCTCCTTACAAATCTCGCCCACGAGGGCGGGTTGCTGGGGGGTGGCTCTCCGTGGACTTCCAGCATTGCCGCACCGCCTGCAAGCAGAGACTCGGAGGGCATTTGTTCCAGACTGTCTGCACGGAGGTCTGGGAAGTCAGAGACAGCAGAGGGAAGGTCTGCTCATTGACCAATGAGAGCACCCTCCGGGCAAGGGCTGGGCAGGTCTCCCCAAAGCTCATAAAAGTCGGGGTTTCCTAGGCTTGAGGGACCTCAAAACGTGTGTGTGTGGAGCAGCCACTGGTGTCACTCTGTCACCCCCGTGGGACTTTGGGGACAAGAGGAGCACATCTAGGCTTACAGTTCACACCGCCCTCTGTGCTGTGAGTAGTAAAGTCCCCTGTCTCTGGCCCAGGAGCCTCGGGTCTTCTGCTGCTGGCCCGCTGCCTCACCTACGAGTGGGGCGAAATCTCAGACCCTTCCCAGGTCTTCACCACAGCCAATCCCGACATCCAGCGTGTGATTTCGACATAAAGCCTGCTTCATTTTACTCAATGCATCACAAGCGTCTTCTTTTTCAATGTTTTTAAAGGTTTTTACCACAGGGCATGTATGCTCACCAGAGAGAAACAGAAAGACAGAGAGAGGGAGAGTGAGAAATCACCCCCAGGGAGGATGACCACGCCACAGTCCCTTCGCCTCTACTCTCCTCTTGGGATTTTGGGCACACACGCACAGGCACCCAGTGTGATTCTCAAGCTGAGGGTCCGGGACTCGAACAATGACCAGCCGCATGGGAATCCAGCGCCTTAACCACCATGCCACTTGCTGACCCTTATCATGAGTGTCTTTAAGTCCATGAGTTTCCGCCAGTGGCCCAGAAATTCCATGGCTCCAACTTGTTCCCAATCATTTTGGACTGTCTCCCCTTTCAACGATGCCATGACAAATGTCCCCCCAGCCAGTGGGCGTGCACATCCGGAATAATTTCTTCGCATGTTCCCGGGGTGGAGCCACGCCATCACTTCCGGCACACCTTGTACGTGAGCGCATGTCATAGGCTGTGCTCGTGCGGCTCCCTCACCACGGCGAGGGCTTCTCCGAGTCCTTCCGGAGCGCTTCTTCCAGCATGCTGCCCCTGGAGGACCGAGCTGCTTGCTGTGAGAAGGGGACTTAAGCTGTCTCTGCCTCAGTCTCCTCCTTTGTAGATGTGGGCCAGTTACTCCCCCCTGCACCACTGTTGGAGAGTAGCATGATCTTGCATGTAAAATGTCTTGACCAGAACCTCAGGAGGGATGTTCACAAACTTGTTGGTCTTCATTAGCATATTCTAAACTTTAAAAGTGTTTTCTTTACTCATGACAGAGCACCTGCATGTGCATGAGGAAGAGAGAGAGGAGCAGCCTCCCCAGGGCCTGGTCACACCAGGATCCCTCGCCCAGGCGTGCAGCCTATCAGACCCCGGGCGCTTGCACACGTGCCCATGTTCCGCTGACAGGGAGAAGGAGTCTCTCAGGGGCACCATGTGGGGGCTGGCTCCTCTTGAGCAGTGCGTCACCGCTGCTCCAACCCAAGGTATATTGAGGAAGGACGATAACAATAGGGAGATGACCCTGCCCTTGCCTTTCCCCCAGAGAACACCAGACTCGAAACGATGAGGGCTGCTTTTGCCCTGAAATCTGGCGTGGAGGGCAGGAAGTGGGATTCCAGATGAGCAGCTTCTCAGGCTGCCCTACCCGGGACTGCAGCGCCAAGGCCGCCTCCAGCCAGGGTGGCAGTGGCCTGTTATTATGCATTATTTGTTATTAACTCCAACGCTGCTGCTTCACGTCCCACCTGTATCATTAGGCCACCGAAGCGCTTGGTGCTATTCCCCCAAGGCGCTCTCGTAAATATCGGCTTTATAGCCTCACCTACAACATCTGGGTGGTAAGTGCGGCCGCTCGGCCCAGCACTTCTCTGACAGATCTTGGTGTGAAGCCAGCCCTTCGTTTCCCAAACACACTTTATCACACACTTTGCCGTCCATGTCTCCTCAGCCAGCTTCCCAGCCGGAAGCAATAGCACCCTGGTCTGCTAGAAGCTGCCACGGCTGTATTTAACAA
>NW_006159525.1:2394963-2401380 GCF_000334495.1 Tupaia belangeri chinensis
GTGCTCGTGGGGGCACTGGCCGCCTTCCCAGGGGTGCACATGCACCAGCAGAGGAGCTGGTGAGGAAATCGGGGTGAAGGGCTGCCCCGGGGAGTGTGGCCTTGGCTTCTCTGCACCTTGCTTCTCCCTCCAGGAGGCTATAGCCTTGAGGGCTGTGTGACCCCAGAACTGCTTTCTGAGAGCTGCGGGTCTTCATTCCAACCTCCCTTCCCCATCGACAAGGCCACAGCCAGGTCCTGCCCAGAGTGAGGGCTCTTGCTGCGCCATAGGAGGGAGCGTGGCTGCTGTCCCGGCTCAGCCTCCTTAGACCCGGGGCAATTCTTGTCTTAGATGCTTTTGGGGTCTCTGCCAGTCCCTCACCTTTTCTCTGCCACCTCCCACACCCTGGAAGGTCCTGAGCACCCTGTCGCTAACACTCACCTGCATTTGCTCTGAGAGCCGGGGCTGTACTTGCAGCCCTGCAGCCCAGGCACCTGGAGCTGTCCCAGCGCGCGTAGTAGTTTTCCCCAGGGAGAGTGCAGGCGCCCCTGCTGCCCCAGGTGGGGAGCCTTCTGCTGCCGTGAGCCCCGTGTCTGCTCTGTGGCATCTCTTTACTTGGTTTGAAGTCGACAGAGGGCGTCGGGGGCCTTACAGTGGTGGAGGGGACAGAGATGCCTGGTCTTTGAGAGGCAGTTCTGGGGAGATGGGGAAGGGCAGGGAGCAGTGTGTGTCCTGGGACCACAGACAGGACAAAGACAGGACAAAGCACCCAGAGCTATGCCCGCTGGTATCTTCTAGATGACTTGTTTTGTTACACAGGCTCTCTAGGATGAGTGAAGAGCCTGGGCTCTGGAGTTGGCAGTCCGGGGTTCAAGTCTCGGCACTGCTACTGTCCGCGAGGGCCCCGGGGTGAGTCAGCTTCTAATGTGGGTCTTCACATCAGCACGGGTGGCGGTGAGGCCCCTCAGTCCTCCTTACAAATCTCGCCCACGAGGGCGGGTTGCTGGGGGGTGGCTCTCCGTGGACTTCCAGCATTGCCGCACCGCCTGCAAGCAGAGACTCGGAGGGCATTTGTTCCAGACTGTCTGCACGGAGGTCTGGGAAGTCAGAGACAGCAGAGGGAAGGTCTGCTCATTGACCAATGAGAGCACCCTCCGGGCAAGGGCTGGGCAGGTCTCCCCAAAGCTCATAAAAGTCGGGGTTTCCTAGGCTTGAGGGACCTCAAAACGTGTGTGTGTGGAGCAGCCACTGGTGTCACTCTGTCACCCCCGTGGGACTTTGGGGACAAGAGGAGCACATCTAGGCTTACAGTTCACACCGCCCTCTGTGCTGTGAGTAGTAAAGTCCCCTGTCTCTGGCCCAGGAGCCTCGGGTCTTCTGCTGCTGGCCCGCTGCCTCACCTACGAGTGGGGCGAAATCTCAGACCCTTCCCAGGTCTTCACCACAGCCAATCCCGACATCCAGCGTGTGATTTCGACATAAAGCCTGCTTCATTTTACTCAATGCATCACAAGCGTCTTCTTTTTCAATGTTTTTAAAGGTTTTTACCACAGGGCATGTATGCTCACCAGAGAGAAACAGAAAGACAGAGAGAGGGAGAGTGAGAAATCACCCCCAGGGAGGATGACCACGCCACAGTCCCTTCGCCTCTACTCTCCTCTTGGGATTTTGGGCACACACGCACAGGCACCCAGTGTGATTCTCAAGCTGAGGGTCCGGGACTCGAACAATGACCAGCCGCATGGGAATCCAGCGCCTTAACCACCATGCCACTTGCTGACCCTTATCATGAGTGTCTTTAAGTCCATGAGTTTCCGCCAGTGGCCCAGAAATTCCATGGCTCCAACTTGTTCCCAATCATTTTGGACTGTCTCCCCTTTCAACGATGCCATGACAAATGTCCCCCCAGCCAGTGGGCGTGCACATCCGGAATAATTTCTTCGCATGTTCCCGGGGTGGAGCCACGCCATCACTTCCGGCACACCTTGTACGTGAGCGCATGTCATAGGCTGTGCTCGTGCGGCTCCCTCACCACGGCGAGGGCTTCTCCGAGTCCTTCCGGAGCGCTTCTTCCAGCATGCTGCCCCTGGAGGACCGAGCTGCTTGCTGTGAGAAGGGGACTTAAGCTGTCTCTGCCTCAGTCTCCTCCTTTGTAGATGTGGGCCAGTTACTCCCCCCTGCACCACTGTTGGAGAGTAGCATGATCTTGCATGTAAAATGTCTTGACCAGAACCTCAGGAGGGATGTTCACAAACTTGTTGGTCTTCATTAGCATATTCTAAACTTTAAAAGTGTTTTCTTTACTCATGACAGAGCACCTGCATGTGCATGAGGAAGAGAGAGAGGAGCAGCCTCCCCAGGGCCTGGTCACACCAGGATCCCTCGCCCAGGCGTGCAGCCTATCAGACCCCGGGCGCTTGCACACGTGCCCATGTTCCGCTGACAGGGAGAAGGAGTCTCTCAGGGGCACCATGTGGGGGCTGGCTCCTCTTGAGCAGTGCGTCACCGCTGCTCCAACCCAAGGTATATTGAGGAAGGACGATAACAATAGGGAGATGACCCTGCCCTTGCCTTTCCCCCAGAGAACACCAGACTCGAAACGATGAGGGCTGCTTTTGCCCTGAAATCTGGCGTGGAGGGCAGGAAGTGGGATTCCAGATGAGCAGCTTCTCAGGCTGCCCTACCCGGGACTGCAGCGCCAAGGCCGCCTCCAGCCAGGGTGGCAGTGGCCTGTTATTATGCATTATTTGTTATTAACTCCAACGCTGCTGCTTCACGTCCCACCTGTATCATTAGGCCACCGAAGCGCTTGGTGCTATTCCCCCAAGGCGCTCTCGTAAATATCGGCTTTATAGCCTCACCTACAACATCTGGGTGGTAAGTGCGGCCGCTCGGCCCAGCACTTCTCTGACAGATCTTGGTGTGAAGCCAGCCCTTCGTTTCCCAAACACACTTTATCACACACTTTGCCGTCCATGTCTCCTCAGCCAGCTTCCCAGCCGGAAGCAATAGCACCCTGGTCTGCTAGAAGCTGCCACGGCTGTATTCACAAAGCAGCTGGCCTGCGGGCATTCTCCAACTCCTGGGAGTCCCTGGAGAGGCTATTTCCACTGATCTGCTTTTCCACTTGGACTTCTCTCCAAAGGGCAGGAATTGGCCTCTCTCTGCAGGGCTGCCTGCACCAGGCCCACCTGAGGAGGCCCTCGCCTTCTGTGGCTGCAACTCTCCTAAACAAGTGGGCTGCTCAGGGACCCTTCCTCTCCTCCGCTCCTGGACTATCCACACATGTGGGCCTGTTAAATCATCAACGTTAATAGAAGTAGACTGATTACAGAGCGATACTGAAAGAGAGACCCGCTAGACCAGCAGGATGCCTAAGGGAGAGCATTCCCCCAGGGCACAGCAGCTCTTGGGGATGGTGCCATTGTTAGTCCCCATCCTGTAGGTGAGGAAGTTAGGGCACGAAGAGGTTAGATAACGTGCTCAGGGACACAGCCAGGCTCCAGGGCCAAGTTTCCTGGCTTCAGAGGCCTCTCTCCCAAGTAAGAGAAAGACCAGAGAAAGGAACGTGTTCATTCATCTCTAACACTGCCTACGACGAAATCAACTGAGTCGGTGCACACAGGCCTGTTGTAGACAGGGTGCCTGGGTCTGCAGACTGCTGCGCGCTAGACCCTAGAAATCTCCCTCTTCTCTCCTCTAACCGTCTAAACCATCCTTGCAGAAGGTGTTGTTATTCGCTACATTCCGCAGGTTAGGAAACTGAGGTTTACAGATAAGGAACAAGTTATCTACAAATATCCTGCTAGAACGTGGTTGATCTGAAGAATCTTCATGCCCATCTGAAGCGTACTTGGTTCTGTCCAGCAAGCACAGTAGACCACACGTCTACTGTGATCTGGAAGGGCCTGGAAGGCCCCAGATGAAGCTGGCAGGCTAACCTGTCCTCATCTGATGGATGCTGGCGGGGGACATGACACTGCTGGGTGGACAGAAGTCTTCATTCCAGCACTCACGGTAGCCGGAGAGCCCACATTTCCTCGTGCGAGTTCCTGGAACCCCAGTTCCCACAGGCAATGCCAAGACGGCCGGGAGCACGTGTGCACACAGTAGGTCGCTTATAGGAGAGAAACCCTGATTCAGGGACTGGATTTTTTGTAGCGGGCAGTGGGCCTGCTCTGCTCTGCTCTGGAAGGAGACACTACCCTGTCTTCCAAAGCCATCCTCTCTGAGAACACCCTTATAAACAATCTGGGAGAAAGCCAGGCGGCTCCTTGCTCACGGGTGTGCAGGAATGTCAGTCCCAGGGGAACTCATCTTGTCACTGCCACGTGCAGGGTGCTGTGGGCAGGGGCGTGATTCTGACCAGGCCCCGAGGCTGGCATGGTGAGGCCATGGGGTTTGACCCTGCCAGGCCTAGAGGCTGCTGCGAGGAGTCTGGCTTTGGCCCCAAACCAATGGGAAGTGACCGCTGAGCTGCTGTATGCTTTAGTGAAGTCGCCTGCTGTTGGAGGCTGTTTGCCCTGGCGCCCTGGACAAGGCACAGTAGCAGCTAGAGGAAAGAGACACGTTTGGGACACGCTTTGTGGGGGTTGACAGGAGTTGCCCGTGGCGTGCTCCCAAGGGGGAGGCGAGAACGTTCCATGTCGGAGTTGATAATGAGACACAATGATGTCTGGGACTGCTCAGAGATACTGCAGGACGGATGGAACGAGTCTGGCCACGGATGGCTGGGGTTGCAGCCAGGTGAGGGAAACATGAGTTCATTCCACTGGTGTGTCCATTTCTGAATGTGTTGGGGCACTTCCGCTGGAGAGGGGAAGGTCCAGAGGAGCGGAAGTGGGCCCTGCGGTTCTGACCCCACCGTGCTCCCGGACGGCCCCGCTCCTCGCTCTACCCAGTGCTGGAGTCTGGCCCGCAGCCTTGCCTCAGGGAAGCCTTTCTGTTGCTGCCTTTCCCTGTGCCTGTACTGGGGCTTGGACCCCGCCTGACATCCCCATGAGGCAGGAACTGCCTCTCTCCCTGATGGTCGCCTGCTCACCCCGGGGCCTGTCAGGACACAAAGCTCACTTGTAGTCCAACATTCATCCCAGGCTCTCTTCCCGTGAATCCGTTATTGCAAAATTGTGCCTGTTTTCACTCGCCTCCTCCAGGGAGTGCTCCTTGACTCCCACCGCAGTGATCTCTCCCTTCCCTGAGAATCCTGCTGCATCATCTGTAAGGATACCGCCTGAGGGGCTGGCTCTGTGCTGGCATGGCGGATGAGACACCAGCCCTCCAGGGGCTTCTGCGCAAGCTCTGGGGCCTTGCGCTCAACTGCCCTGGGGGGCCGAGTGGCCGTGTAAAGGACTGCGAGGCCGAGGGAGGCACCGGAGTGACGGCAAAATACAGAGCACCTGGAGACGTGTCGAAGGTTTCCCACGCCCGGCAATAGCTAGGTCTTCTGATTTTTCAAAATAAGCTACAAATTTGGATTCTCTCTCCTGAACACTTATTCATTTTATTCCTGATAGAAGGCATCCGTGCGTGCATAAGAGAGAGAGAGAGAGAGACCCCTGGACAGAAGTCTCCTCACCCGCGACCTCTGTCCTCAGCCCTCTGGCTCCCCAGAACCTCGGGCACTTGGCATGTTTTCAGGCTAACCAGGGATCTGGACCCGCAGTCAGCCATGTGGCTTCTGCCCACACCACCAGGCTCAGATGAAATTGATTTTTTAATGAAAAATAATAGCAGCCTTAACTCCTTAGATGTTGGCTTCCAATTTGATTTTTTATAAATATTTCACAGATCAGGAAAATACCCCATAATCCAGAGTTGGCTGTAGTTCACCGGCCGGTAACGTCTCTTCTAGGCGGTGAGCTAAGGCTGTGTCTGTCCATTTCCGCAGTGTCCCCAGTTCTGTAACCAGGCTGGCACGTCCCGTAGCTCCTGGATAGCACAGGCAGGTGACAGCTCCTTCAGACCGAGAAACCGTGCCGATCCGATGGAGAGACAGTTTCAAAAGCTCTGTGATTACAACAATGGCTCCCAAGCAGCCTCTACAATCCCTAGAGGTCACCCAACTTGCCTGGGGGACATGAAGAGGACAGGGACACCGAAGAGGTTGAACACAGGGCCCTTGAGCTAAGGTGAGGTTGCACCAGAGGATCTTGGCAATGTCTGGAGACCTTCTTTTTTTTTTTTTTAGACTTTTGCCATAGGGCATGTGTGCACACCCAGAGAGACAGAGAGTGGGAAAGTAAGAAATCATCCCCCAGGGTAGATGTCCCCACTGCAATTCCTTCTCCTCCATTCTCCTCCTGGAATTTTGGGTACGCACACACAGCCTGTGTGATCTTCAAGCTGCCGAGCCTGGGACTAGAACCACAGCCAGCCACATGGGAATCCGGAGCCTCGACCACCACACCTCCTGCTGGTCCTGGAGACATCTTTAGTTAT
>NW_006159525.1:2402487-2405294 GCF_000334495.1 Tupaia belangeri chinensis
TACACGACATGCCTACCGCAGGATCAATGACCCGGCTCCGGTGGGAATAGAGTTGAGACCAGGAAGCCCCAGAGCAGACGGCAGGATGCCCAGACAGACAAGACTTCCTGTGGCTCTGCTCCTGATTTACTGTGTGACCTCGAACTTATTAATAAGCCTTGCTAACCCTCGCTTTCTCATCCGTAAATTGGTGCTAGTGTGGGATCTCAGTGAGGTAGTGCCTGTCAAACGCCTTTGCCATACTATGTCCTCAGTAAATTCTAGCTGTTATCGCTGCCCATACCTGTCTGTCTGCACACCTGTCTTATCTAACATCTATGCAAAGAGGAGGGGTCCAGGCTCAGAACTCAAAATCAGCAGGACCACGACCCCATGAGCTTCCATGCCTGTGAACGCAGTCGACCTTCAGAATGACTTGTAGAAATCACTTCTTTTCTCACAAAGGAGCCCCTCGAAGCCTTGAGCTTAATGATTACTCCATCAAACCTAACTCGGTGCGTTTCCCCCAGTTCTCAAAGCGAAGATGGAAAGAACCACTGGAACGAACAACCAGGGACAGAGGGCACCGGTGCCTTCCTCCTTCCTCCAGCCTCTCTTTGGTGAGTCTGCACCTGATTATTTAACGGGAGGAAGAGCAGTGCTGGTTCTGGGATTCGGCGAACACTCCAGGGCTGAGAGAAAGCCCCAGAAACGAGACAGCTCCGCCGGGAAGGCTGAACGCTGATGGGGCAGTGCTTTCCAGGAAGTGGGTTGAAAATCTGAGTCCTGGCTGCCAGGAGGTGGGGTCAGTTAGCCAGGAGATGTGGGCATTGTGGGGCAAGAAAAGCAAGAAGCATCAATAGGGGTGTTGAAACTTACTCAGAGGGTGTTTGGCTTCTGAATGGTCTGACCCCTTAATCCGGGCCCCACACAATGTGGGAAGGGGATTTCTCAATTAGAGACATGGGTGTCTCCCTTTTGGGTCTGGCTGCGGATCTAGACCCAAAGGGAAAAATGTGCTAGAAGTTTCACAATATGAGCCAAAGGATTTCATGAAGCGGGCCCAGGTATGTGGGGCCTGAGTAGGTCCCTCAGCAGATCTGGGGGAGGGTCCCAGCCGAGCCCAACCTGGAATTTGGCATCTGCTGTGGTACACGCCTGAACTGGGGCACAGAGGACGAGGTGGGGGTGGTGTTGGGCACAAACCCTGGGGCACAGGAGGCAGGAGGTTGCTCATGCTGCCATCGGGCTCCAGAGACAGAAACTCACCCCTTCCAGAAAAAGAGGCCACAGTGGGAGACAAAAGAGCAGTGTTCCTTGGGGATTCCGGGCCTCCGAGCAAACGTCATGTTTTGAGCCAGGTGACCGAGGGCAACCTGGAGCCCAGAGGTGGCCAGAGGCAGCACAGCCTGGCTGGCAGTCGAGTGACTTCCGGAGGCTGGGACATAGTGCCCAGGGCGGACACCAGGTCCTCACATGAGCACCAAGAGTGGCGGCCGGGGCAGGGAGTGGGAAGGAAGAGAGCTGGAGGGTCTCACTCCATGGCCTCGCTTTATGGAGAGGAGCTAAGCCCCGGGCAAGCCTCTATGACAACTCACAGCGGTCCCAGCAATGGCCGAAACTTATGTAAGACCCAGGTGAGAAATAACCCATTTAATCATTACAGTGTAAGAACACTATTGGCACCTTTGCTTCACAGATGGGGAAGCTCAGTCATGGGGCAACAAAGCCTCTTACCCAAAACTGGAGTTGGCTTCCACAACAAGGAGCTAGGTGTCTCCACTGTCCCCTGGCCTCAACATTACTAAAGTGTCCCACTCAAGAAAAGTCCTGCTGGTCATTGTTTCAGTTAAATTTTGAGAAACATGGTCCTGGGACCAGCAGATGCGTAATGATTACGTGGCAGAACTCCCATGTAGTCAATCACTGTTCAAGTCCCAGACCCGGTGGCTTAAAACTCACATCAGGGGCATGTGCGTGTGCCCAAATCCCAACAGGAGAATGGAGGAGAAGGGATTGCGGCATGGCCATCCCCTTGGGGGGTGATTTTTCGCTTTCTGTTTCTCTGTCTCTCTAGCAAGCTTATGTACCCTACTTTAAAAAAAAAAATCTCTCAAAAAAGAAAAGAAAAGAAAGAAAAAGAAATGTAGTCCTTCCTTTCTTCCTACCTTAAATATTCATCTATTTCATTCAGCAACAAACTTTCCCAAACAAACTAAGGTGCAGAAACCCAGTGTCAGAAACGGGTAAAGACAGAACAACTTTTGATTTAAAAAAAAAAATAAAAAAGAAGTAATTGAACCAAAGATAAAATACCTTTTGCTCCTCAGATGGGCCAACCGTAGAAGTCACCCCTCTCCCGCGCTGCTGAGGGTGTGGGAGGGCCGGGGCGCCCAGAAGCACGGGTGTGTGGGAGTGTGGTACAATGATTTTGAGAGCAATTGAGCAATACCTGGGAACATCGCAGCCACATCCCCTCTGACCCAGCTCCTCCACTCCAAGGAACTCACCCAACAGACACTTGCAGAGAGATCCAAGATCAGTACTCAGGTGCTCATCCTGGTGTCTGTGGGACGCCGGAGGCTGGGGGTGACCGGCCAGCCACGCACAGACAGGGTAACGACGCAGCGGCTGTCCCCCGCCTGTCCACAGCACCGGTCAGAGCCGGATGTGCTGACAGGAGCATGTGACTTTTAGTTAGGAAGCTGACGGGCGTAAGTGTGCCGCTGGGGTAACGTTTCCACACGTGTCCACCTGCAGAGCCACCCCCGATGCCCAGGTCCAGAGGCTCCAGTGCTCTTGTTCAGCCTGTCACCCCACCCGGATGT
>NW_006159525.1:2405325-2411314 GCF_000334495.1 Tupaia belangeri chinensis
ACCGCTCTTTTGACTTGGGGGGGGCTGTAGAGTAGTTTTGCTTACTCTCGATCCTCGAAGAAAAGGAGCCACTCGTGTGGACTTCCTTACGTCCGGCTTCTTTCACTCAGCTCACATTTAACGTCTGTCCGCGTCGGTGTGCATGGGTAGTGTTCCTTTTCACTGCAGAATAACCTCACAGTGTAGACTCAAACACAGTTCGTTACTCACATGGGAGCTATTTGGATCATTTCTACTTTTTGACAGATACCAGTAAGTTTGCTCTGAACAGCTGCAGAAGTCATTTTGTGAGCAAGTTGCTGGCACAGTGGGGAGGTATGTCTACCTTCAACAAAAACTGCCGGTTTTCCAAAGCAGTGGGAACCACTCGCAACTCCTGCACTAACGACAGTTCCTGTTCCTCCTGCTCCTTGTCCACACTTAAGATTGTCGGAAGGCTCTTTCCTACTTCCTTTTAGCTCTTCTGGTTTCTCGATGTGATTCAGAAAACATTTTTAATAAAAAATAGCATTGGTCAAAACAGTGCCTGTGCTCTGGCCCCCGCTGAGTAATATTGCATGTTACCCGCTACTGAGTCCTTGGGAAAGCCATGATACATTTTTGCATAGAAAAACATACACCATGACTTTTCCGACAGCCTACTATATTTTAAAAGCATATATACAAAAATGTGAAGAGAGTCACGAAGAACAATTCTCTGAAATAATAAGGATGTCATTGTACATAAAGAAAAATCAGAGGTGGAGTAGGGAGGGCAGCTTTTACATTTTATTTCTACAGTATTCAGTTATCTAATTATATCAAATTTCAAAGCAAGAAATAAAAAAATTCTCAAGAGTTTAATACAGGAATCAGGGTGCTTGCAAAGCCACTGGGCGCTTAGGAGACTAGGCGCTGGGTGCTCGTCCAGGAAAGAGCTCGTGGTACGCAGAGCTGACTTGCATGGAGCTTCCACCTCTGGGGCGGCAGGTTGAACCGCAGAGGAAGCAGGAGTGCACAGGGCACGCAGCTGCAGCAAACCCACCTCTCCTGGGAAATGCACAGGACGAGGGCAGCAGCCTCACTTCTGCCCTCGAATCCCACACAGGGGCATCCATGCAGCAGAATCACACCTAGAACTCTAGCTGCAACGGAGTCTGGGAAATACGAATTTCAGCCTTACAGCTGCCTTCCAGGCAGGGACACTGGCGAAGGATGATGAATGGAGGCTTGCGATTTTTGTAAGTCTCTTGTGAAGCTTGCTGAGATACACTTGTTGTGACTGAAGGGGGCGGGGCCTGAGGCAAGTTTTCTGAGCACTTACAGAGGTCCCGAGATGGCTTGGGCCTGTGGTCGTTCGATCCATTGCTAACAACAAATGCCTGGGCCTAGGTAACTCCAGAGGGTAGAGGTCTGTTCAGTTCACTGTTTGAAAGTCCAAGGTCTGGGGGCCACTTCTGATGAGCTCTGCTGCTGGTGGGGTCCTGAGGCCATGTGGGGCGTTGCGCTGTGGAGGACAGGAGCTCTCTCTGTACCCATGTGTGTGTGTGTCTCTCCTTTAGACCCTCCAGGAATCAATCATGGGGCCCCACCCTAATGGCCTTATTATTATTTTTTTTTAATTTGCTATAGGGCATATACACTCACAGAGAGAGACAGATACACAGAGAAAGTGACAAATCACTCCCACCCCAGGGGGATGGCCACACTACAATCCTCTCTCGTCCATTCTCCTCTCAGGATTTTGGGCACGTATGAACATGCCCTGGCTTTCCTTTCGAGATGCAGTTGTGGAACTTGAACGGCTCAGTAGGCCCTGTGGGATCAGCTGCCTTAACCAGCACACGACCTGCTGGCTCACAATGACCTTATTCTAATCTCTTCAAAGGGTCCCCCCTTTGACACCATAAAGGTATTACATTTCCTCCTAATACCTCCAAACACAGCCAGGCTCCGGCACGTGATTTACGGGGACACGCCCAGCAAAGCCAGCCCCGGGGTCTGTTTGGAGAGTAAAAGGAAACCGTGTGACACCATCTCTGCCCCACTCCTGGTAAGGAGTCAATGTCCAGGGTCACCATGATAAATTCTGTCCCAGCAGTCAGAGACCCGGCTCCAGATGCAGCCTCGCTGTCTTGCTTCTGAGTGATGCGAAGTCTCCGAGCCTGAGCATCAAAGTGCCGAAGTCCATGGGCTGAGCCTGGCGGAGGGCGAGCGAGTTATCTTCCTTGTTTCAGCGGTGGGGCAAGGGCTCGGGGAGCTCAATGTTCGAGACTCCTGTTCATTTCTGGAAATCTGCAGGCAAACACCTCTCCCGTGTCCTGGCCCTGATCATGCGGGAAACGTGGCCTCTGCCCTCACTGGCAGGCCTAGCCTATGTCTCCGCACTTTTCCAAAAGGCAGGGGATCAGAAGAGAGCGCCGCGGTGCCCTGGGCTCCTGGCTCTGCCCTGCCCATCGCCGGTGCAGGGACTGGGGGAGGGGTCCAGTTTGCCCAAGCTCAGATCAACCTGATAAAAGAGAATAGTAATGGCCTCCCCCACCCCGCCCCAGCGACTTCCTGCTCGCAGCGAAGCTGTCAGGGCTGTGGCACATGCTGTCAACTACGACCCACATTGGCGTGATGCTCGCGCCATGAAGGTGCAATGAGAGATCCATGGAGGCAGGGCTGAGCAGGAGAGCGGGGTGTCCCCCTGCACACGGCCTGGGGCCTTGAACTGGGGCCTCACTTATGGATTAAGTATGCAGTGAGTGCTCGAGGCAGACACTGTGCTGGGCGCTGGCCCGACAGGGCAGTTATGGTCCCAGCCCTGGAGAGCCCATGGCCCAGGGGGAGAGTTGCGCACGTCACACACACCGGCATGCTCACGAGCCATGCGTGTTGCTGCTGTGTGCTATCTATGGAACCTGCAGGTAAGAGGTGGGGGCGCCGGGACCCTCCGGGCTCAGGACCGAGGCTCTAACTGGACTGAGAGCAGAGCTTTCCCTCTGCCCAGAGAACCGGCCTGCACGGTGCTGACGGGGACTCAGGTGGGCTGTGCAGACACCCGGGGCCCCAGGAGGCTGGAGCCTCTGCACAGCGAGAGTCACAGCAGATTCTCAGGGGCTGAGAGAAGCCATCCCCTCAGAGCAAGCACTTGACCTCCTTTTGCCTCAGTTTCCACATTCAGAGAGGAAGGGGGGCGTTGAGGTACGTAATTAGGATTTGTTTATTGTGAGCTTTGAGCCGCTGGGATGAAAGTCTTCAATGTGTAGAAGGTTTTATGGTTATAATCACCGTGGACTTTGGAGAAAATTCAAAGAGATGTTTTATAACCCGGATTATAGAAGTTTCTCCATTCGGGGGCGGGGGGGTATCCCAAAGTAATTAGAGAGGAAACGAGGGAGCACCCTGCCAAGAGACTCGTCTGAGCCGTGGAGCCGGCCGGCCTCTACCTGCATGAAGGAGGCCTTGCCTGGGACAACTTGAGCCCCGTGAGGTGGGGTCGGCCGGCAGAGCAGAGGCCGAGCACACAGGCAACTTGGGCCATGAGCCTCAGTTGTCCCAGTATGGGAGGATAGTACCCCCTCTGGGGCAACGAGGGAGCCCAGAGAGGGACAGAGGGCTCTCCCTGGGGCTTCCCCTGGAATGGGAGCTGCTGGTTTGTCTCAGACCCACCTTCTTGGGACCAGGGTCTCCTGGCCTCATCCTCAGGCCCGGCTGGCTAGTTAAGAAGGTGCGCTCGCTCTGTCTCAGGTGCCGCAAGTGACAGAGCACCGAGACTCGCTGGAGCAGAGCTCCGAAGAAGGCAGCCAGGGGGCCAGCTCAGCGCTCAGCAGGGTTTTCTTGGTGACTGGGAGAGGGCTGGGAGTGGAATATTCAGGACTCCTGCTTCATTTCTGGAAATCTGTGAGCAAACATCGCCCATGCCTTGAGGCCGAGCACACAGGAAACGCGCTGTCACTCTGAGTTCATGGAGGGAGGCAGCGGGACAGTGGTGCCAGCTGCATCTGACCCCTCGTCAGAAAGGCAAATGCTTCCCAGAAACTGCCTCGGCCAGGTCTTGGCCACGCTGCTCCCTGTCCTGGGGATGCTCTTCCCTTCTTTGATGCCTGCCAGCTCCTGCGGCATCTGCATCTCAGTCCCCATGGTGTCCCCGACACGCTCCTTCCCGAGCACTTGTGACAATGGTAACTAGCACTGCAAGCTGCTATGTAATCTCTGCCTCCCCGGGGCGCGGTCTGTCCTGCAGGAGGGGCTTGCACCCCAGGCCCACCCTGAGCCTCACACAGTAGGAGTAGGACTGACGATGTCCACGACAAAGGCCTGGCTATGCCAGAACCACCGGGCTGCAGGCCTTGGTTCCCTGCTCGCTCCTGGTGGGGGTCTGGTCACCGGGAAGATCACTAAAACCACATGAAGACACAGGGTCCTACTGCGTCTACACCATCCCAGGGCAGGAAGAGCTGCACTTGACGCTCCATGAGCTGTTCTGAGGGTGCCCAATTCCCGTCCTCTGGAAACTGACGTTTCAGTTCCTCTCCAGGGAGCAAACCACAGGGCTGATCACCCAGGGCAACGTCCTAAGCTGGGCCTCCCAGCACCCAGGGAATTCTGCATCTGGCAGCAGACAGCTGAGAAAACCCACCCACCTCCTTCCTTCCCCCTGATGGCTCCCAGGGCCCAGGTCGGGCGGTGACCTTGCCAGGCCACCCTCTCCTGGCTGCCAGCCACTCCACACTCAGCCACAAAGATGCCAGGTTCTCCCGAGCCGAGCATGAGGCCTGGCCAGGTGGGGGCTTCGCTCATAAAGGAGAGCGGAGCTTTCAGGCTGGTGAGACGCACTGTGGAACAGAGCTGGGAGCAGGCATGGCAAGGCTGCCCCCTAGGGCAGGGGCACAGGTTCCTCCAGCCAGAGAAGGGCACAGATGTCTGCCCCCAGGGCCCTCCCCAGCCCGGCCCTAGGTCTTGGAGGTGGAGCCCAGAGGGATTTTTCTTGCAAACACTTTCTGGCTTTAGTTCAACTCTTGAAGGAGAACGAGTGCCTTAAGTCCTGTGGATCTTGAGACACTGTCCGTCCGCTTACCCTCACGGCCCACCCGCCCATCAGGGCAACTCGGACAGCAGAGCCGTTTGGGCCCTTGAGGAAGGGGGCACAAAGCTCAGAGGGCCTTCCGGAAGCCAGTGTCTCGGGCGCACTTTCTCACCGATGGGGACCTGGACTGGGGCCACTTCTGGGCTTGTGAAACCTTTCAGGCGCCTGCCCTTCCAGTCGGGCTCGCCTGCGTGGAGAAAGGTACAGGCGAGGGAGGTTTGGAAACTGGGCAAAGAGGCTCAGACGGCTGACAAACGCCTGTCCAGTGCGGCCCCCCGCCCAAGGACCCCTGCAGCTGCCCTGCCTTCTCTGCCTCCCAGGGTCCCCTCTGGAGACCCCGAGTTACTTAGTCGTGACAGTGAGTGCCTCTTCTGAACCCAAAGAGGCTTATATAATCTCTGTTTGGAACAGTCTGTCCCCGACAACATCCTGGCTTGTGCAACTGACTGGTGCCATTGCTGCCCCAAAGGGGTGGCATGCATCTCATTAAGTGAAGAGGGTATCGCGAAATCTTCGTTTCCACCCCGTGGCATTGTCTCGCCCGCCCAGCCCCGTTTGCCCTAATTTATCCTTTAGTCTTCAGGGAATCTATTGTTCCAATTTAATGAGGTTCATATTGGTCTGAATCCTTGTCTTGGACACGCCTGACATTTAAGCCAGAAGGGGGCAGCGTTTTCCTGCCAAGTGAAAGCTTTGAAGCCTGGGTGAGAGTGGGGGGACGCTGTCCCAGGCAGCAAAGTCAGTGCTGACTGTCCGGCCCTCTGTCCTGGTGGGATGAAATCACTTCGCTAACCCTGTTTCTCAGCTCTCCTTTCTGGCTTCACTGAGGACTGGGGGCCTGGGGAAAACCCTCCTTCTCCTTCAATTCATTCAATAAACATCTACAGATAAGAGCAGAAAAGCCACTGTAAAAAAAAAAAAAAAAAAAAGTCAACA
>NW_006159525.1:2411931-2420134 GCF_000334495.1 Tupaia belangeri chinensis
AAAAAAAAAAAAAAAAAAAGTCCGAAGCAGCAAGCGATGCTGAGTGCGGGACGCTGAGCTGGTGAGGAATTCGTCCGCGTCTGTCCCCAACGCAGAGGCTCAGCCACCCGTGGGGCGGCCCTCAGAAAGTAGGTTCTGACAAGGTGTGCAGTCGTGCAAGCAGCCTCTCTGAGTTTGTTTCTTCTGGAAAACAGAGATGACAAGAAAAATCAGTGAATAATTAACATGTGGGCTGGTGGGAGATGCCACGTGACTTGTCGGTGCAAGGAGCGGAAGGTTCGGATCGCAGGTTTCGGTTTTCATTCGCTGGCACAGAACATGTTTTTGCAAATCCACGCAACTTCCAGGTAGGTCCCAGGCCTCCCCGAACGCACAGCCACGAAGCGCCCCATAGTCAGGAATCCGGGAACTCCACGGCTGCCATCCAGGCAAAGGAAGCAGAGGCCACGGGAGCTGGGAGGAGGCATCCTTGCTCTCAGCCAGTCCCTGGGAAACCAGGAGACCCAGGATCTGGCTGAGCTGATGCCTGGGGGCAGACGGAGGGAGAACATGGAGCTTAGGGCCAAGGCTGTCCCACTCCCTGCACTCGCCGGGCCCGAGCCCAAGCCTCTCTTGTGATCTGTGTTAGAGAGGACAGCTTCATCTCCATGAGCGAGTAGCTTCTCCGTGGGCTGTGCCAGGATTCATCTGAGTCCTGTGAGCTACTGACAAACCACGCGAGACCCGCACGGGAAGGGAAACCGAAGGTGCGGGACGGGTGCGGCCCGCCCCACGCCTGCTCTCTGCTCCCATTCAGCTGTGCACTTGCCCCGAGCCTGTTTCTACCGGGTCCTCGTCAGCCTGTGGGGAAGATGCTGCTGTGACTACAGCCGAGCCTGCATGACTTGTCCCCGGTCACTCACCTGGGACGGACTCACAGGTGGCAAGTGGGGGTCACCTGGCCCCGTTACCTCCCTGAGCATAAGGGTCGGGGTCCTGCAAATGACTCCCTGGTTAGAAGCCCATCTGTGGGTGTCTCCCAGGATGCTTTGGGGGAAGGCTCTGGAGGGGGATGCGGGGACAATTGGAAGGTTCTGAGATGAGCCCCTGTGGCTTACGTGAGCGTCAAGACCGCTGCTTTCTGCCTCCAGATGCTGGTCTGCTGCAGAGGAAGCAGCTCAGACCAGGCCAGGCCCCTGCCTTGGGGCACCGCGGGCAGGTGGGACCTGAGCCACAGCCTGGGGCAGAGGGAAAACACCTGGCAGTTGTTCCCAGATGGCTGCTGAGAGCAGAGACGGCAGGCTGTGTGTTAAAACCGGAGGCAAGGTGGTAGAGTTGGTGGGTGTGCATTGGACCCAGCTCCACCACGTGCCACCTGTGTGACTCTGGGCCTGATGGCCAGGTGTATGCTGGAACCACGGGCCACCTCCTCCATGGTGCCCTCGTCCTGGGGCTGACATCTGATCACACACAAAATCCACCCACCGCGGAGCTGGGCACCAGAGAAGCCTTCCACGTAAGCCCCTGGGTGCGTGTCCTGCCCCTGGACCCCTGGCCGGTAGAAGTGCACCGTGACTCACGGCCGCCGCCCACGCTGGGGACAGGCCACCTTGCCAACAGCTGAAACCCTAAGTTGACCTTGGAGAAGATGGCCGGGCACCGCTGCTGCAGTGCGCTTTCTCCAAAGGCCCCCAGCAGAGCGAGCGCCTCAGCTTCCTCGACACCTGGGTGCCCAGAGCTACTTCCCAGCGTCTAGAAAGACCTGGCCAGAAAGCTGAGCTGGGCCTGAGGGAGGACTCCAGAAAGAAGGCTGTTGTCCCGTCCCTTTGCCGTTAGTGTCACTAGCCTGCTTTGTCTCCCAGGAAGGGGGCCTGGGCCGGCTCCAGGAGGACACTGTCTGTGTGGCCCGGGAGGCTGGCGTGGGCGACAGCCAAGGTTCCGGAGAGCAGCTTGGCGTGCGTTTCTGTACCAGCAGCGAGACCTTGTTTCTGTGAGAGCGAGAGCTGCCCTTCTCTTACAAGTCCAGGAAAATCTCGTAAGTGTGGAGAGAGACCCGGAGGGACCCACTAATCCCATCCCTCTACCTAAGACCCTGGGACAGTCTTGATTCTGTCACTGGCCCTCCAGCTGGTGACACGGCACGAGGACAAGGAAGGCTGTTGCTCAGGGGAGCTTTGATTTGGCCGATCTCCATGACGGGCCCCTCCCGGGGCTCACCTACACCGCTGGGCACAGAGAGCCCGGGAAACCGAGTCTGGCACTTTCTGAACTGAGATGGGGCCACGTGTTCAAGGTCCTGGCCGGGTTGATGTCGCAGAGAACTATGAGCCTGCGAGGTGGACAGGCTTTGGAACTTCAGGGATCTGCATTCAAACCCCACTGGGTGACCATGGCCGTGAGCTCTCCGCCTGTGAAACAGGAATGGCATCTCCCCGAATCGTACCATTGGGCTGCAGTTCCTGTGAGGGAAGGCCATTTGTCCTCCTCCCACCTACCCCAGGTGCTCAGAGCAGAGCCTGGCACAAGCAGGCCCAGAATAAGCAGCCATTCTCACCTGCTGAGCGAGTACTCCCCCTGGCCCTCAGGCTCTTAGGATGATGGGCCGGGGATAAACCCCGCCCCATGTCTGGCTCTGAGCAACACTCTCGAGGGCTGCTCCTTTCAGGTCCGGTCCCTTTCCATCAGCCTCCTCGACCCAGCGAAGCATCGCTCATTTCAGAGCAGACCTTGTCTGGGAGAGATTTGGGTGGAGCTGCATAAATGTTACTAAACTTTAAAGCATTTTGTCTAAATGTTTCTACCTGCTAAAGCAAAGGGCAGAAATTCAGTGTTTTCTTTTCTTTTCTTTTCTTAGGTTTTTGCCAGAGGGTGCATGTGCTCACTGCAGAGATTCGGAGAGAGGGAACGTGAGAAATTATCCCCCAGGGGTATGGCCATGCTACAATCCCTTCTCTTCCATTCTCCTCTTGGGATCTTTGGCACTCACACACACGGACTTGGCGTGAGTTTGAGCAATCGGGTCTGGGACTCGAACTGCAGTCGAGTACATGGGAGTCCAACGATATAGTCATTACACTAACCGCTGGTCCCGCTTCTTCTTTTTCTTTTTAGTTTATTTCTTTCTTCCATGAGCGAGAGAGAGAGACAGAGACAGAGAGATAGAGAGACAGAGACAGAGAGCACCCCCCACAGGACCTGATGCTGCCACCACCCAGCCTCAGGAGCCCCAGATCCTGTGTGCCTGGCACCCTTGGGGAGGTCTCTGAGGTGAACATGGAGCCCTGCATCTCACCAACACGCCACGTCGCTCCCTAACTCAGAGTTCTGAGGAAGGCCATCCCCGGCGAGGTTGTGCCAGAGCTGGCGGGGAGCCCTCAACCCAGTCAGCCTGGCGTTTATCCTGTCGCTAAAGCAGATAGGGGGTTTACAACCAGCCCTGCTCTTCAGGTAGCTAAGAGATCAGGTGAAGAGGAAATAAGGAAGGGAAAGAAAATGACGAGCTAGAGGAAAATGTGCAAAATCTATTCTGTACAACTAGGAAGAAAAGCGGCTAATACACTGCATAAAGAGAGCCAGGGCACATTCACATCACTGGCAATTTAAAAGTGCACATAAACACACAAGGAACGATTTCAAAACAGAGCCCAAAACCTCCAGCGTGGCGTGGAGGAGAGCAAGCAGGGCCTTTCACACACATCGCTACGGCCGACCCGCGCCCTTGGCAATAGGGATCCAAAATTTTGAGGCTTCAGACCCCTTAGGCTAAGAAATAATCTCAAGAGTGGGCAAACATATATGTTTAGAGGTATTTTCAGCTATTCCAGAAAAAAAAAATTGGGGTACAACTTAAATATCCAAACAGAGAAGGCTTAGATACCTTTGAGGCGTCTAGAGACCCGGGGGCCGTTAAAACTTAGGGCTTAAGTGTAATTCCCTGGGAAATGCACAAAAACAGACAGACAGACTGGAATTGGCTGTAACCAAAATATTAAAGGTGGTTGTTTGTTTTTCTCCTGGTACGATACTTTTCTTCATTTTCTAGAATGAACAGATTCCGTTTGTAATCAGAAAAAGCATCTAATCGTTTTATTTTAAAGCACTGCGGCAGGGCAGCGTGGTCTTAGCATTCGCACCTGTCTATGTGGTATTCGTTTAATGAGAAAACGGAATTCCTCTCCGAGAAAGGTCTGTTGGTTCTGAGACTTTTGGCAATTACTGAACTTCCTGGTCCCCCAGCTTCTGCAAGTAGCTGCCACGTGGAGTGTGTGCACGCGTGCGTGTGTAACCAAGTGAGTGAGTCCACACAGGGGCATGTAGCCCCATGCCTGGCAAAGCAGCAGCTACGAGTGCTGTTACTCTATCTGGAGTTGTTTCTAGGGGAGAAGAGAGGGCAGTGCTGCGCTGAAGGATTTTGGGACCATCAGAAAGACCCATTATATAAACAACAGAACTGAGGCTTGCTGAAGTGGAAGGATGACCCGCCAGTAAGGGGCAGAGCTGGACGGAGCCCCAGACTGGTTTGGTTAGCGGCTGATCGTCCTGGCTCTGCGCCAGGCTGTCCATCCATGGTATTGGCTAGGCTGGAGCGGTGCCGTCACGTAGATGCAAAATGCCCTCCGTGCTACGATTTGAGCTGCAGGAACAGTCTCGTTTCCAGTTGCCGCCCCCCCATTATTAGTATGGTCCCATAGGAGCAGTTCCAGGGTGGGTTCAGAGGCTTTGCAAGGTTACCCGGGCTCCAGGACTCTCTACTCTGCCCTCTTCCACATGGCTTGGTCCTGCCATGGTCAATTCCAACACTTCCACGGCAGCTCTAAGCTGCACATTTTTGCCCTTAAATGGCAGAAGGGGCAGTTTCTCTTTGTGGGATTCTTTGCGGAAACCTTTCCCAGCAACTCCTCCAGACCTTGTAACTAAAGGTGTGACCCTTGGACAGCAGCATCACTGCCCCCTGGGAGCTTGCTAGAAACGCCCCACCCAGACCTGCCAGTCAGGCTGCAGGTAACAGACAGGGACGTGGGTGGGTCCCACGGGAGCGGCACCACCCTCGGAGGCCTCCCTCAAGCTCATTGGCTGGGGCTGCATCATAGGCGAATACCCCCACCAAGTCCCGCCCGTTGAGGAGAGGACTGAAGTGTCCGCCACTCACTTTCCTGGGCAGGCAGCACCTCCTGGCGCACAGAAGGGTGAACCCAGCTGCCAGGAAGGAAGAGCCATGTGTGCCGTTGGGTACAGCATGGGAGATGACCTGGCTAGGCCATCGGGGCTAACAGTCTCCGAAGGCTTGATGGGAACCTTACGAAAGGCATACCTGACGAGCACGTCATTCGTCGTGACAGCCAACAATTTCTTTCTCAGGCCTTGTACTCTTCAGTCCTGAGGTTACCGAGACGCACAAGACGCTGCCCCTACCCTTCCAGGTGAAGCTAGCGTTCCACGGGAAGACAAACTGAAAGAGAAACGGCTTGTAGTGGGCCGCACGCGGCCATGCCGACTGTGGAAGACGTCAACCAGAGAAATGGCATCACACTAATTGCTCCACGGCCCCGAGCGGAGCACGCAGACCAGGCTCACTCGTGTGCTGCTCACTCTGGGAGCTGTTGAAACAGAGACGGGCACTGCCCCCTGAGGTGGGAGGTGGGGCCGGGGTGGGAAGGGTCTTGGCAAAGAGAAACACCTTGTTCAAAGGCTCTGGGGAAGGAAGGAACCGGGCAGCGCTAAGGCGTGATGGATCTATGTGACCTTGGTGACTTTGGGCATGGACCCCGTGAGACCAGGAGGTCTTTCCTGGGTGCCGCTTGGTAGTGAGCTCCAGCACACACTTCTGCTCGACTGAAGTCACAAGCAGTGTTGACGATGTCTTCTACCCAATGGCCCTGACCTGGGGACCTGAGGGTGAATTGCTCCAGGGTACACCTTCTTAGATTGGGAGCAGGGGAGAATCCAGAAGGCTCTTAGAGCTCAACTTCCCTCTTTCATCTCCACCAAGTGGAAACCCTCCTCTTTTTCCCTCTCTGTCACCCTTGCAGCCTTCCAGGCTGGGAGGTACTTGGCAGAGAAGGGGACGTCCCTGTACTTATCAGCCTTTGGAGGGACAGAACTCAACCTGGCATGGTATGAAGAGACTCTGCATTTCCCAGACGGCTCCTGGCATCCTCACACCTCCCTGCGCTGTGGAGAACATTCATGCTCTATGGATCTTAGATCAGGCACGGTGTCAAGTTGGACCCCATTAGTCATTCCGAGTATGAATTGAGGCAATGTCTATGGAGGACAATTAGGCAATTTCCTAATTAGAAAGACACACATCCTTTGGCCAGCATTCCACCTTGAATAATTTATCTTACAGATACACCCCACTTGTCAGACATCGTGTGCTTACGTGGGCAGGCATTGCAGCACTGTTCGCAGCAAAAAGAGACTGGAAACAATCTAATTGTCCATCCCTGGGGGCTGGTGAAATAGGTCAGGACACATCCATTCATCGAAAGAGTCTGTGGCTGTTAAAAAGAGATCGAAGCTCCTTTTTACATATTAAAATGGACGCATTTTCAAGATAAAGTATTGACTAAAATGTTCAGGAGGAAAAACTGTGGATAAGTTCCTATTTTTAATATAAAGAAAGAAAATAGGAAGCGTCCGCCTACGTGCCTGTTTACCACACAGAGTATCTCTGGGTAGGAGACAGAGTTACAGATGGAGTCACAGGAAGCTGCCGTTTTGTTGGTCCAAAGCAATAGTTACGGACAGTTGATAGGGGCTGACTCAATAATACAGCGCCTCTGGGTGACTGGAGGACAGGGTAGAAAACTCATTCCTTTCATTAAAACTTTCCTGTGTCTTTGAAATGTGCCATATGCATGATTTAGCGATTTAAAATTTTTCATAGTTTTAATTTTAAAAAAAATAGATCTGGTCTGTGGTGTAGTGGTTAAGGCAGCTGGATCCGATCCCAAATAGCCAATTGCACAGTTCAAGTCCCAGATCCACCAGAGGGTTGTGCACGTGTGTGTGCATGCTCAAAGTCCCAAGAGGAAAATGCAAGAGAAGAGTCTGCAGTGTGGCTGTCCACTAGGGAATGTTCTCCGCCCCCAACCTCTCCCACCTCCCACCCCAACCCCTGTGAGTGCATGTGCCCTGTGGCGAAAAAAAAAGAAAAGGAGGAGGAGGAGGAGGAGGGAGGAAGGAAGGAAGAACGGAAGGACAGAAGGAAAAAAGAAAGAAGAAGAAAGAAAGAAAAAGAAAGGAAGGAAGAAAGAAAGGAAGGAAGAAAAGAAAAAGGAAGGCAGGAAGGCAGGAAGGCAGGAAGGCAGGAAGCCTGAGGTGGGAGGTGGGGCCGGGGTGGGAAGGGTCTTGGCAAAGAGAAACACCTTGTTCAAAGGCTCTGGGGAAGGAAGGAACCGGGCAGCGCTAAGGCGTGATGGATCTATGTGACCTTGGTGACTTTGGGCATGGACCCCGTGAGACCAGGAGGTCTTTCCTGGGTGCCGCTTGGTAGTGAGCTCCAGCACACACTTCTGCTCGACTGAAGTCACAAGCAGTGTTGACGATGTCTTCTACCCAATGGCCCTGACCTGGGGACCTGAGGGTGAATTGCTCCAGGGTACACCTTCTTAGATTGGGAGCAGGGGAGAATCCAGAAGGCTCTTAGAGCTCAACTTCCCTCTTTCATCTCCACCAAGTGGAAACCCTCCTCTTTTTCCCTCTCTGTCACCCTTGCAGCCTTCCAGGCTGGGAGGTACTTGGCAGAGAAGGGGACGTCCCTGTACTTATCAGCCTTTGGAGGGACAGAACTCAACCTGGCATGGTATGAAGAGACTCTGCATTTCCCAGACGGCTCCTGGCATCCTCACACCTCCCTGCGCTGTGGAGAACATTCATGCTCTATGGATCTTAGATCAGGCACGGTGTCAAGTTGGACCCCATTAGTCATTCCGAGTATGAATTGAGGCAATGTCTATGGAGGACAATTAGGCAATTTCCTAATTAGAAAGACACACATCCTTTGGCCAGCATTCCACCTTGAATAATTTATCTTACAGATACACCCCACTTGTCAGACATCGTGTGCTTACGTGGGCAGGCATTGCAGCACTGTTCGCAGCAAAAAGAGACTGGAAACAATCTAATTGTCCATCCCTGGGGGCTGGTGAAATAGGTCAGGACACATCCATTCATCGAAAGAGTCTGTGGCTGGTAAAAAAAGATCGCAACTACACTTTAC
>NW_006159525.1:2420359-2439435 GCF_000334495.1 Tupaia belangeri chinensis
AAAACCCTCTCAAAAAAAAAAAATTATTTTCTTTAACTTTATTTATTTATTTACTTATTTATTTTATTTTGACCAGAGAGGGACAGCTGTCTTCCTTAGGAGCCTCTTATTTCGTGCTAGCTCCACCGCCCCAGTCTGTTTGCCTTTCTCATCTCTCAATATCTCCCTCTCAATGCCATGGGCCCTTCTTTCCAGACCCCAGGTGGGGGTCAAGTCCCAGATCCACCAGAGGGTTGTGCACGTGTGTGTGCATGCTCAAAGTCCCAAGAGGAAAATGCAAGAGAAGAGTCTGCAGTGTGGCTGTCCACTAGGGAATGTTCTCCGCCCCCAACCTCTCCCACCTCCCACCCCAACCCCTGTGAGTGCATGTGCCCTGTGGCGAAAAAAAAAGAAAAGGAGGAGGAGGAGGAGGAGGGAGGAAGGAAGGAAGAACGGAAGGACAGAAGGAAAAAAGAAAGAAGAAGAAAGAAAGAAAAAGAAAGGAAGGAAGAAAGAAAGGAAGGAAGAAAAGAAAAAGGAAGGCAGGAAGGCAGGAAGGCAGGAAGGCAGGAAGGCAGGAAGGCAGGAAGGCAGGAAGGCAGGAAGGCAGGCTCTTCCGTGGCCTGGTGGTGGTGCAGGAGTGAAGCGCGGTGCTTCTGTGCTCTGGAGGCTTGCCCACATGGGAGACATTGGGGACCGCTCCGAGTCCCTCGGGCGTGTGCGTGCCCAGTATCTGGGGCTGGCTGGGGCTGAGGAGTGAACTTCAGTGTCAGGATCCTGCCAAGAGTGTGTGATTTCTCTCTCTCTATATCTATCTTGCTCATAGAAGAAATACATGAACTTCAGAAAATAAAAATAGATGCTCAGGGAATAATCTGTTTCAGTAACTATTGCAAAGGGTAGTATTCTGCTATTCTGATCAAACAGACAGCAAGGTTACCCTGCAATTCCGTAGAGGCAATCTCCTCTTCCCTGTTTTTACTCAAATACGAAACATCATGTATTGCTTCCAGTTCCTGTAAGTGAGAGGGGAGGGGGAATGTGAGCAGAGTAGTTTTGTAGGTAGAAGTGGAGCCTGAAGGCAGAGAAGGATGAGGAAGTTTCTTTAAAACATGCTGAAAAGCCCTGGACTCTCCACGGGGACCACAACTGGGTGACCTCAGGGCTTTGTTCTCTGTAGGACGCCCACTGCCTCTGGGAGCACAGGTTTCTGGGACAGGAACACCAGCCTGGCCTTGCAAGACCTTTGCCACGACACACCCAGGTCGTCAGCACCTCCATCCTGGGGCTGGCTGAGCCTGCGCTAGCCTGGCAGGGCCTCTTTGTGTCACAGGCTCACTGACACACAACCGCCTTTCGACTTATTGATTAACTAGATTTTGCAAGTACAAATGCTATGTGCTCAGGCCAGCAATTTTGGAATTGCCACTCAGAGTAATTACGATCATGTACTTACAAATAATGTTAAAAACGAAGTGTACATGGCAGACCAGAGGGCCTCTCTGGATGACACATGCATAAGCTCTTTTTTTTCCAGCAAGTTCAACATCTCCTCTTCTTTGGGCGGTGGTGATCAGGGACTCGCGATGCCATCGGGAGGGGACAAAGTGGCACAATCTTCTTCGAGAG
The DNA here is from genome assembly GCF_000334495.1 of Tupaia belangeri chinensis. Classification (NCBI taxonomy): domain Eukaryota; kingdom Metazoa; phylum Chordata; class Mammalia; order Scandentia; family Tupaiidae; genus Tupaia; species Tupaia belangeri. The sequence goes on from NW_006159525.1 coordinate 2,421,968, forward strand.
ATCAGTAATGTGTGTAGCAAACACTTAAATGTTTACAGTTTTGATTTAACCATTTTGCTGGGAAGAGGCTGTCCTGTAGAAATGCTCAAATCTGTATGTGCGGGCATAGGTACGAACGAGGAGAGGCATGGTGACACTGACCGTCATGGAGAGAAGTTGGAAACGGCCCAGTGGCTGCTGACAGGGCTCACCACGCCAGTTCCCGCACCTCCAGTTCTGGGATGCAGTGAAAGGACCGCCAGGCAGGAGTGTCTAGACTGGAGCCTCAGCATGTCCCAAGGCAAGGCCCCAGGGAAGACCCAGTGGAAGAACTCAGTTCAGCCTCGTCCAGACTAGCAGTGCTTGCTGGGACGATTTTAGCCTCAGAGGACACGTGGCAATGTCCAGAGACATTGCTGTTTGTCACAGCTCGGGGAGGACGCCGTAATAGCTGGCGAGTAAGGAAAGCATGAAAGATACTTTGACTGAACCAAGCCTTGGACCGGTTATTTCTTTTCTTTTCTTTTCTTTTCTTTTCTTTTCTTTTCTTTTCTTTTCTTTTCTTTTTTTTGGTGGGACTATGAATTAAATATGTTTATTTTCATGCAAAACGAATTTGAAACGTGCGCATAGTATTTTCACAACATGCATTTTCTACGAACTGTCTGAAGACCCTCTTGTACCTACTCTTTCTTCTTTTTTATTCGTTTACATTTTTTATTTTGTTTTCTTTCATATTTTCAATCACACTATTTAGCTTACGAAGTGAATATTTCAACATGTGGACCTTCTCCCTAGTTCAGTTGATAAAACTGTAAAATACCCTGAACAGATAATACCACCTTATTTCTATTGTTCTGCCTCTGGGTTCCCAGCTTTAAAATGGGTATAAAAGTTGTGCTCACCTCATTGGGTTGCGAACAGGAATAAGTCCGTTCCGGCCATAGCCAGTGCTCGGTCTCGAAAGAGGACCCTGAATGCCACTGTGAGTTGTCTGGAATATCCTCCAGGCTGTGGCCGGCTGCTCAGGCTCCAGGTGGGCGTGGCTGCCCTCCCCCTGTCTCTGGAGTGGAGTCTTGCGAGTGCCCTTTACGGGCTGCAGGACCCAGCAGGTGAGTAGTGGCCCTGCCTAGACCCATGTCTGACCAGGACGGAGACCAGGCCCGGGGCCGGGAGAGCGCCCGGCTGTGCTGCTCACGGGGCCGGCGCGAGTAATGGGGAGCAAGCAAAGGCCGATGAACCCTCCCTGTACACTCCTGCATGGCCAGGCAGGGTCTCCTGTCCTGCAGCCCCGCATACCAGGAGACCCCAGCCTACATTTTTCTAGCTCCAAGCTCAGATTTCCATCTGAGTCTGGGAGCCCCCAGTGGCTGCAAAGGCGCTTTTTAACAGAGCGTTGTCCTGGGAGACGGAAAACTTTCTAATCAGTGCACAGCGGAGACAGAGAGCAGGGTTGGAGCAGAAGCCCATTACCCAGCCGCCCCCTCCACGTTAGCCCTATTTAAGAGCAGATCCTTAAGCCAGCACTTGTAAAAGGCAGCTTGTTCGGGCCTGACCTTCCCCATTCATGTAATGTGATATTGCACGCTTGGCCGGCCTCCGCAAGCAGCAAACATCTGTCGTCAGCTGGAGGCTGCTGCTCCTCTATTAAGACGGTTCTGGAAGCATATGTGGGAATGGGCCGCCCTGCAGACTCGAGGGAAAAGGCAGGAACACTGGCAATTAGAGGGGACCCACCCGACCCCGCTGCCGGCTGCAGGAGGAAGCTCAGGGACGCATCTCACAGGCATGGAAACAATTAGGGTCAACAAATAATCGTGGAAAAGGAAACTTTAAAAAGTAGGAACCTGGTTAAATGACCCAGTAAACACCCGCCCCTGTGCCCCCCAAACCCCGCGCGGGGGCTGCATCTGGGCTTCACGTGGATGGCCGGCCCCTCCCCCTTTAGATAATGACTTCCCTTTGCAATTTCCTGGAGGAAGTGGTTGAACTGATCTTCCAGTGCTAAAATAAGCCAGGTGAGTCTTAATTTTCAGTCTGAGGTCTTTGTCCCCTTCCAGCCCAATCTCCTAATTAACCTGGGTCAGTAGCTTCTTGCAGGGACCCTCATGTCTGGCCAAGAAACGTCCCCTCTCCAGAAAGGGGGTCACTTGGGCTGGGAGACACGGACCAACCCACTCCGCAGACCAGCACAGCCGCTGTTGGGTAAGACGAGGAACGCCTCCTTCCCTTCATTCTGCTCACAGTAACAGATCAATGACAGCGATTATCTTAGAAACGCTTTCTAGAAGTTCCAGGCCTGCACTGTCTAGGCCAGTGCCACCAGCCTCCAGGGTACGTTAAGTACCTGGTGTGTGGCTTGTGTGATGGAGCGAATGTTTACATTTATTCCATTTTAATTCATTTCGATTTAAAAACTGACAGTTCGGTTATTGGAAAACTTTGAAGAACGCTTGAGTGACTTGATGTGTGAATCTGCTTCAACTGTACATTTTACAAAGTTTAAGCAGAGATCAGGTATTTCCATCAAAAATTCTGCCCACATTGATGCTGGAAGTGTGAAAACGCTTGCTAGGTTGCAAAGACTTAGGTTTTTTTTATAAAATAAAGTCATCGTGCGTCCTGTGGGTGATTTTATATTGATGACACGTGGAAGTGCTAATACTTGGGAAGGGAGACAGGGGCTGAATTATTACAGTAAGTGTCAGCTGGACCTGACGCATAGCCGTGGAGGTGTACCTAACCCTGATAACTGCACACTTCAGATCGATTAAGACGGTAAACGTAATGTTGCGTGCCTTTTGACACACAAGGATAATTACTGTTCGCTGTTCATCTCCTTTCTCTTTCTTCCCTTCCCTCTTCCTCCTTCCCTCCCCTCCCTTGCTCGGTTCTTCCCTCCTTCCTTCCTTCCTTCCTTCCTTTCTAAGGCGGGGTCTCACCGCTTTGTGGTCCTCCTGCCTCAGTCTCCCTGAGTCACTGGGACCCCAGAAACATGCCACTGCACCCAGCCTTTAAGTCAGGCCAGGAGCAGAACATGGGTCTCCCGGTGACCCTGGCCTGTGTCTCAGCAGGGTGCGCCCCGGCGGCTGGGCCGATCTTGCAGCCTCCTAGAACGTGATCACTAGAAATGCACGACCCCACCTGGGACTCGCGGTCTGTCAGCGCTGGACAGCTCTGCGGTGTGCTCAACTCATGGCAGCCGTCCCGCCACCGTCTCTGCCCCACCAGGCAGGTGTGGGGAAAAGTCCTCTCCCCAAAGGCATGCCTCAGCCTAGGGATAGGAGAGCGTTACAGGAACAGGCCTTCCACAGCAGATCCAGAAGTAGTTTGGACCAGAGCCTGGTGGTCTGAGACCGTCTGCCTCCCCCTCACCCGGGGAGGCCCTCGGACAGAAGGCGGCACGGCTCTGAGCTCCCGAGCAGCCCATGCGGTTCCTGGATACTGTCTGCGAGTGAAGAAAACAAGACTCTGCGTCGAAGCCCCACGCCCGGGGCGTCTTCACCCACCTTCACTCTGCTTTCCTCCTCTCCACCGGAGCGCCTTCTGGGGCTCCAGACTGAAAGGAGAACATTCGTTCCTCCCTGGCTGTCTTTTGGCAGTGTCCTCTTCCAACATCAGAACGGGGATTATTTCCAGGGCTCGGGGAGCGCCGAGCTGCGGACCTGGAGAAGGACTTAGAGCCCTGGGCTTCATAGTCTGAGAGGGCCCTGGTCAGGGCCAGTCCCCACACTGCCACCTCACCTGGGTGAGCTCAGTCAAGCCTCTTGACCACCCCAGGTTCTGTGCCTTCACCCAGAGAGTGGGAACAATCAAACAGCTACGTGATGGGTGAGAAAGAGCAAGAAAAAGTCAGTTTGTGCAAAGCGCTTTGCCTCTGGCTCGTGGCCCTGCCCCAGGGCTGTGTGTCCGCAGGCTGGCCTGCTCATGCTTCTGGATGGGCTGTGCGTGGCCCTCAGTCAGCGTGGCCAGGACTGACTCTATTGGAGAGCTCGACTGCCTTTGCCCTGTACATCCGTGTCCTCTGAGACCATTTGCCCTCACCTCGCTCTGCTCACTCCGGCATCCCAAGTCAGTGGCCCACTGGGCAAGAGATAGACAAGATGGTGCAGGAGGAGCTGTCAGCCAGCCTCTGCCTCTGCCTCAGCCTTCCTGGACGTCCCCTCCCCCCCACACACACGTGGGGGCAGCCTTGGTGGCCAGAGAGGCCCCAGGCTGAGCACCAGTGCGTCTAGGGTTGGGGCTGCAGGGCTGTGTGGCCCACGGTGACAGTAACGCACTGTGACAGCTGTCACAACTCTTCGTGGGGCATCCTGCCGTGAAGGCTCAGAGCAGGGCAGCGATGGCCAGGGCTGGGAACGAAAGATGCCAAGGGCACCCGGGCACGCTTGATTTCCCTTCCATTCATTCCCCAGACGTCTGCAGAGCGCGTGCCCTGCACCAGGCGCTGGCCAGGCTATGGGGACTGTCCTGGTGAGCAAGCAGGACAGGACCCCTGGCCCCCGGGGGTCACATTTCCCTGCAGAAGACGATGAACAAGCAGGCTGCACCGAGATGGGGTCGGTGACAAGTGACAGTGCTGGGGCGGAAGCGGCGGGCCCCCGCCGGAGGCCGTCCTGGCGCATGTGGCTTCAACCAGGTCATCTCCGAGGGCTTTCGGAAGACGGGGCTTTGGAATGGGCCTGAAGGTTGAGGTCAGCAGGCAGCCAGGTGAAAGGCAGCCCTGGGAGCTCTGGGAGGAGGGAGCGAGAGCACCCACCTGCGTGTCGCCCAGGAAGAGAACCGCCCCGGCCGTGGGAACGGAGGATGTGGGCTCTGCGGCTTCTGAGTCCCAGAAAACGGCCCAGGAAACAATCGAGGGCGGAGGGCTTCTGTGTGAAACCCTCCAGCGCTCCAGTGAACCCCAGCGTGAGCAGGGGACGTGCGGTACAGCCAGGCGTGCTCCGGGACCACCACTTCGGTACTTGTGGTTTTCGAAGATCACTCATCCGTTTGTTTCCTCCCTGGCTTCTGCTCAGATTTCGGGCGTCCCTACTTTGCCAGGACTCTGGCGTGCACGTTGGCAGGTGACCAAGGAGCCGAGGACAGGCGCAGAGACTGGGAGAGGGACGGGCACCGCCTCGTGGGAGAACAGGTCCATGAGAGTCCACACGCGAGAGCCCTCGGCGCCGCCGCGGGGGGGTGCTGTGACGTCCTGGTGTCATGGGACAAGCGTGAGGTCCCAGGTACTGCGAATAGTGTTCTCGTTGCCGCTAGACAAGCGGAGTGGCGCGGCGTGGCCGTGACTGACAATCGCTATGTAGGGCAGTGGCCGCTGTGCCAACGCATTCACAACACCTGTCATCACGTGCTGTCAGTGCAGCGCTCCGTTATGATTTAATTTATGCCTTGCGTGTCATAAGCCAGCGCAGACTGTTCGAGCGATCACACGGGCTCCCATGTTGATGAGTCGCGTGTCTCTTGACAGATGTGCGGTGGACTCTCGGGGCGGCTCTCTGAAAGCCTCCTCGCTCTCCGTCTGGGATGGCGGGCAGCAGTGGGTGATCCAGGCTGCAAAGCTAACGGCAGAACTGGGAGGGAAGGAGAAGGGGAAGGGCCACCTCTGGTCAGGGCTGCTAGACCAAGCACAGGCCACTGCGAGATGGCAGGGAGACGATGACAGGCGCTCTTGCAGCCCGCAGAGCTCCCCTGAGCGCCTGCCTCGTCCCCGGCCGCCTGAATGCGAATTTCTGCATTGTGCTTTGGGCCAGATTCTCACTCCTCTCAAGCTCGCACGGTGGCTGTAAATACTCCATGCCTATGTGCACAGAGATGGCGGCGCATAATTGATCTGAGAGACGCCAGCCGATGAAGTGCGTGATCTACCTTTGACAGCCTGCGCTCGTGTTTGAAATGTAAAGCAGGGGCCTGCGTGTCCTTCCGTACACGCTGCATGTGTCACAGACGCTAGCAGAGAGCGCGAGTCTCCCAGCACCGCGGCGTCACCGTTCTAGGCGAAGCTCGAGCTGTGTCCCAAACGCTTTCCTTTGGCAGGAATCCACCTCCTGTGTTACAGAAGGCTTGGTTTATCTGCTCACTTTGCCCAGTGTTGAAGCCAAAAGAAAACTTTTGTACCCACGAGCTGCCGTGGGGTGGCCCCAGAGCCCTAAGCCAGAACGTCGAGCCCCCAAACTAAACTAGGAGTTTCCAAAGGGAAAGGGACGGGGAGCAAGAATATAACCGCCACGCCCGGCCGCCTGGGCACTCCGTGGGGCCACTCTGACAAATCATAGGAATTCCGTGGCTTACAACACACCAGTGTCATTCTTGCTGTTCTGGAGGCCGGAGTCTGAACTGTATCCACTGGGCCGGAATCAAGGTGTTGGCAGGGCTGTTCCCTCTGAGGCTCTGGGGCAGAATCCTTTTGGCTTTCTTTCTTCCTCTCCTCCTTCTTTTCTTTCTTTAGATTTTTGTATAGGGCCTCTGCACTCACTGGAAAGATAGAGACAGAAAGCAAGAAAGCATCCCCCCGCCCCCGGGGAATGGCCGTGCTGCAATCCCTTCTCCTGCATTCTCCTCTTGGGATTTTTAAGACACTGGATCTGGGATTCGAACCATGGTCGACTACGTGGGAGTCCAGCGATGTAACCATTACTCCATCTGCAGGTTCCCCAAATCCTTTGCTTTCCCTTTCCGGCTTCTAGAGCCCCCAGACACCCCAGAATCACGGCCCTCCCTCCGCCTTCCAAGCCAACAACGCCGGAATTTCCGACCTTCCTTCTATAGCACCTCTGCCTTGCACCCTGCTGCCTCCTTCTCCCACTTCTAAGCCCCTCGTGGCTACCATGGTCCATGTAATCTCAGAGAACCTCTTTGTAGCGAGGTCGGGTGATGCGCAACCTTGGTTCTATCGCAATGTTCATTTTCTGTGGCCTTGTAAGGCGGCTATCTCTGGTCGTGGGGTTAGGACATGGACGTCTTGGGGATAGGGCATTGTTCTGCCCACCACGGTGACAGTTTAAATAAGCTGGATTCAAACACACTTTCTCCAAATTGGATGGTAAAAAAGGACCACACATAGCCACCAGGAAATGTTTCCTGTCCTTCTTCTTTCCCTTGCAATCACAGTCACCACGACAGGGAGAGCAACCGACTGCCCAACCGACTGTGTCCCAAACCAGGCAGGTGCCATGGGTGTCCTCCTGCCACACCTTACTGTAAGAGCCTCACCACCCCCCCGTGGGAATTGGGAAACACACGTGTGTGCTCACGGTCCACAGCAGGGAGTGTGTGCGCAGGATTCGAGCCGTCTTGGAAACCCTGCATCTGGACACTTCTCACTGCTGAGCTGCCTCTCAGCACCTGCCATGAAAAGCAGATCTCCTTGGCAGTTGACAGTGAGGCTGGGCATCCAACACTCACAGACTTCTGGTTTGTTATCTATTGATTTATTTTAAAGAATGATTTTATTTAACTTTATTTACTATTATTATTTTAAAATATTTCGAGAGAGATACAGAGAGAGAGAGAGGGAAAGTGAGAAAGCAAGCCTCTAGGTCCGGGACTCAAACCATGGTTGGCCATGTGGGAGTCCAGCACCCTTAACCACCATGCCATCTGCTGGCCCCCATCTGGTCTTTTAAATAAAAGAGGAGTTGAAGTCCTGAGCTGAAAGGTTTAAAAGCAGACCCCCAACCATCCTTGTTTGCCCCACGTCCTCCCGAAATGCGCTCTCTTGCCTTCTCTTTTTCTCCGAGGAATGCCACTTGCGCAGTTCCTCTTTGCAATGACCCACGGCCAGTGCGTCATGGAGGCTGGCTGTACCCATTTTAGACATTTGGTGATTTTTGAATAATACCATTTGCTGTGAGTGTCACCAGGAAGAGTCAACAAGACGCTGCATTAGGCAGTTCGTTCTTATCCCAAAGATGCTCTTGAAAACTGTGAGGAATGTTGTCAACATCTGGGGAGCGATTTTCCATTGTACCTGGCCAGTTCTTGTCTTTCTGCTGTGTGTGTCTGTGTGTGTGTTAATCTGGAGCCACCCTTTGGAAAAAAAGACCACCCTTTGTCTGAGGGCACACATGTGGCAGAGCGTGTCTCCTATCTCTGCACCAGGCACCTCCATCCAGGCTTGGAGTGGACAGTGGAGAGTGGATGGCGTCCAGCAGGACCCAACCAAGAAACCAGGTGTGGGCAGGAGAGAACCCTCGGGGGGTTGCCTGGCAGGAAGGCCAAGTCCGTGAGGTTCTCCACCAGTTGTAGAGGTGGCACTACTCGTGTCTGGCACCCTGGACTTTGCAAACAGGACGTTCCTCTCCTGTCTGTTCAGGAGAATGCACTGCTCATGAGGAAGTGCGCACAGTGGGCGATTTTAGAGCCCACTTGGAGATTCGGCTAGAACTGGATTCGAAGCCATCTCTGCATGTCACTGCCCCCTGCAGACTCCGCTCTTCTCTTCTGTAAAACGGGGAGGAAAAGGGCCTTGTCCCAGGAGGTGGTTCCGAAGATTAAATCAAGTAACGCTTCTGAAGAACGCTGTGCATAGGAGCACCAACCCAAGGGAGCTGTTCTTACCGCGCTCCTGGTTTTCACCATATTCGCGTTACATTGCTCCAGATTGGAAAGACAAACCCCTTTAATTATGCTTTGAAGTTCTCAATAGTCCATTTACCTAGCGACTGAGCCAATAGCTGTTTCATTATTGCCATTTATGTGTACGATTTCACAAGCCACATTCTATTTTTTTTTTCAAGTTTATTTTATATCTTCCATGAGAAAGAAACAGCAGCAGCAGGGTCTGGATGCTGTGCACCCTCCCAGCCCCAGCCGGCCCTGGTCGCAGGTCCCCTGCTCCTGGCATACAGGTCCCCTGCTCCTGACATACAGGTCGCCTGCTCCTGGCATACAGGTCCCCTGCTCCTGGCATACAGGTCCCCTGCTCCTGGTATACAGGTCACCTGCTCCTGGCATACAGGTCACCTGCTCCTGGTGGACTCAGGATGGTCTCCAGCTGCGATCCCCGAGCTCCCACGTGGTTCAGCCCACAGAGCTGCTCATTTCACTGCTGTACCGTGGTCCAGCCTCCTGCATTCTAAGATTAGAAGTCATCATACGGCCAGCCAGCAGCATGGTGATTAAGGTGACCAATCCCACACAGCCATCTGTGAGGTTCGAGTCCCAGATCTAGTGAGTCGGGAAAAACGCTGGCATATGTGTGTGAGTGCCCTGATCCCAAGAGGAGCATGGAGGAGAGGGAATTACAGTATGGTTATCCCTCTTAGGGGTGCTTTCTTACTTTCTTTCCTCTCACCCCGCCCCCGTCTGTTCGGTGGGCCCCTACACCCTACAGCAAATTAAAAACAACAAAGAAGTTGGTGTGTGTGGTGAAGACATTGGATCCCTACATGGCCGATTGTAGTCACACCAGGCACATGTGTGTGTACCCAGAATCCCAAGAAGAGACTGGAGGAGAAGGGGGTTGCAGTGTGGTCATCCCCCCTGGGGGTGACTTCTTACCTTCCTTCTCTCTGCCTCTCTCTGGCAAACATACACACCCTATGTCAAAACCTTAAAGGGGAAAAAAAAAAGCAATTAGGCTTCAGTAGAACCTGGGAGTCCAGGAGACTGGGGGATTCCAGCCGAGGGCTTGGGGCGGGTGGATAGTTTCATTCCTTGCATTTCATCTGAACATATGTAACCATACATACTTGACCATTTATGCTTTAGAATTCAATTCTATGCAGAGTCATCTGGATGGGGACATTTAGAAAATATCGAGGTCACACACTGACCCGGAAGCCCCGCTGCCAAGAAGCCGTCCTCCTGAGGTGCAGCGACGAGCACCCAGCTGCGTGTCCCTGCACCACTCGAAGGCCCGGGGCGACGTGGAGGATGGGAGGAATGTGCATGAAGAGAAGCTGCTCTGGGGGCCCAGGAAGCAGCACACCAAGGCTGACGGTGACGCATGGGCTCCAGAACCTGGTGGCTGTCACTGTGGCCCCGGCCGCTGCTCCATCCGGGTGAAGGCATGGTCCTTCCACTCACATGTGAATCACGGGCTCACAGACTCTGAAACTGGCCACCCCTTCTGCCCACAACCCCAGAACAGACTCTGCGCCGGTTCAGGTCACATGCCTGCCTTTGGACCAACCAAATGTGCCGTAACAGGAGGTGCCTCCCTCAGAAACACGGCTGCCTCTGGGCTACGACTGGGCCCTCAGCCCAGAAGGTGTGCTCGACGCGGAGCTCCGTGCCTGTCCTGGGCCCCCTGGGCCAGGAAGGGTGCCCTTAGCCTAAACTGGACCCCTCCAGATTTCCAATGTCCTGCCCTATGAGTCCCAGGCACGTCCCCGTGTTCTAAAATTGCAGTCTTTCACACCAAAATGACGGGGTATGTTCTAACATTGCTTGCTGTTTGTGCGTTCCTGCTGCTGTGACAAAATAGCACAGACGGGGTGATTTACAGACACAGGAGCTCACTGCTCACGGTTCTAGAGACGGGGAGGCTAAGGTCAGGATGCCCGCAGAGTCACGTCTGACGAGGGCTTGCTCCCTACGTCCAAACAGCTCCTTCCTCACAGGGAAGGAGGCCAGGAGGGGAGGGGACGAGGACACTCCCTTCAGCCTCTCTTACAGAGCTCTGGTCCCATGGTACAACCCCCTCCTAAAAGACCGCGCCTTGTCACACTGTCACACCAATTCTAGGTCCCGACACCAGAGTTTTGGAGGGACACACAAGTGCAGACCACAGCAGGCACCCCGCAGTTGCTCTGGGAAGCAGCCCTGCTCGCTACAGAGTTTACACAGCGTGGCTCCAAGATGCGGTGCGGAAAGCCCCGCCCAGTCTGCACCTCGCTACCAGCTTCCCGAATGCTGAAGGGTCCCACCGCCAGCGGACAGCCACCTGCTCCCACTGACTTCCCTGAGCATGGGCACACAATGATCCTGGCCCCTCTCTCCATGCAGTTCCGGACACAGTAGGTGCTCAGCAAAGCTTCCACGGAGAAGCTAACGTGTCCCAGTATCTTGAGGGTGGTCTGTGAAATAAATGAGCTACACTTTTAAGATTGGCCGTTTCTGTGTCTCGCCACGCCCCTTTCCTCCTGGTCCTCCTCCAGGCCTTCTCAGCTCTGTCAACGGCAGCCTGGCCCACACAGCGTTTTCTGCACACAAAATATGGGGGTTCTCCCTGAATGTTTTCTCCCCATACCCATCACGCCCAGGCCTCAGCCAGCTCTCCAAATGCCCTGTTCTCAGCTATTTCCCCAACGTGCCCTGCCCCTCCTGCGCCCCTGCCTTGTTGACATCATCATTACGTCTTGCACAGAAACACACTTCCCAAATGACCTTCTGTTTCTCCTCTTGTCTCCTCAGTCAGGCATGGTGAGGTTTGCGATCAGTGAATTGAAATTCCCAAATAACGATGGCTTAAACTGTGTACAAGTTGGTTTCTTTCTTTCAGAGAAAAACAATGCAGGGTTGATCGGTTAGCTCCAGTTTTACGAGGAGTTCAGATCCCTTCTTGGAACAAAGTGGTTGCACCAACTCCAGTCATCGCATCTGCATTCTAGCAGCGGGAGGAAGGAGAGTTAAAGGCTAGGATCCCTCTTCTCAAGGACTCTCCTTAGATGTCATATCGTGCACCCCCATTACATCCTGTTGGCCGGAACTCAGAGCCAGTGCTCGACAAATGCAGTCCTTGCTCCTGCTAACCCCGTGTGCCCATCAGGGTGCAGTGCCTGCTTGCGGAGACGAAGGGAAAACAGACAGTGGAGGGTAGTCTGCCGCACAGTTCCGTAGTCCGAACTCCACCGGCTGCTCCTGCAGGAAGGAAGACACCCATGGCCTCCGGCAGGCTGAAGGCAAACTCCAGACACCTTTCTCGGCCAAAAAGGCCACTTACCAGCTGGTGTCCCACTCTCCGTCCCGTGGCTTTCTTGCAGTTCCCTGCACTTGCCACCCCTTCTCCCGGGTTCTCTCCTCCTCGCCAGACCTCAGCTCCGATCTCGGCTTCTGTGCTGTCTTCTTCCCTGGAGCAGCCAGGCCCCCTCCCTGCCGTCTGCACCGGCTCACCTGTTCTGTTCCCTTTGTCGCTCCTGAAACGATCTCACGTTCGTTCAGTGTGAACAGGTGTGCTCCCGTGAGGACAGGGGCCTTGTCTAACGTGCACATCCCAGTATCCCCGTGCCCAGATGCTGTGTGGCAGGTGTTCAGGTAACGCGGATCAGTCAGTATTACCTGGGTCCTGGAGACAGCGCCCCCTCCGCCCTTTCCCTCCCTCCTGGCCATGTGGTTAGAGCAGGCTGGTGATTGGGCGGTCTAAGACAGAAGCCAGCCAATCAGGACCCTCCCTCGGGTCCCTCCGTTTGGAGCTAGAGGAGATAGAGAAGGTGCCTTTGCTTTGATCATCATGGCGCTAGAAGTAGAAGGCAGACCCCTTGACAGCGCGTTCCCTGGGTCGGCATCAAGTCTGCTTGAAGCAGAGAAGGGGCCTGGCCCAGTGGGAGACAGACCTCGAGACAGAGAACGAACGAGCAGGAACCTCACCGAAGTCCCCGAATACAGAGCCTGCGCTGTGCCGAGCTCATCTCCCCGAGTCAGTGAGCCCCTTTGTTTTACTAAGCCAGTGTGCACTATCAGTCGGGTATCGGTTTCCTGATTTTACAGAGTTTGAGAAGACAGGTCACTTTCCTTATGGCCACAGCACAAGTGGAAAAAACGAGACACAAACTCCTACCCACGTGAGTCCGAAGCCAAAGGCATCCCTGTGACATGAGGCTCCTGGCCCTCCTTGCTGTCTCCTGCACAAGCCACAGAGTTTAAACCTAAGGCAGGTTTGCAAGCAGTTGCCTTGGAGGGACGGGAGAACGAGAAGAAGCAGTCGTAGCACTTTGAGCTGAGGGTAGCAGAGGCCGCCGGTAGCTACTTGGGAGGTGGGGATGGCATCTAGGGTTTTTGCTGGTGCTTAGTCGTTCCTCTTGAGGAAAGGACTTTACTGACAGAAATGCAACGTGTTCTCATTCGGAGTTTCTTTTCTTTGATACAACGCATACCAAGGCTTCGAGTTGTACACTAGTCATTAATACTGTGCATTAAAACCGAGACGAGCCTTCCGCGGCCCCACAGCACGGTCGCATTCTGTATTTTGATCCCGTGTGCTTCATTGCTGCGTTGATGTGATTAGTCCCTGTGGGCCGGCAGGGAAATGTAGGTATGACTTTGAAATCCTCCAAAATTGCTAGATCCACCCCAAACTTGATTTCACTTCTTTTTTAAAAATGGCAAAAAAAAAAAAAAGCATTCCAAACATTAGCCTCGATTTTTAAAAATGCGCATAAATATTCGCAATCAGCCTTGCTTGGGCTCTTCAGATAAACAGTCATAAAACAATATTGTGACCGCATTCTCCCCTTCTGCTAAACAACTTCCTCAGGGGGGAAAGGTTAGACTAATCAGAGTAAATTAACTCCAGCTGCAGCCCCCCCCAAGGCGAGGAACTGGCCGCCTTGGTGGTGCGGGGAGCCCTCCCTGCCTGGAGTCCCACCGAAGGACGAGCTGCTTGCAGAGACCCTTGTGGTGAGATGAGGTGCTTTCTAGACGCCTGGGGAGGGCAGCAGCTCTCAGCCCGCAGGGGCTCTCGGGGCAGGAGCTGTGTCAGTCCCCTGTTGACAGTGACAGGTTCCGGCTGGATGTTAACTCCAGTGTGTGCGTGTTTAGAAACGTTATTTTAGAAAAACAGCTTATTGTTTTAATTTACGCAGCTGAGAGCAGCCAAGTTCTTCATTCTGCCGCCAAAAGAAATCCAGCTTCCGGATTTATTAAGTCGTCATCTCGTTCACTGTGAATGCTCCGAGGACACTGCAGGGGAGGTGACAGGGAATGGCAGCCCCTTGTCCTCCCTGACTCCCGGCCCCAGAGGACTTCCTGGTCTGCTTTGTCTTCAACCTCAGTCACCAGCCTCGGGCTACACGCTCCTAGCCCTGTCCTAGTGGCTCAGTGTGGCCCGCGGCTTCCAAGGCTGAATGAGGGGGACTGACACATCCGCTTGGCCTCTACCTGGTGTCCCCCGCACCAGTGCCCCATCCTTGTGTGCTAGGCACACGGGACAGTGAAGGCCTGCTCTTAGGAAACTTCATTCTAGTGAAGAGGACGGACAGCGAGCAATGTTCAAAATGTGTGGGCACGCGTGTGTGCATACGTGTGTGAGCATGTTTAAGTGTGCATTGTGAGTGTGTAAGTATGCACACATGTGTGGGTGTGCAGTGTGCGTGTGTGGGTGTGCGTTTGTAGGTGTGCATATGTGTGGGAGTGTGAGTGTGCGTGTATGTGGGTGTGCATGTGTGTGAGTGTGCGTGTGTGTGAGTGTTCATGTGAGTATGCATGTGTGTGAGTATGCATTGTGTGAATGTGCATGTGTGTGAGTGTGCGTGTGTGTGAGTGTTCATGTGAGTATGCATGTGTGTGAGTATGCATTGTGTGAATGTGCATGTGTGTGAGTGTGCGTGTGTGTGAGTGTTCATGTGAGTATGCATGTGTGTGAGTATGCATTGTGTGAATGTGCATGTGTGTGAGTGTGCGTGTGTGTGAGTGTTCATGTGAGTATGCATGTGTGTGAGTATGCATTGTGTGAATGTGCATGTGTGTGAGTGTGCGTGTGTGTGTGTGTGAGTGTGCATGCATGGAGGGGGCTATGAAGGAAAGCGAAGGCGGGACCAGAGTCTGGAGCGTGGGGGGAGAGAGTGCTGTTCATTTTTTATCTGTTTGTTATGGGACATTGTGCTATCGTCGTCCCCCCTCCTACGTTCATGGTTCAGTCGGTCTCATTTTCCAGGACTACTGGGTTCCGATTAGTCCAGACTTTTAGAACTCGAACCTGGAGCCAGGTAGGGACTGGAGTCCAGCTCGCCATTCAGACTGTCCGCGATGCACTTGTTTCCTCACTGCTGAAATCAGGGTCACCGCGGATGTACGCCACGGGCCACAGGAGCTGCTGACGGCGCACGCAGAGGGCTCGGTGCTGGGCTGGGCACAGAGCGCATTCGGCCACCGTCAGCTGGTGCTGTTCACATCGCAGCTCTAGGCGTTCCAGACCGGCGACACCCCAGCTCATCCGACCTGGTTCGGGTGTTCAGGACATGAACGTCCTTGGCCGGCCACATGCACTCAGCATGCTCTTACCCTAAGGGCTAGGAGCGCACCTCTGCACCATGGCCACCCGGTCCCTTTCTGTCACTGCAGCCAGAACGTCTGAGGGGCCACTTCCTCCTACCCGTCCTAACATCACACGTTGCCGGTCTTCCATTTTGGCCACTCTGGAGGGTGAAAACTGATACCCTGGGTGTTCGGCGTTTCCCAGACCTTCAGTGGAGCCGCACAGCTTTCCAACAGAGTGACTGCAGATGCCCCGGGCACTGCCTGCTGGAGGCTTGTAGCACGGCCCGGGAGCAGCCCTCTTAAACTGTCTGCTCTCCCCCTGAAAAAGCTCAATGTATTAAACCAACTTGTCATGCCACGGAAGAATTATTAGGCAACAGCTAACATTTAAAAGCACTGTCCTGGGGCCAGCAGGTGGCGTAATGGTTATGTTGCTGGACTCCCACATAGTCAATCACGGTTCGAGTCCTGGACCCAGAGGCTTAACACTCACATGAGGCATGTGTGCGTGTGGGCCCAAAAGCCTGAGAGGAGAATGGAGGAGAAGGGATTGCGGCGTGGCCATCCCTCCTAGTGGGTGATTTCTCCCTTTCTGTCTCTCTGTCTCTCCGGTAAGCGCACATGCCTTGTAACAAAAATTGTTCTAAAAAAAAAAAAAATTAAAAGAAAAGCAAAGCCCTGTCCCTGTGCCAGGGATCAGGCTAAGACACCCACGAAGTCACTCACTTAATCAGCACAGTCTCCCTACTTAAGGCGGACATCATTATCCTGACATAAAGGAACGCAGAGACCTAAGCACTGCCCCAAGGTCACACAGCCAGGGAACTGCAGAACCGGGACTCCAGTGCCGGTGAGTCTGGCTGGTCTCGCTCTCTACAAGGCCGCCCAGGGTCCCCTAGCACCAGCTGGGCCCATAATGCAAGGAATCTGAGAGGGAGAGGGGATGGCATTTACCCCCACCACTACTTTTATTTTTCCTTCTACCTAAAGAAATTCCTCCTTCGGCGGTTTAAAACACACAAGCACACCCTCCTGTGGCTGTGCCTGCTTACACACGTGGGGGGTCCTTTTTGGGCGGCATCAGTAAAGTCCCTCAGGAAAAGCCATCTCGCAGAGCCTCCAGCGGGGATTCTTGCTCTGTTTTGTCTTGTTTTTAAACTGCAGCTCTGAGCATGTTTGGTGCAATTGAGAGGCTCTGATGTTTCCTCGTGGAGAAAGGGGCGCTGGATGTTAAAGCAAATATTGGTTTATTGATTGTCACCGTCGAAGCTAGAATGCGGGAGTTGTGTTTTCTTGAAAAGCGTGTGAACAGTGTGCACACATTTGGGAGAGTCTGGGGGGCTCGCCACATGCCTGCAGGTGCCAGCACTGTCGCCGTGTGATGTCCCCGCGTGACCGCACTGCGCTTCACAGACCCAGAGTCGGTACATCCTACCCGGCCCTTCTACAGAGCAGGAGACGGGGGCTCAGACAGTTCAGAAAGCAGCCAGGGAGGGGCAGACCCGGACAGAGACTCGGGCTTCCAACTCCCAGGTCAAAAGCCAGCTCTAGCCTCTGCCCTTGAAGAGGGCATCCGGAAGGCTCTAGAAGGCGCACTGGGAAGATCGTGGAACATCTCACAACTCCCACTGCAGCAGCCGCATTTCCGTTTGGAAACACTGGTGCACGGGAGGACGATAACAAACGAGACCGAACCATGCGGTTCCAGCCTTCGGAGCGGGCCGCTCACGGACCACAGACCAAGCTGGTCTCGCCCTGCCCTTCTGGCCTCAGGGATTGGCGGTGTCCTGCAGCCTCAGACTCGAAACGGTATTCAGTAGATGGAGTCCCAGGGCTGGAAGACAGATGGAAACTGCTTTACAGGTGAGGACACTGAGGCCCAAACCAGGGGGACCCTTCCCAGCATCACCACCACCATCCCCCTTAAAGTCACCGTGTAGAAGACTCAGCCAGCTGTGGCCAGCAGAACCTTGGCTTTCTGAAAGGTGCTCACGTCCTAGCCCCTGGGGCTGGGAATGCGACCTTATATGGCAAATGGGACTTGCAGAAGCGATGAAGACTCCTGAGAAGGGTCGGCCCTGTCGCGCAGCAGCAGGGAACTGTGTGGTGGGGCTGGGTCCCACGTGGATGGCCCTAGTTCAGGTCCCAGCTCCAGCGACTTGAGAGACACGCCAGGCACAGGTATATGCATTCCAGGAAGCCTGGCAGGATGCAGAGATGGAGGAAAAGGGACCGTGGCAGGACCAGGCCTGTCTGGGGTGTTTCTACCACTCCTCTCTCTGTCTGACACATGCGTACACACTCTGATTTTTTTTTTTTTTTGGAGAGGGTTTTTCGCTATAGGGCGGATGGGC
>NW_006159525.1:2439879-2450403 GCF_000334495.1 Tupaia belangeri chinensis
ACTCTGATTTTTTTTTTTTTTGGAGAGGTTTTTTCGCTATAGGGCGCATGCGCTCGCCAGACAGACAGAGACAGACATAGAGACAGCGAGAAATCACCCCCCAGGGGGTATGGTCACGCCGCAATCCCTTCTCCTCCATTCTCCTCTCGGGATCTTGGGCACGTACGCACACGCGCCCGGCGTGAGTTTTAAGCCACCGGGTCCGGGACGCGAACCGCAGTCGACTACATGGGAGTCCAGCGACATAGCCATTACGCTAACTGCTGGTTCCCCACACTCTGATTTTTTTAAAAAGAATCCTGAGATGGGAAGATTTTCCTGGATTACTCAAATGGGCTCAGTGGTCACCAGGGTCCCTGTAAGAGTCCGAGGGGCCGGAAGGTATCGCACCGCCGGCTTTGGAAACGGAGAAAGGGGGTGTGAGCCGAGGCATGCAGGCAGCCTCTGGAAACTGGAAAAGGCCAGGAAATGAATCTGCACCTGCAGCCTCCAGAAGGCAGGCTGTGTGCTGCCCCTGAGATCCGAGCGCTGACCCGCGCAGGACTGCCAGCCTTCAGAACTCTCAGGTAACGCAACTGGCCTCACGTCAGCCTTCCTGCAAGGGGCCGGCCTGCCGTCAGCACTCACAGCCCTTGGCACTGTCCCTGAGCAACGACACAGCGAGGGACATGCTACCTGTGCCCCACTTCACATGAGGGGCCACAGAGGGAGCAAGCGCACGTGCCTACATTAGAGACACACGCACAATCTGACCAGATTTTCAAGCTGCAAGACAGCTCCCTGAGCAGAGTCCGTTGGGCTAGACACCGAAACCAGCCGCCCTGGAAACCCCAGCCCTCCCCGCTGCTTCCTTTTCAATCCAAATGCCTTTGTTGGTGTCTTATCTGCTCCCACTGAGGGGAGGCAGGCGTACCCCAGCAGGCACTCAGAGGATCACCCATGAGGGGTGGCCCCCAGCAGGCACTCGGGCTCGCCCACGCATGCCCCGCAGAAGCGCCCGCAGAGGGCCGTCCAGGAGAGGCAGGGCTGAATGAGCACTCTAAACCTGTGGTTCTCGGAGGCCATTCTGCCTGTCGAAAAGCATTTGGAAATGTCTGGAGATCCTTCTGGTCATCGTGAGGGGGCGGGAAGGAGACAGTGCTGTGGCAGCTGGCTTTGTGGCAGGGAGACCTGAAAAGTGACCCGGGCACCCGCAGTCAGCTCTGTCTGAGACAGGACATCTCTCTATGGCTCTAGCGAATCCCACCAAGCGAATGCGCTGTAGTTTATTGAGAGTTACTTTCCCTTAGTTTCCATAGAATCCTTCCCTGGAAATCAGGGGTCAGCAAACTCCTTTGGGAAGAGTCAGAGAGTAAATATTCCAAGCTTCACACATCATGTGATGCCTCTGCTGCAAATACTCAACTCTACAGACAACGTTTCCAAAAGGCATGGCCGCACCAATGAAACTTTCCGAACACTCAACGTGGGTTTTCTGTAATGACCACGTGTCAGGAGACACTGTTCTCCCTTTGTTTTTGGGGTGTAAGTATAGAAAGCCTACTCTTACGGTGTGGGCTGGATTCTGCAGACCCCGCTCTGAAGAGGATCTCCGAGTCCAAAAGCAGGTGCGTGTTCACGATTTGGGGCACGCTATGAGACCCCCCTCTAAAAAGGCTCCATCTTCCATTTAAGGCAATTCCAACAGGCAGTCTGTCTACAGGAGGGGCCCTTGCTCACATTCTCGCTAACCGGTCATTCCCCACAAATGTGCTAGTTATTAAGTTTGTATTCCAATCTGTCTCTCAGATACTAGATGATGGGTGACCCAGATGTGTGGTTTTAAACTGCCCAACCATCTGGCGCAGGGTGGTTGCTTAAGAAATCTCTAGAATCTATAAGGAGCCATGATCAGGAGCAACCAAACTTGATCTTCAGCCCCTGCCCCGCCCCGCACTCTGGCTAGCCCGTGGGGATGAAGGTGGGCTTCTCTTCCTGGCAGAAAAGGTCTTAGAAGCTTTCTCTCTGCTGAACTGGGTAGAGGTGGCTGAAACTGTAGCTGTCAAAGAGTCTTGGGTCTTGGAAAGTGACCCTGGGTATCCCACGTGTCTCTGCAGAGTGTAACTTCAAAGGGAGCCGTGGCAGATGGCGTGGTGCCACCTTGGGGCAGGACAGCCCCGTCTCCCAGATCATGTTGGGAAATTGGGTCTCCAAGTCTCCTGTTCCCAGAGCATAGCTCAACCAGGACCAGAGGCTCGTGGACTACCCTAGGCCTTCTTACACTTCAAACCACTTCCTCTTCTGTCTTCCAAGGGTTTGCTAGAAAGCAGTTGAAATCAGCTGACTGTAGGTCGGCTTAGGTCAACTAATTCTCGTTTTTGGCCAAAGGCTAGTTTTGCAGAGTGAAGAATGAACACGAAACCATCTTCAACAAAAGCATCCAGGTTGCAGAAAGAGCAGAGGGGATTCCTGAGTTCCCGACACAAGCGTAGAGGGGGTGGGGGCCTATTTATTCATTTGTCTGAAAATCGGCCAGACAGACATGAGCTCGTGTTGATGTGACTGGCTGATCCGAGTGAGTTTAAGTTTTTATTTTTGGAAGCTCTGGTGCAGGGAGGGAAGAGAGTCCAGACGTCCCGTGCTGGGTGTGGTTAGGGTATATGGCACTTGGCTACCACTGAACTCTTTGGGGTGAAAACACAGTGAGACTTCAGAAAACCCACCGGACTCCTTGGCTGGTCAGGGCCTCTATCCTTGGCCCTCTGGAGATTGCAGGACCAGGAGGTGTTGTCCACTCACTCTGCATCCTCAGGGTGAGGCCCGAGTTCCTGGCGGACGCGTAGTTTAGGAAACCTCTGTTGAAAGAATGAGTGAATGAATGAATGACCCTGCCACTCAAATTCTCCCTCCGAGGTCCCTGGCCGACCCTGGGCCCCCAGGACGGGAAGACGAAGGTTTGGACCCTCTTAACGGAAAACTGATGGCAACTATCGGGAAATGCAGCTTTATTTTTCACTTTGATCCTCTATTTTGGGATGAATTTGAGGGAACAAGCTCCTCAACCATGTCTGGACTTTCTAAAAGAAGCCTTTTTTAAAAGGGCCAACGGGTAAGCTACGAATTAGGAGCAAAGACATTTCCGCAAACCCATCAGAGGGCCGGCTGTGCGGGCATTTGGGCCCTTGGCGCCCGCTGCATTGTTGGGATAAACAGCTCGTTGTCCCGGCTGCAAAAGGGCCGTGTCTCTGCGAGAAACAAGGCGGCGTTCCTTTTCCTCTCTTTTTTATTTTTAACTTCTATTAATAGAAGCTCAAGAGTGGAAGGAGTTTAGAAAAGCAACAAGTTGGGTTCAAGCTCCGCATTGATTCTTGAGCTCTGACGGCCCCGATGGATGCTGTGACTGGCTGTGCCCGAGCCCTCGAGCCCTCTCGTGTCGTCTTTGGGAAGTCGTCAGGTCACCATCGCGTGTGAGGGGCCTGGCTGTGTCGCTGTCAGCACTAGATGGATGAGGGTGGGCTCGCTCTCCTAGCTCAGAGAGAGGAGTCGGAGGCACATTCATTCAGAAGGCTGCGAGCCCCCTTCCCTGCGAGGAATCTCAACAACAGGGAGGCTGGCCACGCTGACAGGCCTGGCAAGAACCGGTGAGAGAGATCGCAGCGTGTGCGTGTGCACGCAGGGACATTGCTCAGGTCTCCGGCGTCGGGAAAGGCCTGGACTTTATTTCAGGGGTGTTAAGGGCCCATCTTAGAAATGGGACAAGGGAATGCCAGGATCCATTTCCATTTTAAAAGGGAGATTGCGGTTTCAAATTGAAAAGGATCGCCAGCTCCAGATGACTGGAGGTTACTGCCTCACTGCTCAGAGAGCGAAGTCGCTGGCCCAGGGACACGTGGCCAGGGCACTCGGTTCCCGTCTCCTGTCCTCCTTCCTGTGCCCTTAACCACTGGCAGCACCGCCTCCCCACACACCCGCTCTGTGTCTTCCCTGAGTGCCAGGCTTCACTGTGTCACCCTGTGGGTCTGACTGACCGTGGGAGAGAGGGGCCAATGCCCTTGTGCTGCAGATCAGGAGAGTAAGGCCCGAGAGTTCAAGTCACTGGGCCAGGGTCATGCCACCGGTAGCAGACAGAGGCTACGCCTGGCATGTGTGTCCAGCACTTTCCATCAGAATCCTCAGTCCTAGCGGCCACTTATCTCCTTCCACAGGCAGCTTTCCTGGGCTCCAGGGCTGCAATGCCACGCGTTTCCTCAATTACACAAACATGCACCTCTGGGGACGTCACCCCGCCCTCCCCCGCTTCTCTCTGTAGAACGCGGTTCGTCACTTCCCTGTCAACCAAACACACAGATGACGGGTTTACAAGGAAGCAGGTGTCACAGGCCACCTCTGACAGGTTACCAAGCTGTACACGTGACACCCAGTACGTTCGGATCTCAGACAAGCCACCACACTTTTCAAAGTGTAAATCTGTCCCCAATACTGCAAGAGACAGACTTCTGCTAAAAACATTGGGGCCAGATGGGGCAGGAGAGGCACAGCTGGGACAAGTGCTGGGACCCTCCTGAGCACACCAGGGACACACGGTGCCTGTGACCACGGCCAGACGAGAACGAGTGTGGGCAGAGATGCGGGGAGCTGGCAGGGTGCCTTGTCTCTCTGTCTCTGCCAGGAGAGATGAAACAACAACTTTTCAAGAAAGTATGTCTTGTTTATCTGCAATTCAAATTTAATTCGGTGTCCCTTGCTTTTATTTGCGAAATGTGAGAAATCTAACTCTGACAACATGGGTCCGTCTTCAGATCTATTCTCCCCAGAAAGAAATCTTAAAAAATAATTAGCAGGGTGCTTCTCTTTCAACATGAAGTAGATTTTCACTCTCGGGGCTCTCAGGGGCAGGTTGGAGCCTCCTCCCTGCCCACCCCTACCCCTTCTATTTCTTCATCCTTTAACCTGAGAACTCAGGGCTCAGCAAGGGTGGGAAGAATGGGGTATAAATACCTTTCTGAATAAGAGGCAATCAAAACAAATAACCCCCCCCCCCGTTGTTTTTTGTTTTTCGTTTTTTCTGTTTACTGCAGCTTCTACCTAAATGAAGGCTATAATGACACACTCGCTATTCTTGTCATTTTTGCTCTGTTTGATGCTTAATGATGCGCTCCTTATAAATGGCATCCAAACATTCCTTGTCAGTCAAGAATGCCTGGAGGCAACAGCAACCTTGCTCAGCCCTCAAAAGTAATTAAAGACAATCAACCAAAAATGCAAGGGGTCTCCGGGACCCCAGATTCCAGACTCCACCTACGTGGGGCAGGAGCCAGCAGCTTGCAGGCAGCCCTTTGCACTTAACTCTTTGATGTACGCCAGCCTCCCTGGCTCCCACCCACTCAGCTCCCTGGAAACGAAAACACCTGAGAACTTCTTCCAAGAATGAATGCATACATTCCTTTCAGGAGATAGAGAAAAAGAAACAAACGCCCAGCCTCCAGCACCGAACTCCCGTCCTGTTAGGTGAAGGCAGACTATTTCCAGCTCCTTAAAAGGGTGGCCAGGCAGGGAAGAGGAAAAGGAAGTCAAGGTTGGGCTTTTCTGAAATGGCACTGCATCATGAAGCTAGCAGAGACCTTGTTGTGGCAGAGACTTAGCACTTGGAAATACCTCTTTGTGGCAGCAAAGTCTACAGATTTGCAAACATGGGAGCTGATGGTTCAGATTTGGGTCGATATCCAAAACCAGGAATGGGGATTCGTTTTCCTTGGGGTGGAAAGAGCTGCCAGTCCCAAGAAGGAAACTGCCTCAGAGTTGTGCATGCACAGAAAATGCCACTGGTCGGGCCAGGAGGACAAAATCGTGTCCACAACAGCCAGGAAACGGGGTTGGAGGGGACGAAGCGCTCCAGATCCCCCCTCCTCAGGCGTGCATTCAAAGGGAAGCAAATGCAAGAGGGCCTCTAAGGAATCCAGAAGGTCCAACAGTCTTTTTAGCAGGTTAAGAGCTGAAATGCCCACGGTCACACCCCTTGTCTTTCCTGGAATCATAGCTGAAAGGTTGTGTTTTGTTTTGTTTTGTTTTGAACCAGACCTTTCTGTGGGGCTTGCAAGCGGCTGTGTAAAGACTGGGCATTGAGGGAGACTCTCTAGTATATGCAAGACTCCTGCCTGAGAATCTTTGCTTATGCAAAAGGATATGCAATCTGAGGCATTTCCAATGCAATCTTCCCCATTCACTACTTAGAGAAGGTGGCCATGGGGCGGGATGAGAATTTCTAGGAGGCTTTGGATGAAGTCTGGGAATACATGGACCAAGTCGCCTTCTTTAGTTAAATACCCCTAAGCAGACACATGGTCCCCAGTGCACACGTCCTGCCCTGGGTTTGACCTCTCAAAGCAGCCAGGTGGTATCCCTCTGCTGGGTTCCCAGGTAGCCCGGCCCAAGGGTAAACCGACTCTGTGCTGCAAAGTGACCAGCAGGAGGTAGGGCTGCACCCTGACAAGGACAGGGCCCTCCCATTGGCTCAGGGCAAACACTTTCAGCAGGTCTTCCCCGTCCACTGAAGGAAAGAAATTCCATGGAGCCAACCTTCTGGGAGCTCTGGCTCAGTGAGGATGTGGAGCCCCTCCCTGGGAAATGATGCTCCCTACCAGACTTTCAGGAACAAAAACTGTCACCTAAACATTTTCAAGGATACAAATTGAATGGGCAATAGTGTGGGGAGATGCACTCTGGACCTCAATTTGGGGACTGAAAATTGGAAGTATTCCTTCGGAGGGTAATTTGGCAATGGTTATCAAGATTTGAATGCAGGTATCTCTCAGCCTAACATCCCATCCCTTGGAATTTAAGCATAGTTCTCCATTTATCTGCACAAGAAAAACATTACCTCTAGGAAGGAAAGACAGCCCAGCCTAACTCCACTAGGAAGGGATGGTTACACTGGGGTTCATTCACGTGGAGAAATACTGATTCAGATACCACCAGGAACAGGAGCAAAATGCCCAACGATCTGTGCAGCGTGCTAACTCCCTGTGCAGAGAGCGGGTGCTTAGACACAGCGCGTGTGTGTTTCCATGGAGGGAGGTGCCCAAAATGGCAAGAATGGTTGAGTCTGGGCAGAGAAATCCAGAAATGGGGAAGATGAAGTGGGAGGGGGCCTTTCCACTGCTTCTGTTTGTGAAAATGTTTACTTGTACATATATTGTTTCATGGGAATGGAATATAATTTTTAAATGTCTAAATATTACTGCATTCTACGCCTGCTTCCTGGGGGAAGGTGAACTCATCCCGCAGACTAGATGCAGCTGGAACGCCATGAGCAAACAGCACCATCCAGAGCAGGGACTGCATGTTATTACGCTTGACAATTTCATTCCATCAGTTTCACAATGTCATTTACTGTCATTTGCTGGGTGAGTATTGTTTCCAAATGTGGCTTTGGGACCTCCAGGTAACCTGGAGCTCAGCTCAGCTGTGAAAGGGTTATGGCTTCAGGAAAACCATCAAAGATGAACTGATTGAGGGGGTGGGTAGGGAGTGGGAGGGAGGGGATGGGGAAAAATAACACTTAACAGACACGTGAATGAAAAATTATCTGTTGTGATCATGTGTATGGTAATAACTTGGACTTGATTGATATGCACAGGATCTGTGCTGGAAAAATACATTTAGAACATGGTAAAGATGCACCATGACTACATCTAAATTCAAAAACTAAACAAAATAAATAAAATTTTTAAAAATGAAATGATTTTTAATTGTAGGCAATAAAAAAGAAGTTCATAGAATGAAGAGTGAACGAAATAGGATCAGAGACTCCCTTTTCTGGGACTGACCCCGCCAATTTCTGCTAGGAAGGAGGGCTGGAGAAGATAAGGGAGTTTGCATGTTTGCTGCCAGGATGACGGGAGGTGCATGCATTTTTATGCACTCACATGTGGCCGAGGCTGGATTATTGTCTAGATTGATTCCAACCCTAAATATAAACTGCATAGAGAAAGAGCGTCTTTACCCTTGACATATCAGTTACACAGAGATCAGTGGAAGCATGTGCAAAATTAGTACATATGAATGCATTTATAGCACTCTTGTGTCAAAAGGGAAACCATGGAAACAGCCTAAATGCCCGTCAGTGGGGGATTACTTAAGTAAACAGGATAAGACCACGCTGTAAGTCATTAGGCAGCCACGCACAGAACGGACACGGGCATTTACTGATACAATGCACTGTCTCCGAGAATCGGTTAAGTCAGGCAGTAAAATGTCACGTGTCCTGTGACCCTTCTAGTATTCGAGCCGGCCCATGTGTGTGACCTGTGATACATGGAGTGTCATACACCATCTTAGAAAGGGAAACGCACACACACAGGTCTGCAGTGGTGACAGCAGGTGCACTCTCTTTGTTGGCATGGTTGAAGTTCTCTAGACTACAACTGTAGTTTACAGAGGCACACACTCCGCCCTGTGGGACGGCGAAGAGGAGGACTTCGTGTTCTGTACATCTCTCTCCACTCACTTATTACCTATCAATTCGAGAAATCTTCATTGAATGCCTACTAGGTGCTAGAGAGACCCAGAGGGACTCTGTAAGTCCTAGGGGCTGAAAAGACCAGAGTTCTCCCAGCTGCGAGTAATCCACAGCGACCCCCTCGGCCGGATGTAGAGGGCGCGTCCGCCCAACCCTGCAAAGCCGCTGTC
Source organism: Tupaia belangeri chinensis (assembly GCF_000334495.1). Taxonomy (NCBI): domain Eukaryota; kingdom Metazoa; phylum Chordata; class Mammalia; order Scandentia; family Tupaiidae; genus Tupaia; species Tupaia belangeri. The sequence goes on from NW_006159525.1 coordinate 2,448,547, forward strand.
TGCACCGGGAAAGCCTCAGGACGACACTGCAAATTCCTGCGGTTCAACTTCACCCACTGAGCATTCTTCTGACGTTCAAATGCCAGTTCCCTTGTTCCTCTTCTCCCCTCCTCCACAAGATTCCGGGGCTGCTTGCTGGTCCCTTGGCGGGCCAGGCCTGCTCGGGGCTGCGCGCACAAGTGCCTGGAGAGGTGTGCAGGTGGGCGGTTTGAAAACCGTCCTTCTTTCACAGCAATTGCCAATCGCACACACCGACGCGGAATGAGCCGGTCCGCGTAGACGCGCCTCCGTACAGGGTGGGGCGGGGTGGCCCGCGGCTGGTCCATCTGCCCAGCGAAGGCCTCCATCCCGCCAGCCGCTGACCTCCAATCTGTCACTCTCCCGGCTGAAAGGCGGCCGCGGAAAGGACGCCTCCCGCTCCGCCTATTCAAAGCGTGAATGCAAAGTGGTCCAAGCTGACCCGCCGCCAGTCTCCGCGGCTCCAAGTCGGCGAGGCACCCTACAGTTTCCACAGCCCGGCCTCAATGCAGCCTCCAGGCGCCCCATTCAGCCGCGCCTGCATGCAAAAGAGCTGGCCATTAGATCATCGTAATTATCCCATTGACATCGCACAGGGCCCCCGTGGGGCAGGAGAGCCCATCAAACGCGTCTCTAATGAGGCGCTCCGGGCCCATTGTGCGCGCCGCCGCCCCCCTCGCCCGCCGCCGCTCCGGCCGCAGACAGGCGGTCCCTTTCAGGCGCATTCACTCCCCCTGACCCCCGACCCCCAGGGTTATGACATCAGCAGCCCTGATTTGTGATCATTTTTATTGGCACACACTCAACGCTTGTTTCCTGTGTTTAACTCTGCCCCCCCAGCCCTCGCCCTCCCCCTTTTAGCGAAACTTATTGGAATCTAATAGGCATATGCCCGTGACTACAAAGTGGGCCCGCAGCGTTCTCACAGAGGGCCCGACTATTGTGCCAATAACCAACCAGAGATTCATTCATTATCTAGGCGCAGGGATCCGCTAATCACCGCCGGCCAGCAACCCCAAGCAGATGTCCACAACTTTATGAGTTTTAATTAAAATGTTCTACTTATTTTTATCAATGTGCCCCCCCCAAATGAAAACGATGTTACTTCCTTGTGTTTTGCAAATTACGCCTTCATAAGGGTGATTAAGAGACGCTTATTTGGAACTAATCGCCCCCCCCCTTCGCTTTTAACATGCTGCTGCTAAATTATTTTTTTAAAGAATTAATTAAACCCGAGATTTAAAAAGATTCTGTTTTCTTATGTCACAACAACTCCCTATCGCGGGCCACTGTGTACGTTTCTTGCTTCTGAGGCAAAAGATGGCAATTTACACGAATCCCTGAATTTCAAACGTGGTTTGACAAACTCGGCTAGGTGCGTTAGGTCCAGTGTCCTCCAATCGACTTCCCACTTCGTGTTTCTTTCCACACTGACTCAGTGAAGGACCTGATTGTGGCTTCGAGACCGCGTTTATGAAAGATGCACTTTAAGCAGAGGGGCTTGGCATTTTAAGGATAAACTCGATACTCTTTGCAAACTGCTCCAGCGCATATGGTTTTTAATGTCATTTTGTTTAACCACAACCATAATTTAATTTGCCATAAAACTGAAATGAAGGGACATTACAAACAAGCTTTTGACTTGAGTGTCAGTTAAAATAACCGTTTGCTGAGAGGCCGAAGCTTAAAGAAAACGGCACCATTGCATTGCAAGGAGGGTGCCAGACTTGAGAGCAAGAGAAAATGACGCTTTTTAAAGGTAGCTGGTTATCTGCGGCGGAGCCTGTGCCTGTAGGAAATGACCCTCGGACTCCAGTGCCAGCCCCCCGGTGTGAAACC
>NW_006159525.1:2450413-2457310 GCF_000334495.1 Tupaia belangeri chinensis
TTGGCCAAGAGGGAAGAATTCATTAATTTCCAAGAAAGCGACGCAATCAGAATGATAATAAAATGTACTCTAAAGGGGAAATTGTGGACACCAATTTTCAATTGTTGGGGAAAAAAAATCACCTCCGGTAATTGCAGAAAGTGAAAAGTAAAAGGACCAGGATGCATCATTCATTCGAACAAAAAAAAAAAAAAAAAAAAAAGCATAAATGAAAGTTTCCCCAAAACTGGATGTCTCCGTTAACCAGACGTTTGGATGCGACTAAGAGGAGTGATCTTTTTCCTTTCAGGTAAATCTTTTGGCCTTCTACTCACAGTTTGGGTTAGTCCTGCATTTTTCAGAGTCCTCTCTTATTCCTGCCACCTGGGGTTTCGAGATCTGCCCTGAAGGGTTTCAGAGCAGCCACTGGGCCACTCACATCTTCAATGCTCTCCTGGGTTTCCCAGTTTTTCTCTCCTGCGACAGGAGTCTCCATTTCCTGTCATTTCACATGGGGATGCAGAATGTCACCGTGTGAAAACATCTCTCTTGGGACTTGGTGAGACAGGAAACAGTGGCCACAACCCACTTGGGTGAAATGAGATAATTTTGAAACATACACCCCAAAGTTCTGCTTTGGCCATCACAACCCACAGCCAATTATGAATTTTCTGGTCCCCCAATACCCAATCTAAATTTTCATCAGCAGCAACTTAAAATCCTGCCCTGGGGCCAGCAGGTGGTGTGGAGGTTAAAGCGCTAGATCCCACGTGGCTGGCTGAGTCCCAGACCTGGCTGCTTGAAAATCACCCTGGAGGGACCAGCAGATGGCGTAGTGGTTATGTCACTGGAGTCTTACATGGCTGACCAGGGTTCGAGTCCTGGACATGGTGGCTTAAAACTCATGCTGGGAACAGGTGCGTGTGTGCCCAAAATCCTGAGTGGAGACTAGAGGAGAGGGGACTGTGGCGTGGCCATCCCCCGGGGGGGTGATTTCTCACTTTCTGTCACTCACTCTGCCTCTTTGGCGAGGGCACATGCCTTATAGCAAAAATCTCTCTAAAAAAATAAAATCACACTTGATGTTTGTGGGTGTGTCTGTGCCCAAATCTCAAGAGGAGACTGGAGAAGGGACTGGCATGGGCATCCCTTGTGGGAGGGGATTTCTCACTCTCCCTCTCTCTCTCTCTGTCTCTCTTTGGTGAGTACCCTATAGCAAAAGCTAAAAACAAAACAAACAATCAAAAACAAAAACTTGGGGACTAGCAGTAATGGCTATGTTGCTGGGCTCCCATGTAGTCGACTATGTTTTGAGTCCCAGACTCAGTAGCTTAAACTCATGCCAGGCACGTGTGTGTGCGTGCCCAAGACCCCAAGAGGAGAATGGAGAAGAAGGGATTGTGGTGTGGTCATCCCCCCTGGGGGGTGATTTCTCGCTTTCTGTCTCTCTGTCTCTCTCTGTCTTTCTGGTGAGCACACGCACCCTATAGCAAAACACCTCTCCAAAACAATACAAAAACAAAAACCTGTACTGGGGTCGGGACCCGGGGTTGCCAAGTCCAGCTTTAGACCTAAGTTTTCATCCACAACCAGGTTAGGAGAGTAATTTGAGTCTGACTCTTAAAAACACCAAATTGCTTCCAAAAATACAACCCCCAGCAAATACCCCAGGTCACCCCGCCTTATGCAGATCCCCGTGGTCATTTCCTGGGCTGACTCAGCCCAGGACTTCAAGGATTTCTTGGATCGGGAGCTGGAGGATGAAGGTCGCTGAGACGGAAACCACGTGCCTCCTGGTGATTCGGTCTATGAAATCAGCAGGCCTGCTGGAGCCGTTACGGACGCAGCCTCAGCGTCACAGCCGTAAATATTTGTCCATCTGAATCCCTCGGCAGGGTCTTGGAGAAGAGGTCTTTGCTTGGTTCCCTGAAGCCGAGTGGGGTCACGCCCATGGCTCACCTGCTCTCTCCCAGGCACAGAAGCTCAAGTTGGAGATTGGAAGAGTCTGTAAATGGCGCTGTTCCGCAGAGACAACCGGAGCCGCCCATCTGAGCCACAACCGCACTTTTAATTTTTCTAACAGCCACATTTTTTTAAAGAGAGATTTTCTTGCTATAGGACACATATAGCAAAATGTCTCTGTCTCACAGCTCACCGGTGAGACAGAGAGACAGAGAGACAAAAAATGAGAAATCACCTCCCAGGGTGGATGACCACACTGCAATTCCTTCTCCTCCATCCTCCTCTGAAGATTTTGGGCACGCACACACACACACCTGGTGTGAGCTTTAAGCGGATGGGTCCAGGACTTGATCCACTGTTGGCTATGCAAAAGTCCAGCAAAGTAACCATTACGCCATCTGTTGGTCCCAAAGACCTACATTTTAAAATCAGGGCCAGCTGGTGGCGTGGTAGTTAGGACAACTGGATCCTACATGGTGACTGCACAGTTCAAGCCCTGGACACAGTGGTTTGGGAAACACATTAGGCGCACGTACATGCCTGCCTGAAATTGCAAAAGGAAAGATGGAGGAGAAGGGATTGCGGCATGGCGTTCCCCCACGGGGGGAGATTTCTCACTTTCCCTCTCTCTTCCTCTCTTTCTGGTGCTCACACACACCCTCTAGCAAATTAAAAAATAAAAAATCCTAGTGAAATTAATTTGAAAAATAATTTACTGCTATATCCCAAATATTATTTGAGCATGTCACCAGTGCAAACACAGCAGTGAGAGACTTGATGTCCATTTTCAGGTCCGAAGCATTTCTAATCGAGCGAGTCTTACACCTTCAGCACACCCTAGGACTGGCCACGTTCCCAGTGTTTCAGAGCCACGTGGGGCTGACGGCTGCCGTGGTGGGGGATAGAGATGACCCAGACCCCATTCCTCGGAGCAGCTCCCAGCATACTAAGAGCTATGGTTTAGAAAGGGGACGTGGCTTTCACGTTGACATCTGAAGAGGATCAGAATGTGCCCCCCGCAACGCGCGCCCCCTTGGCATCATGACTATTTAGAACTGAAGACAACTGAGGAAAAGCAGTTGCACGGGGGTTCTCACACTTCCCCTTTCTACCTAAATTTCCCGTGAGAAAGATGCCCTCCGCTGTGTCAGGAAGAGATTATTCTCGCTGGAGACAGAGTCAACGCTGAGATGAATCTCTGCAAACGAGCTGACGAAAATGGCCCCTATCCTCCACTGGTTTCCCCCAAATATTTCCTAGTCACTTCCCCCCAACTCCGTGAACATCATGTGCGCCACGCGCACAGGCAGATGGACAGTGTCAGTGCTTGGGCACGGAGCAGGGCCATGGAAGGCGGGGGCCCCGGGGAGACCTGGGAAGAAGGGCACAGCGCAGGGAGGCTCATGTCAGGTAAGAGTCTATGGGACAGGGGTCTGCAAAACCACCTTAACAGTGGTGGCACTTGTGGGCCTTCGAAGCCAGACCACCCAGAGCAGGGAGGAGAGGGGGCCCTTCTTCTGCTCAGCAGGAGAGAGCCCCCCTTGAGGGAGGGGGTGAGGGCTGGAGCCTGGGAAAGGCTTCGTCCAGGTTCGCACCAATGAAGTCGAGGCCCAGGTGGGAAGAAGGAGTCATCGCAATAATCGTGGCCCTGCCCACGTGGCGCGGGGGCCCTGGACCTGGCTGTGTGCACTTCTCACGGCAGCCAGGGCCGGCGGGAGGCGAAACGCGGGACACTGTTGATTGGGGACACGCAGATTCTACCTCTCCGTGATTTCTGCTACAGGCCAGCACCGGGCCTGGCATCCCGCACGTGTCTTCCTGTTGAAACGGGGCAGCCAGGTTCGGCAAATACAAATGTGCTATGTGGGACTTACAAATGCAAACAAAAATATTATTGTTTATCTGAAATTCAGATTTCACTGGCTTCTCATATTTCATTTGCCGACTTCATGCTGAGCTCTCAAAACCACTGACAGCTGTAGTTACCGCCTGGCCTCTGGGTGGAGACTGAGCCTCGGAGCTGAGTTACTAACCCAAAGCTGCACCACGGGGAAGTGGCCAAGCAGGGACTCCGGTCTCGTCTGGGCTCCTTACCACGATCATCTCCTTCAATGGGCCCCACCTGCCTGATGTCAGGAGGACGCTCAACCATGTTGTGAGCACCTACTATGTGCCAGACCTCTTCAGTCGCCTGCAGACCCCGCTCTGGTCTCACCGTGGCTGGCTTACACTGGGGACTACGGCAGGAGACTGAGGTCAAGCCGAACGAGCTTGCAGGGCCAGCGCGAGGAGGGCCCCGAGTCAGAGCCGGGTAACCTGCAGCTGGTCCCCGTGGTCCCCTACTATGTGCAGAACTGACATGTGGCCCCCCTCCTGCCTCACGGCCTCTCCAGGGGAAGGCAGCCAGGGCATGACCGGGATTGACCCCACACCCACGGGCGTGTGTAGGTGCCAGGGTGCCCTCGGACAGGTGGGCTGTGGAAATCCCCTTGCAGGGAAACAACACATGCAGCTCAGCCTTGCGAGCCCGGCCTATGTGAGTGGAAGGGAGGCTGGGCCCTGCTGCTTCTACAGGCCAGAATCTTCTGGAATGACACACAGAAGCTGTCCCAGTGGTTGACCCAGAGGAGCGGGAGAGTTTTGTACATAGATGGATAGATAGATAGATAAATAAACAAACACATGTGTATGGATACATATTTCCCTTCCTAGGACACAGAAAAGTGAGAACTCACCCCCGGGGGCTGGATGGCCACGCCGCAGTCTTCTCCTTCAGAGACTGGGCACGCATGCATGCCTGGCCTGTTTTCAGGCCACTGAGTTCCCGACTCAAACGTGGAATCGGCCATGTGGGATCCAGCACCTTAACCACCACGCCACCTGCTGGCCTCAAGAGATGCCCCACATCAGGGACTGGCAGAATTGTCCCATTAATTGAGGACTTTGAGTAACTCTGGGGCAGGCTAAGTTGCTTCCGAAACGTGATGCCGCAGAGCGGGGAGCGAGAACAGCGCGTGGCCTCCAGCGGCCTCTGAGACGTGTAAGCAAGTGGGTGTGACTGTCGCCGTGGCCATCGCACTGTATTTATAAAGGTGGTGGTCACCCTGCCCGAAGGTGCTGGGCTGCACCCTTCTCAGGCCTTTGTGCCTCCCCGGACGTTCCTTTATCCCCTCCGAGTCTGCCCTCACTACCTGCTGAGCTCAGCACCCAGTCACCCCCTCCTCCAGAAAGTTACCCCCACAGGGGACTCTCTGGGATTCACGCACGGCCTCTGCCACTCCATGGCACCACAGTGGTGGGCAGGGCCAGGCGATGGACTCCTCACGCCCCAAAGCCCCTGTGGCAGCAGCAGGCAGCAGTGCGTTTCCAGGGAGACCTCTTTCTTGCCTAACCCTGCCCTGTCCTCTGCCCCTCTCAGGCCCCTTCTCCTGGGAGAACTTTCTCGGTGAACCCCGCTGCCCCCTCTCAGGTTCTGCTCCCACCAGGAAGGGCCTGGGCAAACCCCAGTGCCTGAGTAGCCCCGCCTGGGCCTTTCCAGAGCAGGTGCTGACCCCGCTCAGAGCCAGAAGGCAGGCACAGAGAGGCAGGAGGGCGACCAAGACCGCAGGCTGGTGCTGTGGGCTCTGGGGGACAGGGCGTAGTGCTGCTGCCCACCTGATGGGACAGACCCACCGAGAGCCAGCCTGGGCGGCACAGAGGAGCGCCCCCATAAAGCGAGCCCTTGCCGGGTCCTAGATTCCGCTGTGGGCATTGCCTCCTCCGTGCCTGGGCACTGCAGTCACCTGCGGCTTCTAGAACTCGCATCAACCTGCATCCTGGCCCGGAGACTCCGGCACCATGCACACGTGGCTTTGAAGATCCGAATCCCTGAATCTGCAAAATTCCCCTAACCGTCGAAGGTGTCAAAGCCAGCCAAGTCCAAAGAGACAGGTGGTGTGCGGGTGTGTGGGCGTGCAGGAGTTCTGGTGTGCGAGCGTGCGGGTGTGTGGGTGTGCGGGAGTCCTGGTGTGCGAGCGCGCAGGTGTGCGGGTGTGCGGGTGTGCGGGGGACGCTCGCGGGCCGGGCAGGAGCCTGTCCTGGAGAGGCAGGACGAGGAGGGTGTAGGGCAGAAACGTCAGCGGTGCGAAAATAAATATTGACGTGGATTCTGAGGAATGAGGCTTCCCTCATTTACTTTTACCCAGAGCAGAACATGTCAGCATGAACTGGGGTCCTGACCACCACAAGGCCGATTCCCCCATGGCCTGGCTTTGCTGTCCGTGAGGGCTGGGGGCAGTGCGTGGGGCTCCCCTGCGTGGTTCTGGAAGGGCTGGTGGCACATGGGGCTGCTGGCGCAGGCTGGCAGCTGCGGGAGCATTTCTGTGAGCTTGGAACATTTCTTGAACTCAGGCCCCGGAATGGGAGGAGGACGTGGGAGGTGGCGTGAATGTTCTGGAAGATCGGGGGTGCCTGTCAACTAAAAATGAGTGCTGTGGGGGGAGCAGCAGGGGGAGTTCCCTGGGATGGGGGATGAGTCCTCGCTTTCCCTCTCGCTTTGTCTCTCACTGTCTCTGATGAGCGCACGCACCCTATGGGAAAAATAGAAATGAAAAAGAGGCGGACACATAGGACGAGCAGAATAAACTGCCGGGTCCTTTCTCCCACTCATTCCACACTTGCTGGCGCGAGTGCCTCAGGAGACGGCCTGAGGAGTGATCCTGGGGGAGCGGGTCACAGCTACCCTCTCTTGCCCAGGGACCGCACGGACCCCTGACTCATGGGCTGTGTGGCTCTGGCTCCATGCCCGAATTGGCGGGCACTTTTTAAAAAGCGAATCATTTGCCAGCATGAGCTATGCAAGAAGGTTTAGAGGAACGAGGCTCGAAGGGTTGGGCCTGCATTCCCGCGGGGTGGCAGGAAGCTGGAGCTGAGGGGCAGCCGCTCCCTGGAGACCAGCCCCTCTCGGCCCGGCAGTGG
>NW_006159525.1:2457848-2460724 GCF_000334495.1 Tupaia belangeri chinensis
TGGTGTCACATGGGGCTGCTGGCGCAGGCTGGCAGCTGCGGGAGCATTTCTGTGAGCTTGGAACATTTCTTGAACTCAGGCCCCGGAATGGGAGGAGGACGTGGGAGGTGGCGTGAATGTTCTGGAAGATCGGGGGTGCCTGTCAACTAAAAATGAGTGCTGTGGGGGGAGCAGCAGGGGGAGTTCCCTGGGATGGGGGATGAGTCCTCGCTTTCCCTCTCGCTTTGTCTCTCACTGTCTCTGATGAGCGCACGCACCCTATGGGAAAAATAGAAATGAAAAAGAGGCGGACACATAGGACGAGCAGAATAAACTGCCGGGTCCTTTCTCCCACTCATTCCACACTTGCTGGCGCGAGTGCCTCAGGAGACGGCCTGAGGAGTGATCCTGGGGGAGCGGGTCACAGCTACCCTCTCTTGCCCAGGGACCGCACGGACCCCTGACTCATGGGCTGTGTGGCTCTGGCTCCATGCCCGAATTGGCGGGCACTTTTTAAAAAGCGAATCATTTGCCAGCATGAGCTATGCAAGAAGGTTTAGAGGAACGAGGCTCGAAGGGTTGGGCCTGCATTCCCGCGGGGTGGCAGGAAGCTGGAGCTGAGGGGCAGCCGCTCCCTGGAGACCAGCCCTTCTCGGCCTGGCAGTGCCCGAGGCATTTTGGCGGTCACAGCTGGCATCTAGTGGGCAGAGGCCAGTTGCTGTTAGACAGCCTGTGAGCCACAGGTCAGCCTCTTGCACGAAGAACATCTGGCTGCTGGTACAGATGGTGCCGAGATCCAGAAGCCCTGCTGCAGCCAGGCCTGCATGCTCTACTTTGCCACCGTCCTCACCACTCCCTGTTGCTTCCCAGACAATGAAGCCAAGTGTGAGAGGCCCTTCGGCATCTCACATGGGGTCCCTTCAATCATTTCGTTCTCGTTTGGGCCCCCTCGATGCTAGGCTAACAGGGACCCTCGGCCAGCTGCCCTGAATGCTCACCCACTCCTCACTCTGCAGGCGGGCGCCTTCTCTCATTGAGAGCTGACCCTGCAGCTCCCAGGCTCAAAGCCTTCGGCCTCAGGAGAGAGGTCGAGTTCCCTCAGCCAGTGAGCACGCGGACAGGGAGGAAGACTGCAGGGGGCCTCGCTCCAACCCCCGCCCTCCCGACTCACTCCCACAGGTGCCCTCTGACCCGACGCCAGACGCTGTGCTTGTGCGAGGACACACCGCGAGCAAACGAGGTCCCCACCCTCTGCGAGGCCACATGTTAGGGCTGGCAACGGCTGAAACAGACCGCCTGACACAGATGCGACCCGCGTGAACCACGATGCATGATGTTAAACACACGTTATGTGGAAAACGTGGGCTTGGCATGGCGAGGTGTCATTTCTCCAGAGAAGCCAGAAATTCGTGTGTATTTCCGGAGAGGTGCGGTTCCGCGGGGTGACGTGGCTGCTGCGGCAGGTACTTGGTTCACGCCAGGGCGTGTAGGTTGGACGAGGCAGGCCTGCCCATGTGCTCCGGCCCGGCTGCCACTCGGAGACCCTGCTGCCATCGGGCTGGGGCCAGTCACAAGGCCACGCGGAGCTCAAGGTGCTCTCTAGGTCTCCCGGCCTGGCTCCCGGGCGGTGCTCCACAAACATCCAACTGGGGAAGCCAGGCCGGAAACAGAAACAGCTTTAACTCACAGTGGAAAGTTCTTAGGACTTCTACAGGGATCTAGCTCTGTTTCTCGGGGAGTTCAGATAGGAAAGAGAGAAGAATTAATTTTGTTTTTGAAAGACAGATTTTTGTTATAGGGCACGTGCACTCACCAGAGACAGAGAGAAAAAGAAAGGCAGAAAGTGAGAAACCACCCCCCGCGGGGACAGTCATGCTGGAGTCCCTTCTCCTCCATTCTCCTCTTGGGATTCTGGCCATGCACGCACGTGCACCCAGCGTGAGTTTCAGGCCTCTGGGTTTGGGACTCAAACCGCGACCCACCATGTGGGAGCCTAGCGCCTCGACCACTACTCCAATGCTGGCCCAGGGCAAGAATTCATTTTGACTGGAGGGACCAATGGAAATTCTGAAGGGACTGGGCTGTTGGTGGAGGAGGCTGAGGCTGCTAAGCTTCTCCAGGAGTGTGGTGGCAGAGTTCTGGTCTCCCCACACTCCTGTTCCCTCCTCTATGACAGCGACAGCGCAGCCGGGAGCTGCCTGCCAAGGGCTTTGCGTGTGCTCTGCATGGCCCAGTGACTGGTCCTAGCTCATCAAGTAGGACCCAAGGACTGAGGGCAGGAGTTCGCAGAAGCATCTCAGGTTCGCCCCTCCTCTCTGTATGTAGCCTTGTTCTTTGCCAAGTCAAAGGCAGCGCCTTTCCCCCGCCACCAGCCCCTCTGGGTTCAGGACACGAGCAGCTGCCATGTGCACAGGGGCTAGGAGTGGTCATGGGCAGGGTTTGGGCTCCTGTGCTTTGCCCGATGGCAGAGAATATGCCCCGGCTGGCCAGTTAGAGGGAAAGACAGGGGGAGCCTGTCACCCGGCCCAACAGGCCCAGCGGAGGACATCCTGGCCGACAGCCTGCTGACTCCCAGACAGTGGAGCCAGCCCAGCCACGGTCGGCAGAACTGCCATGCTGACTCCCCCAACGCTTGGCCAGTAGAGCAATAACACACCTCCCGGGTACCACTCAGGGCTTCGGTGGGTTTTGGTCATACAGCAATAGTTCTCTAAGACACCTTCAAAAATAAAGGAACACATCCTCCTCTTCTCCTTTGTCCTCCAGCTGGAACACAGGTGCAATTGCAGGAGCTGAAGCAGCCATATTAGACTATGAAATCAACACCTCCTATTGAAGACAAAAGAGAAAAAAGGGAAGAGACGCCCGGGCTTCTGCTATCATCAGCCTGAACTGCT
>NW_006159525.1:2460755-2462046 GCF_000334495.1 Tupaia belangeri chinensis
GGGCCTCCCCCCCAGCCACTGGCAAGCTGGTCCTTGGTACAACAGCCACGCCAAGGTGAGGCCGGGGCAGGGGCTCTAAGATCTCCACTAACTCATCAAGGGACCTCAGACCAGCCCCTCGGTCGACTTCTCTGACTTCACCTCTTGCTGCAAATGGTGGGGCATTGGAGAGAAGCTCCGTGGCCCTTTCTAACTGCCACGTTCCAGCCCATGCTTCATCTGTGCCTGGCTGTCTCCAGGGCCATCCCCTATGCTAATGGGCCCTTTGCACCCATCCCCTGGGGCACAGAACTTGATTCAGGAAGCACTGGGCTGGGCAGCCTCTTCTCGCCTTCCTTCCTCCACTGGGCTGGGGTCCTAAGGAAGACAGGAGTACAGTGGCCACCCTTGCCTACTGCAGGGGGAAAGCTGTGGCGGGGAAGCAAAGGCTCGCTCTGCACCAGGAAACCGGCCAGGAGAAGCCCAACACCCCAGACCTGGGCCAGGCGTCACAAGCTACCCCTGGTCAGAAATCAGAGGACAGGAACCGGCCCTGTGCACGGCTGGGGCTCAGTGTGGACCTTACTGGCCCCACCTGGGCCCCCACCCCAAGCCATCCGTGCTCTGAGGCAGATGCTGCGGCAGCCCCCCAGCCACTGGGGCAAACGTATCTCCCAGTCACTCCCAGTTTCCCAAAGACAGGCGCCGGTGCCACAGGCTCTGGAACCGCGGGGTGCACTCCGCGTGGCCCTGGCCCAGTGCATTCGCTTGCCCGTGGGTGAGGCTGGGAGAACCAGAAGGCTCAGGTTTGAGGGCAAGTCGGATGGGTGGGGCGGGGCCGGGTCAGCCATCTGTAAGCTGTGACTCTGTGTCGATAGGTGCTGTGCTGGGCAGGTCACCCTTTCCTCAAGAAAAATGCCAAACTGAGTTAGTTCATGCAGCTGGTTATTAGGAGGTTGGCACTGGGATGGCTGAGTGGCAAAGGGGACAGTAGGGTGGGGACAGGGGCTGGAACGGGGTGCAGAGTCCCAGCGCTCGAGCGCTCAGTACCTCGTGTCTGCTTGGCTCTCCAGGGCCCGTCTCCAGCCGCCCCTGCAGACAGCACCCAGCTCTTTCCAGGTGCCTGCCCCTTACAGGAAGCCACAGGCCCTCCCCACAGTGGGCTGAGGACGGCGTTTCTTGTCTGTTGGCCGCTGGCCAAGGCCACTGCCACTCCTGGGACTGCGCTTGGGTCTTTCCAGGAGACCCCTCCGTCCTCAAAGACAGTGCAGGGGCTCTCTGGTGCTGAGCTCTTCCAACAGCATCGACATTC
>NW_006159525.1:2462635-2463788 GCF_000334495.1 Tupaia belangeri chinensis
CTGAAGGAGAGGAGCCAGAGAACACCCTCTCTTTTAAAGGGCTTGTGGGAGCGGACTGGGCACACCCCGATAATCTCCCTTTAGATTAACACAGTCAACTGATTAGTAACCTTAATTGCATCATAATGTAAACACCCATGGGCCTGATAACTCGGCGTAGTCACAGCTCCGGGATGAGGGCAGGAAATCTCAGAGGGAGCAGTTGGAATTCCGCCTATCACAGGTCACAGCTATGTCAACGGAGGAGCTGTCTCAGGGCAATGCCATGGAGGAGCTGTCTCGGCTGGGCGGGAGGAGGAGTTATCTCTCTCTGTTTACATTTCTTAGAGGGCATGCGTGCTTCCTGGAGAAGGAGAGAAGGTGAGAAGCACCCCCAGGGGACGGCCGGGCCGCTACCCCTTCTCTGTTTCTCAAGCTGCTGGATCTGGGACTCACACCACGCAGTCAGCCACATGGGATCCAGCTGCCTTAACCACCATGCCACTGGCTGTCCTCAGAGGTGTCTCTTTTAAATAAGGAGGGAAGGCGTTCCAAGGGGTCCCCGGCAGACTGTGGTGGGTCCCACTGGCCAAGTTTGGGGCGTGTGCTCACACCTGTCTGTAAGGGAGCTGGGAAAATGAGCCCCGTTCGTGATCAGCCTCAACTGCAGCCTCGAGAGGCTCACACAGGAAGACGATGGAAGGCGGCTGGGGCCAGCAGGTGGCTGGTGGTGAGGGTGCTGGACTCTCACACGGCTGACTGTTGTTCAAGTCCTGGACCTGGGAGCTTGCTTCCTCACTTTCCCTTTCTCTCTTGTCTATCTTTGGTGAGCACATATGCCCTGTAGCAAATTAATAATAATAACAAATAAAATTGAATAAAGAACTGTATTTTTTAAAAAGATGGAAAGAGGAGACAGGGGTCGGTGGCAGCATGGTGTCTGCCATGCTCGCTCAGAGCAAGGGGCTTTTCTCCCTTTTTGCTCAGCTCATCTCCTTCCATTTGTGATTTGGTATTGACTCACTCACCTCGTTATTGTCCGTCTTCTCCATGACTGCTTTATCTACACCAGACCTTCTAGAAAGCAGTTCCCGTTACTCATGAGTAAGGAGACTGTGACGGGAATGTGGTCAAATCTTTTTTTTTTTTTTTTTTTTTTTTTTTTTTTTTGGGG
>NW_006159525.1:2463808-2481948 GCF_000334495.1 Tupaia belangeri chinensis
GAGAGAGACAGAGAGACAGAAAGCGAGAAATCACCCCCCCGGGGGGATGGCCACACCGCAATCCCTTCTCCTCCATTCTCCTCTCGGGATCTTGGGCACGCACGCACAGGCGCCCGGCATGAGTTTAATCCACTGGGTCCCGGACGTGAACCGCGGTCGGCTTACATGGGAGTCTAGCGACACAGCCATTACGCCAACTTCTAGTCCCGAAATGTGGTCAAGTCTTAATACCCACCTTCCTCAAATATAAGAAGGACATGCTCTGAAATGTTGGTGCTAAAGTACATCAGCTAGCCTTGCTGTGTAACAAATCACCCCAACCAAGTGGCATAACATAGTAGACTTCACGTTTTTCACTTCTCATGATTCTGTTGGTTGGTTGGACAGTCTTCTGGTCTGGGTTGGCTTGACAGGGACTGGTTGGTTTAGGACGGTGTCACTCACATGTCTGGGACCACGTCTGAGAAGGCCAGGCCCACCTCCATGTGCTTGCTCTCACAGCGGCAGGCTCCCAGCACCCCGGGAGAAGGCAAACCCCAGTGCAGAAGCACTTTTTGTTCCCTGTATCATGTTGCTACAGTCCCATCGGCTCACCCAAGCAAGTCAGGGAGCCAAGAGGAGGTGCTAAGGGTTGGCAAATAACTGCCTCGTAACGAAGGGAGCTTAAAACATGGTGGCCATTTTCTTCCCCAGTGAGGTCTTCACTTAGCCCAGGTTTCTGTGAGGCAGAGCATCGACTTCTGGTAGCCACGTGCTGGTCCATTGTCCATTCTCTTACATGGAATAAAGCGAGTTAAAGAGAGGCAAACCCCAGCACCCAGTCCCCCAGCCTGACGAGTGTGGCCCTGGGAGACATGTGGCCTCCTTGACTTACTGTCCGGCAGGAACCAAGCCTACCCAGGGGCACCTCATCAGGAAACTCAGTCCTGGCTCCAGTCACCTCCACTCCACCAAAGTTTCCCATTTGGGGGAGAATGTGTTTTATGCCCAAAGTTTTCATGTCTTAACATTCTGAAGTCGCTATTGTTGACAACTAAACTAAACTTCTCACGAAATGCAACCATATTTATCTGTCAGAGAAAAGGCGTCCCTTTCAGACACCTTGACCACCTTTCATCACAGTCTCCAGGCATCTGTCAAATGTATTGTGCCTTATAAATATGCATAATGCCAGTTCTCATATTTCGTGCTAGGAGAGGGTATCAATGCTACAATTAATTAGTCTAATTTGCATTCAAAACTATACATAATTAATTTCTTCATTAAAAGCTTTCAACATTTCTTTGCGGAAAGTGCAAAAGATCATTGATGAGGTTTGAAGAAGCAATTAGCTATAAAATATGTCAATGCGGGAATTGGGGGAGTGGTAGCCGGAGCGTCCTGTGCCATTCAAAGCCAGGATGACCCGGCGGCGTGGAGACATTGGTTTTCATCATATCTGCTCCAGGTTGTCATTTTCAGTACAATTCTTTCATTCTCCCTCCCCAAGCTTTTCCTCTCCCTTACGCGGTGTCTATAAGCTGCTGATGAAAACGCCAGCTAGGCAGACCATTCCTGGCTGATCCTCACGGTGTCCTGATAAACAGACTTCTGAAAACACTCGAGTCTACTCCTCATAGAGCCACCACGATAACATCAATGAAAAATAAGAATAATGAACAGTTTCGGGCACTTGCTGTTTCTCAGGCACTGCTAAAAATGTCCCATCGTTTTATCGAACACTCACAAATAGCATTCTGAAGCCGACGTTATTACTAAGCACGACTTACTGACGTGTTAGGACAAGGGGTGAGAAGCCACAGCCTGCCGGCTGCCCCAGCCCCACACCTCCATTCACAGCGGCAGAGCTGGGGGGTTTGGGAGGGACACTCAAAGCTGACGTGTTTACCGGTGGACTTTGTGTTCATTTCTGGTTGCTACCATAAGAGATTGCTACGAACTGATGGCTTAAAACTACACAAATGTATTATGTTACAGTTTTGGACGTCAGAGGTCTGCGATGAGTCTCAGTGGACTCAGATCCAGGTGTGAGCAGGTGTGAGCAGGTGTGTTCCGTTGGAGGCTCGAGAGGGTACTCGCTTCTCTGCCTTTTCGGTTTCTAGAGGTGGCCTGCATACCTTGGCTCAGGCTCCTCCCTCCGTCTTCGAAGCCGCTTGCTCTCTCGTACCGTCAATATAGACGCACGGAATTCTATCGGAGTCTGCTCTCACATGCCTCTGGTCGGTGTTCAGCCAGCATTTGTTGACTAGAGAGATGAGTGAATGGAAGAATGGCTGGATGGATGGTGGCCTGAGTTACTCAAACCCCAGAACTCGACAGTGGAGGAATCAGAATGGAACTCCAGGCTGCTTGACCCAGCCTGAAGCTCTTAGCCGGTTCTCGAGCTCCAGTGTCTGTCTTCTGAGAATAGAGGAGGTGGCATTCCTTCTCTTTTCCCCTCTGACATGAACTTTTCATTGACTTTGGGGCCGTTCTCTTGTTGAAAACTAACGGATGTGGGGCTTTGCTGAGTAACTCGCAGGCAGTAAGGAGCAGAAGAAATCCTCAATTCGTGCCGGTTATTGCTGTAGGATTAGCTATGTCTGCAGTAGTCAGGCAACTGTGCAGCCTCCCCTAGATGCCATTAAACTAGAAGTCAGGACGGCCTAGCCTTTGCGAACACCCACAGGGCAGAGGGCGGCTCCACCCTGCTCTTCAGTCAGTCAGCACCAGCCATCCTCATCCTCGTCCTCGGTAAGATAGTCAAGCACCTTCTCTTTCCTGGATGGTACCTGCCCTACCCCTTCCCCTCCCGTGCCCACTGCGGGAGAGAGAAGAGAGGGTGGGCAGCTGTGGCCTCGATGGAACACAGACACCTGCTGCTCCCTGCTGAGAAGGAGCTCAGTAAGCCGTTTCTCTCTGAGCCCTCTTGGCGCCCTCAGCTAAATGAAGGAAACTGTATCTCATCGAGTTCTAGGTGGATTAAACAACGACACGTACACAAAGAGACAGCACCATGCCTGGCACAGAGACACCGCCACGAAGCCATGGTAGTTAGCCCTGCTGCTGCGGACTCGTGAGACCATGGGGCCAGAAGGTCTTGGACCTGACGGTTCATCCTCAGGCTCACTCAAGAGGTGATGCCAGCCTTCAGAGAGGAAGCACTTTTCCTACTTAAATAAGAAAGACCAGGAACTCACAGCTACCTGAAGGAGAGACTTCTGAGACCATATTTAAGGGGAAAAGAAAATGATACTTCTTTGCAGGCTTTGAAAATGGCCAGCAGCCCAAGGGAGACTATCTTCTCCCCCATTGTTGTAATTTCCAGAGTCCCCAGGGGATGTAAAATATTTTAATATTCGTAGAAGGAGTGCATATTCAAAAACAATCTGGAAGTCATCTTTCCTCTGCCCCCCACTCATGCTGAATTGAATCTGAATACAAACCTGGGAGTGTAGCTCACCTCCTACAGAGATCTCTGGACAAACACACAGCAGCCTCTCCCGGCAGTGCTGTCAGGGGCAAACGTGTTCCAAAGGTTTCCTACATGTACAGAGCAGCCCCCCCCCCCCCCACTTCGCCCCTGTCGAGTGCCCCCCCCCCCCCCCAGTTTGCCTCTGTGGTTTCAGCTACGCACATCGTGGTCTGAAAACAGGTGAGTGTAGGACTTTGGGATAGTTTGAGAAAGAAACAACGCTCACAGAACTTCTATTACAGTATATTGTTATAGTTGCATTTAAAAAAATGACTTTATTGGGGAACCAGCAGTTAGAGTAATGGCTATGTCGCTGGACTCCCATGTACTCAACTGTGGTTCGTGTCCCGGACCCAGTGGCTTAAAACTCACGCCGGGCGTGTGTGCATGCGTGCCCAAGATCCCCAGAGGAGAATGGAGGAGAAGGGATTGCGGCGTGACCATCACCCCTGGGGGGGTGATTTCTCGCTTTCTGTCTCTATGTCTCTCTCTGTCTGTCTGGTGAGCGCATGTGCCCTATAGCGAAAACCTCTAAAAAAAAAAAGACTTTATTTAACTTTATTTATTTGTTTGTTTATTTGTTTTAATTTGACCAGAGAGGGACAGAGTGAGAGAGGGAGAGAGAGAGAGGAAGTGAGAAAGCAAGCTACCAGGTCCAGGGCTTGAACCGTGGTCACCATTGTGGAAGTGCCCAGCACTTTAACCACCACACCACCTGCTGGTCTCCATAGGGTTTAGTACTAGCAGCTCCAGTGTAGTAAAGTCAGGGTCAAAGCGAGCCTCGGGCTGCAGGTGCACAGAAGTGGGAGCGCCTGGATGCTCAGGCCGGGGAAACAGCAAGTACAAACTGAGAGTAGGACTGACGGGTCCCAGAAGCACAAGGGGCCAGAGTGGCTGAGCGGGGGCAGTGGGAGGTAAGGAGGGACAGATCGCAGAGTCCGGGGCTACTGCAGGGGCCTGGTTCTACCCAGCGTGATGGGCCGCGTGTGGGGCAGTGGTGAGAGCCACTGGGTGCAACAGGACTCCTCTGACTGCGAATTGAGAATGAAGGAGGCGGCAGGGAGCCCGGGAAAGGCTACTCTCCACACGCCCTGCCGTGATAAGAGGAAGCCCTGCAAAATGAGTCCACGCGATTGATTCTTTGCAAGCCATGGCACGGGCCGGTACATTTGTGCTATGATCTGAATGCTTGTCCCCTCCAAAATCCCTCTGGAAGTTTGTGCGCCGTTGTAACAATAGTAAGAGGTGGGGCTTACGAGCTGATTAGTCCAGGGGGCTCCATCCCCAGGGACAAGTCAGTGCCATCAGGACAGGAGTGGGCTCGTTGTAAAGGGGCTTCCTGCTCTCACCCTCTCACGCCCTTTGTCCTGCCATGGGATGAGGTAGCAAGAGGCCCTCGGCAGGTGCTGGCGCCTTGGCTGGGATGCCCCAGCCTCCAGAACTGTGGGAAATCCATTTCTGTCCTTTATAACCTAGCCAGTCTCGGGTATTCTGTTACTGCAGCGTGAAAGGGACCACGACATCATGCATTTACACACAATTATTTCTTCTAAGAAGACAGGACTGGCCATTCACAGGAAAGACTGTAAGAATGCAGATGGGGTTTTAAGGCCATCTTTCGCCAGAGGAGATGTTTGCTTTTCTTCCCAACCTCGGCATCTTACCCTGGCACTGTGTGAGCCTCAGCCGGCCCTCACACGTGCCCAGGCCTTGTGCCCTGGACAACTGTAACCCACCCAAACACCAATGTGGGGCAGGATCCCTGAGAAGTACTGAGTCATATTTCTGTGCATCAGGGAGCGTTTTGCAGTTGCGTCATTAGGAAGGCAAACCCGACTCCAGTTGCCCGACTTAGAGCTGCATCCCCAGCACTAGGACAGCGCCTGGCACACAGTAGGCCCTCAGTGAAGACTTGCTGCTGGCTGGATTCCTTCCAAGCAGGAGCTCATGTGGTTTCTCAGACGAGAGAAATGGAGAGAACTGTGGAGTCTAGGATTTTCTGCATCAGGAGGTCGGGGAGACGAAGGCGACCTTTGCAATCCTGTGTAGCTAAATTAAAGAACACCAAAGAGCCGGTAAAGGGCAGGTGCGTGTCTCCGGTTGGAGGTCACGCCTCTCACAGAAACCGTAAAGGTTTGACTGACAGCCTTGCTAGAAACCACGCATTCCCTTTGTAGTGAAGGAGGAGATTAAAGGCTCTGTTCAAAGCATAGGCTTCAGTCGTGGGTATTACCGGCCGGCATGGCAACTGCCTGCAGCCGCTCTTCAGAAGAGCTTTGCTCAGGGCATTAGGAAGGATCCAAGGTGTCATTAAGGACTCAGGGAGAGGCGAGTTTGCTGGACAGCTGGCTGTCGACCAGGCAGGCAGAGGGAGGAGGGATGGGAAGAAGCAAGAAGCTCTGGAGCCAGACAGAGTTGGGTGGGCTCTCAGTCGCCGTGGACCTGGTCTGTCTGCATCTGGGCCCCTCCTGTGTGCACAGGGAGGAACGGCCTCTCATTTTCGACTCACTGTTTGCGCTGGGGACTTGGGTACTGGGAAAATAAAGATGATTAAGAGACGGCCCCTTCCCCGGGAAGCAGAGCAATTTAGGAATGCTTGATGGTTTATTTACACACACAGCATTTCATTTCTGAAGTTGTGCCAGGTTAAATAATCTACGTGAAATGCTTTGGGGAAAAAATAGCAAATAGAAACATCTCAATGGGGTGGGACTGAAGGGGTTGATCTTCCAGTGAAGTCTAGAGCAGACACAAAAACCCAAGCTGCAGTCATGCCCCACCCACAGCCATCCCTAAACACAATGACAAATAGCTGCAAACCACATATAGCTGCAAAGCTCAGAGCGCAGTCTTGGCCCCATCCGAAGAATGTCCCCAAAGTTATTCCCCCTGCAACAGCTTCAGTACTGGGCAGGGAGGCTGGTGGGAACTGAAGTCCCCCTCCAGGGGCGCCATCACCCCAGAAGGAGCAGCCCCTGCCTGTGCACCTTCCTCTCGCTCCCCTACCCCAGAAACAGGTCATCCGTACCCCAAACGTCCACAGACCGTGCAAGGTCAGACCATAACAATCACTGAGCAGATTAAAGGAGATGAGGAATGATTCTCACGGATGCCTTTTTGTCATTATGTTGCAACTGGCAAAGATCCCACTCAAGTGATAAAAGAATTCATTGGTGCTGAATCAGAAAAATCAAGAATGGTGTTAGTTTCAGGCAAGGCTGGATCGAACAGCTCATGGGCATTGCGCCGAGGACCGCATCCCTCTTACCTCTTCCGTTTGTCCTGCAGTGTGAGATTAATCCCCAAGCTTTACGTAGCAATGGCTAGCCGCTCAAGTCCCCTCCTTTGGGGCAGCAAAATGACACAGCCTATTCCTATACAATACACGAGAGCGAGCGAGAGGGAGGCAGAAGGAGAGACAGGGATTCTGGATAGGGTCTCCATGGCAGTCCCTTGCCCCAGTCTCCCAGTTAGCTAGCAACACAGGCCCACACCATATGCTCAGAGCTTTCAGCTTGATCCCAGAACAGAGCCTACGAGCCTGGGCCCTCCGTGCGGTTCCAGCAACTTGCAGCAGTGTCTTACTACATGTGCCACCACAGCTGGGCCACAAGCTGGATTAAACTCTATATCCTTATGTTCTATACAGACCCCACACAAAGTAGCTGTATTTCCCTAGAAGCCTCAGTAGATATCTCTTTGCATCAGGTGTTTTAAGTAATAACTTATTGGGCCAGCAGGTGGCATGGTGGTTAAGGCTCTGGACTCCCACATGACCGACCACGGTTAAGTCCCAGACCTGGCAAGGAAGTTGCGTTCTCACTTTCTCTCTCTCTCTCTCTCTCTGGTGAGCACACATGCCCTATAGCAAGTTAAAAATAATAATAATTAATTTAATTAAGTAATTATTTAATAAATAAGTAAATAGTAACTTGTTCATTTTAAAAGAGTTTTTTTTTTTCTTTTTAAATTCTACTATTTTTATATTTTAATTTGACCAGAGAGAAAGAGAGAGAGAGAAAGTGAGAAAGCCAGCCGCCAGGTCCAGGATGCGAACCACATGCGGGAATCCAGTGCCTCAACCACCGTGCCACCTGCTAGCCGCCATTATAAGAGTTTTAGATTTACAGAAAAACTGCAAAGGTAGTACAGGGAGATCCCACACACTCCCCATCCCGTTTCTTCTGTTACTAACATCTTAGGCCCCGTTTCTTCTATTACTTTTCATAGTCAAAGAGCCAACATCAATGCATTGTTATTGACCCAAGATTTCCTTGACTTTTTACCCAAAGCCATTCTCTGTCTGGGATCTCACCCAGGCACCACGTGAGGCGAAGTCATCCTGCCTCCCGAGGTTCCGCGTGGCTGCAGCAATTTCTCAGACTCCTTGTTTTTGATGACCTGGACAGTTTCGAGGAGGACTGATCAGATACCGTGCAGACTGCCCCATAATCAAGATCTGACTTGTTATTACCAGACTCAACAGGTCCATCTCTGGAGGGAGGGGCATGAACCAATAATGTCACCAAGATCATTTGTCTGGTTAGGGCGGATTTAGTAAGTTCCAAGTAAAGAGACTACAGGAATAATCCCAGATTGACACCTTTCCCTGAGTGTAAGAAGGCTGGGCCCTTTATAGAGAAACAGACCCCTCCCTGCACTCCCTCTGGCCCAGTTTTTGCAAATAAAGGATTGAAAGTGCGCTGTTCTTGAGGCTAGCAGGTGGCATAGTGGTTGTGACACTGGACTCCCACATGGCCGACTATGGTTTGAGTCCTGGATGCAGCGGCTGGAAACTCACACTGGGGCATATGTGTGCGTGCACAAGATCCCTAGAGGAGAATGGAGAAGGGACTGCAGCACCAGCATCCCCTCTGGGGGCTGACTTCTCACTTTCTCTCTCTGTTTCTCTCTGTGTCTTTGGAGAGCACACACACCCTATAGCAAAAATCTCTCTTGAAAGAAAGAAAAAAAGAAAATGAACAATTCTGATTGGCTAATTCAAGGTGGAGCCCCATGTTTCTATTTTATGCAAATGAGCACTGTCCTGATTGGTCACTCCTGCAGGACCAGTGTTTTCCCATCCCCAACAGTGGGGTGACTTTAGGGTGGGCAGCCTTCTCAGCCCAGGCTCCTGCAGCAAACTCAGGCTGTGGGTTTTTCTTGGGCAGCCCTGGCTGGTTACAGTGTCACATGGATGCTAACCTTGGTCCCCTGGTGGGGCCGTGTGTCAGGTTTCTCCACCATCAGGCACTAATTGTGTCCCTTTCCAGGCTGTCCTCTTCGGCGGGAAGTCACTGTGTGCAGCACACACAGAGTGGGGCATTGGGTCCCCTCTCTTCAGGGCCAAGTGTTTACATCAACTATTTGGATTCTGTCTGGGGGAGAGGCATGGGAGATTCCTCGGTTTTCCCCTGTTTACATATTATTAGACTGCTTTGTAACCCCTGACTGCTTTTCTCTCCTGCTCAAATTGTTCCAGCTTTGACCACTGGGCGCTCTTCCAGCTGGCTCCTGGTCCCTTCGGCCTGCCCCTGCCCCGTTATTGGGCTTTCAGTACGTCCCTACTTCTGGCACTGCCAGATGCCCCAGGTCCCTTCTGTATTCCCTGCCCAGCCCTGGAATCAGCCTCTCTCCAAGGAGCCCCAGTTCCCTTATAACATCAATAAAGTCTGGACTCTAGGTGTAGCTGTCGTCATGAGGGTATCGTTGTTCTGGGCCCCCTTGGCCGAGGGAGCAAGGAGATACCCTTCATGTCTTTTTGACATGGGTGTGGATTTGGCGATGTGCTCACTCCCTGGAGTGGGCTTTGTCAGGGGATGGGCTGTGCTGACTGGGCACAGCCAATCAGAGCCCAGCCTGAAGCAGGTGATGCCAGAGTACGTCTTTACTCAAACAGCATGTTGAGGACAGAGGAGGCGTGTGCCCAGTCATGGTGGAGCAGGATGTGGGATGCGGCGCCATGGCAGGGAGCCATGTGGGAGACTCAGGTTTAGGTCCCAGGTGGCCCTGAGCATTCTGGGAGCGCAGTCCTGGCTGGCTGGGAGGTGGGGGAAGGATCGTGGTATGGCGAGACCCTGTCAAAGGTCACTGTCCTTCTGTCTCTGAAAAATAAAGAAACGAAATAAAATAAAATAGAAGAGGTGCAGCTTACCCAGTAACGCTTGGGTGCCGGTACGGGCAAGGGTGCTCATCAGTGGGGACAGGTGTCCTTCCCAGGGGACTCAATCACACTGACTAGGAAGAACTGCAGTCTCATCAGCCCTGGCATTTTCCAAGTCCCCTTTCCTTGGAGAAAATGCTAGCCAGTAAGTGATTCAGGAAAATGACAAATTCCTCCTCTATTCCCAAAGTCACGCGTACATTAATGAAATATTTTTAATCTTGTCCTTCAAACCAGCTGGCTTGTCTCCTAATAGGTTCCAATTAAATCTCTTTTTTTTAAATTACATTGTTTTTAAGGACTTTGCAGTCTTCACATGGTTTTTCTCCTCCGCTCTCAGCCCCACCCTCTCAAAACTGCCTCGCCATCCCCCTTTTCCTATTAAAAAATGGAAAATTGCACAATTCACCTAATTAGTCAAATCTGAATTGTATGTGGCTATCACAGCCCAATGGTTGAATTTCACACACCATTTGAAAAGATACGGTAGAAATGTCATTGCCGACTCCCCCCACTCCAGCATGACAATTCAATTACAAAAGGGATTATTTGGCGTCCTGTCGTCGGGATGCGCCAGCAATATGCTATTAACCTTTATTGATTTTTGCTTAAATATATTCAAGATGGGTACATTTTTGCAAATCTAATGTGCTGGTATTTAAACGGAAATATTTCATTAAATGGATTTTCTTTTTTAAATGAAATTTGCCAAATGATTATAAATGACGGCAGATGAGTTTTGAACTTGAACAAGATGTTGTGCGAATGTTCTGGGAAGAGGATTGTCTGTGTTGCCAAGCAGGCCAGGGGGATTGCAGGGGAGGACCCGCAGAGGGGAGGGGAGAGTCCTGCGCACAGGGGAGCCTCGGCCTGCGCACACACAGCAGCACTGCCTCCTGAGGCTCTGTGGGCCTAGAGGCTACACAGGTGAGGCCTCCGGGCACTGGCTGGGAGGAAACAGTGGTCAGAGATGACGATAAGGACGACAGTGGCCTCTGCTGTGTATCGGTCACTCCTGTCCCTGTATGGCATCACAAGTCGTTGTTTTGTTATTACTTCTCAGTGCCAGAGGGTGTGTGCATTTGCCTGAGAGAGACAGCAGGAGAAAGCATCCCGCCCGGGGCGGCCAGGCTGCGGTCATTTTGCCTCCATTTCTCCGCTCTGTTGGGATTCCAGCATGCACACTCATGTGCTCGGTGTGTTTTTTCAAGCTGCGAGGGCCAGGATTCAAACCCCAGCCGGTCGTGTTTTATCTGGCTTCCTTAACCATTAGGCTGCAGGGCCAAGCTCACAAGTAGTGGTTTTAGAAGAGATGTCTATAATACGATTTGGGGGAATGTCCTGGAAGTATATCCTCCTGTATTAACTATATCCCAGAAACCTCAGGGAGTGAGCCTCTTGGCCTGGGGAGCTCGCCTCACCACTCCTCCTCCCTCAGGCCTCAGTTTATTATTCACGACGATTTCTCTACTTGTTATTTCATTGAAGACAGAGTGCATGCGTGCACTAGAGAGAGTGCGAGAGAAGCACTCTATACAGGGTTGGTCACGTGGGCAGGCGCCCCCTTCTGCAGCCCAGCCTGCCAGGATCCGGGGCATTGCCCACATGCCCAGTGTGCTGCACTCGACTGGCCCAGGGATTCGAATCATGGTCAGCATGTGGCTTCCAGCTCCGCAATCCGGCATGCCACTAACTACACAGGGAGGCTGGTCCTTTCTCTACCTTTTGAAAAATTGTTTTGCCTTGTTTTGTTTTTTGGTAGCCAATTGCTTTCCTTGTTTCCCTGTGGTTGAAGAAATGGTTTCCAAGGAATCTCAGCTCAGCCGACCTGGGCCTAGAGATCAGAGTGGGTGGATGGATAGCCTGAAGGATTAGAACAGGGAAGATTCCTAAGCCACAGAATAGCGGGCAAAGGGCATGGCAGTGGGGTCTGCTCCAGTCAAGTCCTCATCCCAGCTCTGTCTCATCAGCTGTGTGACCTGGAGCAAGTCACTCGGCCTCTCTCAGCCTCCGATTCTGAGTCCCAGGTCAGCTCTTCCTGAGGGCAGGCGCTATTCGCAGTCCTCATGGCAGGCGCTATTCGCAGTCCTCATGGCAACCCTGCCAGACAGGCGTCCTGTCAGTCCAGCCCTGGCTCCCACAGCTGTGGGCGTCAGAGCTGCCTCCTGCCTGCTTGGGTCCCACCCGCTCCACCGGAGCCCTGTTGGAGAACGGGGCCCCTAAGGATTGATTATTTTACAGATCCCTGCAGAAGGGAAACCGCTGGTAGTGGTCCCCTTTGTTTTTTCTCTTTCTAAGCCTCATTGCCCCTCCCTTCTGCCACCTGGATTACGGCCCCACAGCCGCCATGACGTTCATTCCATCTTGTCACCTGTCATAAGGCATTCTGTCATCTGAGCCATTTCCCGAACACACAACATGAAAGAGAAAGACAGCAAGAGACAGAGGGTGAGAAGAGGGACCCAGGGACAAAACAACTGCAAAAAGAGCGAGATAGGAACCGGCGTCTCTTTGGCGCGCGATCCATCGCCACAGCGAGCCAGCGCGGCCACCATGTGAACCCTCGTTAGCTTGTAAATATCTCCTGACTGGCTGCAAACTGCATTTCCTGAGTCCAGAATTAGACTTTGGGGTTCTGTCTTAGGGAAAAATAGAAGCTCACCTTTGTTCAGACACTGGGAGAATGGCCACAGGAAATCCCCTTGAGAAAAGGCACGAGAGGTCCTCCCTGCAGGCGGGTTCCCTGTCTGCTGTCCTGAGACGCCCTCGGCTTCCCCTCTGTGCCTGGAATTCACCTCCTGGTAGTACTGCCAGCCCCAACACAGGAAGCTGTTAGATTTGGATGTCAGGTCAGTGACAAGCCATTTTCCCAGCGAAAGTATATACCATGTGATATTTGAAATATACTTACACCGAAGATGTTGGCTTAACAGATTTGAAATTCAGTAAAACAACTTTTTTTTTTTTTTGAGAGATTTTCACTGTAGGGCGCGTGCGCTCGCCAGACAGACAGAGACATAGAGACAGAAAGCGAGAAATCACCCCCCAGGGGGGATGGTCACGCCGCAATCCCTTCTCCTCCATTCTCCTCTCGGGATCTTGGGCACGCACGCACACACGCCCAGCGTGAGTTTTAAGCCACCGGGTCTGGGACACGAACCGCGGTCGACTACGTGGGAGTCCAGCGACATAGCCATTACGCTAACTGCTGGTTCCCAACAACTTTTAATATAATCATTTGAAAGTAGTTTTTTAGTATAGTTCCATATATAATATTTGGAACACATACTAAGGATTTTAGTAGAATAATTTATAATTTAGTATTATAGTGTCAGAGTAATTTTCAGTATAAGTAGATTCCATGTGATATTTGAAACATTGGGTCAGCCCCTCTGTACCTGTGGGTTCTACATCCTTAGATTCAACCAACGACACATTTAAAATATTCAGAAAAAAAAAGTTGGTTGTATCTGTATTTAATATGTACAGGCTTTGTATCCTTGTCATTATTTTCCAAATAAATACACTATATAAATAGTGTAACAACTATTTAGATAGCATTTACATTGTACTAGCTATTATAGGTAATCAAGAGATGATTTAAAGTATATGTTAGGATATGTGTGGTTATATGCAAATACTAAAGGTCTTCAGAAAATTCATGGATGATGTGTGTTATGAAAAAAATATGCATGGGTTCTAATTTTGTGTGTGTGTGCCAAAATGAACTCATACCTTAATTTCATTTTCTACAAGCGTTTGGAAGTGCCTTCTTCCCATACCATTTTATATAAGGCATCTGAGCATCTGCAACTTCAGTGACAAGCGAGCAGCTTGACGGCAGGTGTCTCGTGGTGTGTCATGGCGCCATAAGGTATGTATTTTTCAGTATACGGCATGACACCACACCAGAATAATGCAATTCTCTCCATTCAAACAGCACACTATAAAGGGGCCAGCAGGTTGTATGGGATTAAGGCAGTTGGATTCCACATGGCTGACAGAGTGATTCAAGTCTTGTATCCAGCAGCTTGAAAAAGACACTGGGTGGGTGTGCGTGCATGTCCAAAGTCCTTGGAGGAGATCAGAGGAAAAGGGATTGTGGCATAGCCATCCCCCTGAAGGATGATTACTCATTCCCCACCCCATCTCTCTCCAGTAAACACAAGTGCCCTATAGCAAAAACAAAACAAAACAAAACAATCAGGTAGATGCCAGAAAGTGACCAGAACACCACAACACAACAATATAAATCCATCATAATCGTTTTTATTTATTCTGAATAATAGTATGGATTCACAACAAAACCCCAACCATGTAGTTTCGTATGATTACAAAGGATTCATGTAGTGAATACCAACCAATTGTGGGAATGAGACAGACTGGGAAGGGGGATTCCCAAGACTCACACAGACTGAGAAAGGGGATTCTCTGCAACGGAAAACTGGCGTAAGTCCAAGCCATCATGAAATAGGAGGTCATTAAGTGAAGAGAGGCTGTATGAGAATACACCAAGAAAATTACTAGGCCTTTAAAGAAACAGGAAAATGAGCACCATGTTGAGGATAAAAGGCAATTGAGAGGGGACAACTACATAATGACCCAGGTTGAAATGATCAGACATAGATTTTAAGCCAGCTATTTGCTTAAGAACTATAAATGAAAGAATGCATGTAATGAATAAACAGATAAGAAAGCAGAGAAATTTAAAAACCTATAAAAAAAAGAAACAAATGGGAATTCTAGAAATAATGTAATATCTGAAATAAAAAAATTAACAAGATTGGAGATGGCAGAAGAGTCACTGATTTCGAAGATAGACTAATTAACATTATTCAATCTGAAAACAGAGAAAAAGGATTTTTAAAAGTCTGACAGGGCCAGCTCCATGGTGCAATAGTTAAGTGCCGTGCAGAGCAGGTTGGATGTCACATGGCCAACCAGGGTTCAAGTCTTGGCCCTAGCGGCTTGAAAGTCACGCTAGGCACATGGTCGTGTGCTCAGGACCCCGAAAGGACAGAGAATTGAAGAAGGGATTGCGGCATGACCAGGCCCCAGTGGGAGTGCTTTCTCTCCCCCACCTCTATCACTTGTGCCTGTGCACGTGCCTTCTCGGGGGAGCCCAGAAGCTCTGTAATCTGTGGCACAATATCAAAATGCCTAACATACTTGTCATTCTAGTCCCAAAATCAGAAGAGAAAGAAAATGGGGCAGAAAAGATATTTAATAAGTAATGGGCAAAATGTTGCAAATTTGATGAAAAACAGAAAGCAATACTTACACAAACCATAGTAATAAAAGAGGGAGAGAGACCTTGAAATTAGAGAAAAAATTATATGCTCGTTATATGCTAATCATTGCTAATGTCAGAGGCCAGGGAGGCAGGAGATAATGCAGACATCTTTGAGGCACTGAGACAGAAGACAACATCCCTTTTGGCTTTAGTTCAAGTTTCATAGATTTTCTTATGAACTATCTCTCTCACAAGACTAGGGGATCTTTCCACAGAAGGCCTCCCAGAACTCTTGTTGAATTAAATGCAAAAATAATTTTTAAAAACACAATTAAAAAATTAAGTTTTTGCGATGTGCTAAGCCCTTTCCATGCATTATCTGAAGTAACTCGTAGAAAAACCCCATAAAAATACCAGCAGAAGGTGTAATGGTTACATTGCTGGACCCCCACGTAGTCGACCAGTTCGAGTCCAAGATCCAGTGACTTAAAACTCACGCTGGGGGAACTAGCAGTTGGCGTAATGACTATGTTGCTGGACTCCCATGTAGTTAACCGCAGTTCGAGTCTCAGACCCAGTGGCTTAAATTCATGCCAGGTCCGTGTATGCGTGCCCAAGATCCTGAGAAGAGAATGGAGGAAAAGGGATTGCAGCATGGCCATCCCCCCTGGGAAGTAACTTCTCACTTTCTATCTTTCTGGCAAGTGCAAGCACCCTATAGCAAAAATCTCTCCAAAACAACAACTCACGTTGGGCACATATGTGTGAACCCACGATCCCAATGGGAGAATGGAGAAGGGATTGTGGCGTGGCCATCGCCCCTGGGGTGTGATTTCTTGCTTTTTGTCTGTCTCTGTCTCCCTGGCAAGCGCACATACCCTATAGCAAAAATCTCTCAAAGAAAGAAAGGAAGAAAGATTCCATGAGGAAGAGCCTGTAATTACTACTGGCTCATGAGGTTCAGTGACTTGCCTCAGGTCATGCAGCTGGTGAGGAGGGGCCTGGGGTCTGAGTCCAGGCAGCTTAGGAGTGCAGGCCTAGCTTCCCTGGGAGCACTCTCTCAGCACTGCATCCTGCAGCTGGGGCCGTGGGGGAGGACTGGCTTAGTCAGGAAATTTCTCAGGCTGACTGAAACATCCTCTTTCTTCACCACTCCCAGGAAAAGCAGGCATCGCCAATGCCCGGACGGGTCGTTCTGCCGAATCAGTAGACCAGAAGGCTGGGCAGCTCTGAGTCAGAGGGGTGACTGCACAGCTCACAGGGCTGCCGCTGCAGAGGATCCAAGTGAGAGCAGGGCCTGACTGCCGGCCTCGCCTTGTCTGCAACACCTGGGTGAGTCTCTGGCCAGACCATCTGCCCTGCCAGCAGCTCTCCTGGCTGAGCCTGGAGACAAAGGCCAGGTTCAGAACCTCGACGTCTCACCTGTGCAGAAACCTCCAGGTTCTGAGTGGCCTCGCATCACCTTTCCTCGCACCGCGTGGGCTCCTGGTGCTCTGGACGTCAAGGGGAGCAGGACTCCGGAGTGATGACCACACAGCCTCAAAGTCAGATCTGACTCTGCCCCTTCCAACCTCTGCAGAGTTCTTGGGAAAATGCCTTCATCTTTCTAAGCCTCCGTCTCCACGTCTGCAGAACGGAGCAATAATAATGATAGGACCTTCCTAGTGAGGCTGGATCGAAGGAGATGGCCTCCATGGGGCGACCGGCAATCCGACCATCAAGGCCATCACCTCACCCTGCACACTCTCCACCCTCCCCAGTGCTCACCACACTCTGCAGCCGGTCCCAGCCAGCCCTGGAGCAGGCGCTCCTCTCGCTTCCCGCCCAGAGCCCTCTGTAGGTGACACCCAGTCCCAGGGGCCGTGAGGGCTTCCTAGACAACCTCTCTGAGGAGTTACCTGCATAGATGGGGCCCCCTTGCCCAGAGATGCCTGGGAAGAGGCATCACCCCCACAACCACTGATTAACTGATGGGGGTGCAGAGCCCACTCCCTCGTCTCCGGGCGAGAGGCTTCTGGGGCACTGTCCATGCTCCAGGGCTCCCGGAGGCTCCGCTGCTGGTGAATTTCAGCGGAACCACGGCTCTGCTCTGCTCTTCCATCCCCTCCTGTGCTTCCTTCTCTCCTTCAGAGGCGCTCTCTTGAGAGAACCCCCGATAAACCACTTGCTCTGTTTTTAGGGATTCTGACCTACAATAGGTCCTGGTCTTTCTCTGCCTTCAAAGAGGAATGCTTGGGTTGGTCCTTGGCGTGGTAGTTGAGGGAGCCAGATCCCATGTAACCGACTGTGGTTCAAATCCTGACCCTGGCAGCTTGAGAAACACCAGGAACGGGTCCATGCATGCCCTGAATCCTGACGGGATGGGAGATGGAGGAGAGGTGTGACCGCACCCCACCGGGAGACGCTTCCTCTCTCCTGTCTCTCGCCGACTCTTTCTGGCAGTTGTAAGTGCCCTCTAATAATTAAGAAAATTTGTTTTAGAAGAGGAATGCTTGTTCTTCAGCAAATGGCTAATTTCTCAGTAAAGATTATAATGTACGAAGAGGTAACCAGGAACACGTTCCTGTTGGGGGGCCAGGACTTCCCAAAAGGGCCCCCAGGCGCAGTTCACCAGTAGCCTGTGTTCCTCTGACAGCTCCACCAGGAGCCCATCCGCCAGGTGGTGCTCCTGCCGACACAGCCTGTCTGTCCCCACGTAGGCGAGAAAGGGAGTCGGCAACTGGCTGAGACCCTGGCCCACTGGCTCAGCACCCGGGCTCTGAGCAGGGTGCTGGCTGAGGGCGCTGGTGGCCACGGAGTTTTCCTCTTTCTCAATGCATCAGTCAGGACAGGCTCACCTGCTGTGACAAATAGGCCCCAGGGCACCGTGGCTCCCACACGGTGGCAGCTTCTCTCTTGCCCATGTGTGGTCAGTACCAGTGCTGACTCAGCGACTCGGAGTCCCCAGTTCCATCTTGTGGCTACAAAATTTATTTGGCTGCTTTACCACCTGCACCCAGTCAGCAGGAGAGAGAGGTGTGAAGAGGCACGCCTCCTCTCCAGAGCCTTGGCCCCAGTGGGCCCTTCTCACCTTGGCTCACCTGCCTCCCTCCCGCCTGTCCTCCCTGCCCCCAGGTTCCCTCCGTAAACACTTACTGAGCTTCTACGAAGGGCCACGTGCTGTTAAGGGCTGACGTTGCCCTGAACCAGGCTGGGCCCTGCCCTCGTGAAGCGTGAGCTCTCACTGGTCGGGGGGGCTGTCCGGAGCTTTCTGTCGAGTTCCGATGGTGCATCTGGGCAGCGGGAAAGAG